>NC_041231.1:77436753-77554843 GCF_002837175.3 Physeter macrocephalus | reverse complement strand
CTTGCTCCGCAACGGGAGAGGCCACAACAGTGAGGGCCCGCGTACCCGCCAAAAAAAAAAAAAATATATTGCATTTGGGAAACAGCATATAGAGAGAGGGTAGAAGGAGGGAGAAGGAGGGTAGAGGTCCCACCTGTCTTCCCACTCCAACCACCCTCATCCCTCCCTTCTCTGAGCAGGGAGGACTGGAGCTCAGGTTGGGCTGTTCTGAACGGTCCCACTTCAACCAGGCGCGTGTATCCACGGCCAGAGAGCAGCCACCACAATGTCCTTGCCAACAGCCCAGCGCTGGGCACAAAGAGGTGCCTGGTAAATACACAGTCATGACAGACGGAACGTGCCAGCTCTCTGTCACCGTAGGAGTGACCTGGCCTGTGTGTCATTAACTTCGGAGCCCTCCTCTCTCAGGTGCAAAGACTGATGGAGGCCTTGCTCACCTCCTGGGGCTGCCGTGAATTGGAAACATTCTGAAAAGGCAAAAGCACATGTAAACCCAACGTGTCAGGAGTAACACTCTTGGATTCATGCACCTTTGCGAATGCTTTTCTTTTCATTATTTTTTTTAAAGTGTGTTTAAGAAGAGTGATCACCTCTCCTCATTTCCTGCCCTCTCCCCTTCACAGGGGCAGAGACGTTTCATTCAGGGTTGCAGATTCTGTTTCCGTCTGGGGGAAGCAGGCCTCCGGGGAATGACCCCCTTTAGGAATTTATACCGGCTGGGAAATATAATCCAGTGTTTTCCAGCCATCATTTAGCAAATAGTTGTCATCGGAGTGGTTCCCTCCTGCCTTCCCCGCCCTCCCACCTTACCCCCTCCCAGCCCCCGAAGGACGACTTGGTGACTTCGTAGTTATGAACAAGCAAATCTGCGAAAACTTAGGAGGCCTCGGCTGAACCGAAACGTTTTTCAAAGAAACACTTTCCAGCCCAAGAAAGGTAATATCCTGGAGGGCTGCCCGCCTTCCTGCAATTAACTAGAATACCACCCAACGGCGCTTTTGTTGGCTACCATTTCCCATGGAAATACCTCAAATGCTTTTCCTCCTGGTGGTTGAGCAACTAGAGACATGGAAACAGACAGCGGCCCTAAAATGGGACCTTTGTCTCTTTCCTGTTCAAGCCACAGAAGGGCAGCCGGGACCAGCAAGCCCTTCTTCCACCACCCGCCGCAGCCCAGGAGCCTGGGCAAGGGGCGAGGGGCCTGGCTCCCGGGTGGGCTCTGGAGGCACCTGGGAGGGGAGGGGAAGGGGCGCTGTCTTGAGAAAAGGCCGAGGGTTGAGACTCTACCCAATGTGCATTCAAGTGCAGCCCCACCGGAGAGCTACCAGCTCTGTGACCTTGACCAAGTAACTGCACCTTCTAAGCCCCCAAACTTCCACTTCTCCATGGTAGTTAAGTGGGGTTGTTGTGGAGATTAAATGAGGTGATGCTTTGCAAGTTCCTGACACGCTGTAGGTGCTCATTACACCCTAGTTTTTATTGCATTCTCTGGGTTAGAGCATTGCCCTCTCCTGCTGCCCTACTGTCTCCTTTGAAAATACAAATGCTCCAGGAAGGGATAACCTTGGAGGGTTTCCAGCAGCCTATCAGGAAGAGTAAAGGAGGTGGTGGTGCCAGTCAGGGGAGCCAAAGGCGACGTGTCAGAGAACCAAGCTGCAAAGCAGCCTATCTCCTGCATTAGGGCCAGTGGCGGAGACGTCCCCCGGGCAAGCTTTGGGGCACCTGAGCCCCCTGGACACCTACAAAATGCCCTCTCTGGTGCAAGGGCTGCAGGAGCCTCCTTGTCCCTTGGCCCAGGTGTCTGCATGTGCCATCGGAGTTCTACCAGTAATGAGGTCCAGAAGGGGAGCTGGTGTGGGGGTCATTTCCCTTCAACTTCACACCTGCCCGGCACCTCCTTCCAGGACCCCAACACCTGCCCACTGCCTCCCTCCCAGACTGTCCCCTCTACTGGTCTGCAGCAGCCCTGACGCTGGGTTATGGGCTCCAGGCCTCTCACTTCCACCAGGCCAGCCCTTGTCCACCCAGTGCAGCCTGACCAGTCCAGTGAGGAGCCCTGCCCAAGTGATCTAACTGCAATGTCCGTACCTGAAATGACAGCACTAGCTGTTTATTTCCTTAAGCAGGAAATACACAATTTTTTTGAAGGATAGTTGATTTTCAGTATTATATTAGTTTCAGGTATCCAGCATAGTAATTCAGTATTTTTACAGATTATACTCCATTAAAAGTTATTACCAGGTAATGACTATAATTCCCTGTGCTGTACAATACATCCTCGTTGCTTATTTATTTTCGTACATAGCAGTTTGTACCTCTTAATCCCCTATCCTATCTTGCCCCTCCCCACTGCCCTCTCCCCACTGGTAACCACTAGTTTATTTTCTGTATCTGTGAGTCTCTTTCTGTATTGCTATATACATTCATTTGTATTATTTTTTAGATTCCACATATAAGTGATATCATATAGTATTTGTCTTTCTCTGACTTATTTCACTAAGCATAATATTCTCTAGGTTCATCCATGTTGCTGCAAATGGCAGAATTTCATTCTTCTTTATGGCTGAGTAATATTCCATTGTGTATATATACCACAACTTCTTTATCCATTTGTCTGTTTCAGGTACACATAACAGTGATTCGATATTTATATACATCACAAAATAATCACCATGATAAGTCTAGTTACCATCTGGCACCATACAAAGTTATTATAATATTATTGACTATATTCCCTATGCTGTATATTATATCCCTGCAACTTATTTATTTTATAACTGGAAGTTTGTACCTCTTAATCCCTTCACCTATTTCACCCAACCCCCTACCCGTCTCCCCTCTGGCAACCACTAGTTTGTTTTCTGTATTCATGAATCTGTTTCTGTTTTTAAAAGTACAATTTGGCCAGAAAATAACAGATTTACTAACTGAACTGCATTTTTTATTCTGTGTGTGTGTGTGTGTGTGTGTGTGTGTGTGTGCGTGAAACCAGGCTATAAACTGCTAACCTTTATAAATCCAGCATCTGGACTTTTGTCAGTTTCTGAAAAGCGAGTTAAAATTGGAACAAAAGAAGAAATTTTTGCTATTACAAAGCAAAACTTTGGATATTCATGTCCTTCGGACATCTTCAAGGAAGGAACAATTCTGAGCCCCAGAGAGAAAATAAAACAGCTGGGGGCTGAATGAAAAAGGAAGAACATCGCACACCCGTCAATCACCTGTCTTGTTGTACAGAAAGTCAAGCATAGTCAAGTTCAGACAATGGGGGCCAGAAGCGGCCACAGAGATAGTGGTAACAAGGGAGTTGGGGGACACAGGAAACAGAAACTGGAGTGAGGAATTTTGAAGATAAAATTACCTAATTTGCAATTTTAGCAAATTGGTTAAGAATGCTGCTGGTGCCAAATGACACCTTCGTAGATTTATTTGTTTATGGTGATTTTTGTTTAAAGATGTTGCACAACTGAGGCTTTCAAAAATGGTTTGGATGACCCAAGTTTTCTCTTTCTGGGAATTTTTTAACCCAATACACACAAGTACGTATAAAGAATAATAACAATCACTCAAATTCACACCACCCTGAATTAAGAGTTGTTCATTTTCACAGGGAAAATAAATATGAGGTATGATCATGCCTACTCTGCTCTTATTATGGATCCATGACAAGGGAGCTGTACTTAAGAGTGCCCAGCTATACTGGTTGGAAAAAAGTTGAAGTTCTTACATACCGGTTGGTGAATAGCCCTCGCCCTGGGCCCTTCCTTAAAACTCCTGCACCTGTCTACAACCCAGCACTTAAAGAGTTAGCACCTGGCACAGCCCAGGGCCCCAGGACCTAGGTTACTGTCCCATTGGCCCTCTGAAGCTCCTGAGTGTAAGATTCCGTCCCTGCGTACCTCCTTGGCCACAGCAGCCTGGACTCCTTAGCAGTGATGTTGACATCCTGCATGGAAAAGACCATCCTTCCACCCCAACTCCCAAAGGCTGTAGAGGCCCCTGCCCGCTGCCGCTCCCCTGGAGTCGCCCTCACATGGCCACATGTAGGCACTGCAGCCTCTGCAGGACTGACACTCAAAAGTCAGGAAAACAGGTGGGCAGCCAGCAACAGGGATCATTGGTCAAAGGCTCCCATTTCCGAGATGGGTCACCTATGTGACAGGAGGAAGGGATACAGGATGGCCCGGACCTGTAGAGGCAGTTCAGGGCCAGAAGCCACCTGGAGCGTAGGTCCCTCTTTCTGTAATCCCTGTTGAATTTCACCTCTTTTTAATGGGACACCTGTTCATCCACTGGCATTAACAATCTTAATTTAATTAATAAAAATGAGAGCTGACACTTACATAGTACTATTTCACTGACAGGCACCATATTAAATGTATTGTACTTTACTGAGAACAATCCACATCATCGTTATCATCATCCCATTTTTACAGATGAGGAATCTGATGACAGAGATAAGTAGCAGAGCCCAGGAATCAAAACTAGGCAACCTAGCAACAGAGCCCATGCACCAGGCGAGCATGCACCCCCTCTCGGCCACCTGAGAGATTAGACTTGACCTAACTAGACATGACATTTCAAGGACCGACTTCCAGTGATTTAGTCAACAATAGAGATACGGAATGTGTGGAAAGCTCGGATAGCTTTATAAGGCCTAGAAGATGTTTAATTTAATTGCTGTTAGTTTAGCAGAATCTGAGAAGAGATCAACGCCATTTATAATATCGTTGACATTCGGAAAGATTTGCCACTTACCGAGGCTACAAGTTACCTAATGACTATAATTTAAGAGGGAAATTGTTGGAAGAGTTTGATGCCATTTCCTGTATCAAATCATGGCCCAGACACTTGCATCATTTCAGTACGTCAACCACACCAAACAAAAGCTCACACCAACAATTCCTATACATGAACAAATCATTTAGAAATTATCTGATTTATGTGACGAATCACCATTTGTGCTACCACTTAGAGAATAAAAGAGAATATATTTTTAACTTTTGATGTGTGTGTGTATATATGTATGCCTGGTTTACATTATCATTCCAGTTAAATATTTGTGTATCAGCTCCTAGTCCTACCCAATGAACAAGTGGGTTAGATGTTCACAAATGCTGTCTTGCTAAGTGTATGACTCTGCATCCCATTTTTCTCGGTAACTTCTTTCAATTGCTGCACAGCAATTCCTCTCGAGACATTTCCACATCCCATGTATCCTTTCCCCACTCATGGATGTTCAGGTTGCTTCCAACCCTGTACACTTCTCCCTGTGCACAAGCTGAAGAGCTTCTCTTGGGTATAAATGCTGACATAGAATTGCTGGGCCACAAGATACACACGTTTTCTATTTTACCAGGTTCTGTAGAGTCACTCTCTCCCACATTCAGTGTCTGGAAATTACCATTTTTCTTTTTATCCTCATCAATACTTGATATCGTTAGACTTTAACTTTTTCAGTCTGATGAGTGAAAATGGTATCCCAATGTTGTTTTCATTTTAATTTCCCTGATCACTGGTTGGGCACCTTTCCTGTGTATTAGCCATTGAGATGTCCTCTTCTATAAACTGCCCGTTCATATTTTTTCCCATTGAGTCATCTGTCTTTTTCTTTAATTTAATTGGAGGAGTTCTTTATGAAGTCTGGTTACCCATCCTTTGCCTTCTATATATTGTAGATTACAAATTTGTTCCTTGTCTTTTCATTTTTATGTGATATCTCTGGCCATTCTGAAAATGACATCAAATTTGTTCTTTCCCTTCGTGGTTGGAGAGTGGGGTGGTAATCTTATTTAACAGCACCTTCCCTTCCTAAGTTCTTAAAGATAGTTTTCTATTTTTTTCTAATAGTTTCAGAACTTATTTTTCATGTTAATTTCTTATGGCATCTGGAATTTATTTCTGTGTATGGTATGGGGTAGGGAGATAAGGCAAGGAGACCCAGAAGGGAATTTTGGAGACAAGATGGCAGCCACAAAAAATAATAGTACAGAAAAAAAAAGGTAATGACATGAAAAGATTTACCTTATTATACATTTTTTAAGCCAAGTACAAAACTGCATGTATATTATTATTGCACTTGTATTAAACTATACGCATATTTTTGAAGGATACATCAGGTCATCCTTGGACTCGTCCTCCCTCCTGGTGGTCCTCATCTCCCATCAGTGTTTCCTCTCCCGCAACCTTCTCCCAGGATTGGTCTTTTCTAGTCTCTGTGAAAAGAAGAACTGCTCCCCTAAGAATCATCCTTTGACCTTCTGAATAATGGGATAGCCAGTTTGCCTGGGACAGTCACGTTTCCCCTGATTTCTCAACTATTACAAGCACCCCTCCTCACTCAGCATATTTGATACCCACAGTCAGCATATTTGAACACATCTCACTTTTTACATATTAAAACATTGATTGATCTAAAATTTGCACTTATCAAACAAAAATATTACAACTCACCATTTGCACTGTTTGACTGTTTAATTTTTGAATACAAATAAAAATTCCAAGTGGTCACAGTGCCAGAACTGAGCTGGATTGTAGGACACCCAGTGGGTGTCTGGAGAATTGGAGAACAGACTGGTGTCGGGGGGCAAACTACACATATGGTGCCAGAAATGTAAGTAAAAACAGTGCAGAAAGAGGGAAGGGCACCCCCTCTCATTTTAAGAACACATCTCTGACATTTCTGCTTCCGCCCCTCTGGCCAGAACTGAGACGCACAACTTTTTTTATATGGGCTTGGAAAACTGGCTGTTAAAAGAGTGCCGAGAATGTTCGCTGAGAGAGCGGTAGTTATTTTGGAAAAATACAAAACAGGTTTAGAGGCTAGGCCATGTGTAGGAAGTTTGGGGCTTGTAACTTTGGATTCCTTTTCTAAGAGATGTGGAGAATTTATTCGTAAAGCAAGTGCATTAGCCAGTATTAAGTTCAGCTGTAACAGAAAACCCCAAAGTAACAGTGGTTTGGTTCTGTATCCCGTTCCTGACTGTATGAAAGTGATAGTTAAACCTCCCTTGACTGGAGGCCCACTGTGTACAGGGCGAGGTCCCAGATGCTTTACATTTAATCTTCACAAGACCCTATAAAGGAGCACCCCACTTTACAGGTGAGAGACTGAAGCTCAGAGAAGGTAGGTAACTTGCCCAAGGTCACACAGCTCCTTTGTGGTCGAGCCTTCATGAATCCAGAGCTCTTTCCACTCAGGGGACAACAGGCGCCACCCTCACGTCTCCCCCATTAGCGCTAAGGAGGGAGGGACAACACCCAGCTTCCATGCAGTTGACAAAAGTGCATTTTCCCAGACTGGCTTTTAGAACATATGTGTTAATGGTTGAAAACTAAAACTGAAATGTGTTTCCACACTCATTACCACACTGCTCTGTTCATTTTTTTAATCCCACAGAACAACATATTTTGGTTGTGCCTCTGGTTCACCAAGTACAACTAATCAGCACATCCACTCATTCAGACAGAAACCAATGCCAAGGACTTGGCGGGTCAAGACACCAGGGATGGTGAGCCTGCAGGCGCTCCCAGCCTCCCCAGCCAGCCCCCTTCTCCTCCACAGACCACGCTGCGGCTCCGAATCTGGTGTGAGGCTCTCTCTAGGTTCTTTCTCTGTGAGTTCCAGTCAAGAGGTCATGAAGAGCCCAGGAGGTAGGGAAGCCTTGCAGGTGTGGGCACTCGGCGTTTCACCAACCACACCAACCTGACTCTCGAAACGGTCCTTCAGGAGAGCAGGCACAGCCACATTTCACACAGAGAAGTTCAGAGACATCAAGTAACTTGCCCTAAGTCACACAACCTAAAAATAACACAGGCAGGACTCAAACCCAGGACTTCTGACTCTGAGAACAGAGCTTGATCCTGTTCCCAGGAAGTTCCTCCTCAGTGCTTCCCCTTTTCCCACTCCCTGTTGTCAACTGGTAATTTCCAGAGTGAAGGCTCATCCTGCTGGTATGGGTGCCAGAGGTGGGGATCTGGTATTTGTGGACCAGAGGCACATAGAGACAAGAAGAGGAAGAGAGAAACACACAGAGACACAGAGAGAGAAGCAGAGACAGAGAGACAGATTGAGGCAGCAGTCTTCATTCTGGGCAGAAGACACGGTTTAAGAAGCTTATGATCTAGCTAAAGAGCAAAGACACAACACAGGAAGGAGGACTAAAATACAAGAGACCAAGCACACGTTGGCACCATGGGTGACAGAGGAGGGCTGAGTGGGGGAGGGTGGGCTGGAACTGGCCTGGCTGGGTTTGGACAGAGCCCAGTAGGAGGATGGAGGGAAGACCAGCCCGGAGCAGGGGAGGCCCCTCCGCCCGAGGGTGCAGGGCTGCACAGTACTCCTCAGTATGGGTGTTGCCAGGATGCATGGAATCACCTGATGGACATCTAGGTGTTCCCAGCTTTTCACTTACACAATGTGTAATGGATTTCCCTTATGTTGCAGGATAAATCCCCCAGGAAGACAGGGATTTTCCTGTAGGAAGACAGCCCCAGGGCTGCTCTTCTGCTTCTTCCCAGCTCAGGGACATGGTAATTTGTGCCCTGATCACGTATTTGAGGAAATGTAGGGAAATTAAGGTTTACAAACATATTCTAACCTTTTCAAATCTACCGGGTCTGTAAACTCCACATTGACTCAAATATAGCGGACAATCACTCTGTCTTTCATGTGCTTTGGGAAAATGTCCAAGTTTTCAGATGGATCGGTATTTGCAGGGCTTGTTTAAAAGGGTGTGGGGAGGACATTGTCCTCTCGCAGTGACCTCCACAACCCCAGGAACAAGATGGTGAAGCAGGTGCAAGACTGGGAACTGGGTGGTCACAGATCAGGGCTGGACCGTGTCGGCCTCTTAGACTGTGTCACAATCCTAACCTTGTCTTTCACTATGGATCCTGACTTGGACATCCCTTCTCTCATCCACTTCAGTGTCACTTAGAAGTGTGTACCTGTTTTCACAGCATCTACAAGATGTGATCTCAGGTGAGTTTGAAATACGTTGAGATATGCTATGAAAGACCAATGTACATTAATTTTAAAAATGACCAGATGTAAGGCCACAAAAACAAACAAAAAAAATACATTTCAAAAAGCAGGATGGGGTTTCCCTGGTGGCGCAGTGGTTGAGAGTCCGCCTGCCGATGCAGGGGACGCGGGTTCGTGCCCCGGTCCGGGAAGATCCCACGTGCCGCGGAGCGGCTGGGCCCGTGAGCCATGGCCGCTGAGCCTGCGCGTCCGGAGCCTGTGCTCCGCAACGGGAGAGGCCACAACAGTGAGAGGCCCGTGTACCGCAAAAAAAAAAGCAGGATGAGTACAGATAACTCTCTAATCACAATGCACAAAACTAGAAAGTAACAGCAGAAACGGGAAACTGAAAAGCAATGCAAAGTTCAAAATTAAACAAAAAGAAACAAAAAACTATACCTGGATGGAATATTATTCAACTTTGAAAAACGAAGGAAGTTCTGACACAGGCTATGACATGCACGTACCTTAAAGACATTATGCAAAGTGAAATAAGCCAGTCACAAAAAGGCAAATACTATATGATTCCACTTGCATGAGGCATCTAAGTGGTCAGATTAAGAGACAGAATGTGGAATCATTGTTTCCAAGGGCTGGGAGGAGTAGGGGATGGGGAGTTGTTTAATGGGTTTAGAGTTTCAATTTTGCAAAATGAAAAAGTTCATCTTGCATACTGCACAGCAATGTGAATATACTAAACACTACTGAACTATACACTTGAAATGGCTGAAATGATAAATTTTGTGTTATGTGTATTACAAAAAAAAAAAAAAAAAAGACCAGAACACAGACATAGGATTATTTCTTAGACGCGGTTTTACTTATACACAGGGAGAAAAGAAAAAAAGCTTCCCCTTACTGACAGAGAAAAAAATGCAGGACAAGGTGCCCTGAATTTTAGGCAGGAAATGTAGACACATTTTACATGAACAAACTCTTACCTAAAACGCTGAGCTCTATAAGAATGCAAATACCTTTGTGTTTTAAAATATCATTTTGCTGAACTGCCAAACTAAGATTTTGTTATGCAAAACAGCCAGCATCAGGGTTTGGTTCAGACCTGTTAAAATTGAATCACAAAAGCAACACTAAACTTCTACAATGTCATATTTTAATACAGTTTAAGAAGCTCACTGATGCCATGTTCACCCCTGAGTTTTCTTCTAGAGAGAATAATATGCACATTATGGGAAGTGCAAGGAGGCAGGAGCGTATTTTTTTTTGTTGATGTTGTTTTTGTTGTTGCTGCTTTCTTTAACTAAACGAGGATTCATGAAGGTTTTCATCTTCTCAGCCCATGTGCAATTCAGAATTGCACAGTCACTCTCTCCAGCATACAAGCACACGGCCAGTCAGGGACAGACACCGTCCTTGTATAAGGAGATCACTAGTGTTACCAACTGTCCAGTGTGACATAAGGCAGACAGCAACACCGGTCTTCTGGCTCTGGGCTCCGTATGTGGCCCGCAGCTCCTTGTCACTCCAAGAGGAAATGGGCACAGATGCCCATTTTACTTCCTGCCTTCAAAGCACCAGAGTCAAAAGGCACACTTACCCACCCAGGCCTAGCAAAAACCATGCAGACTTTCAGGCCCCTTCTTGTGCAGTTCAATTGTGCATTAGAAATAAACTACTACATCTTAGCAGCCAACATGCCTTGCCACCCGACATGACTTTCTAGAATAGCACTGCCCGACAGAACTTCCTTGAAGGTGGAAATGTGGCTACTGAACACTTGATATGCAGCTAGGGTGAGTGAATGTAAATTTGTTTAGACTTACGTAAATTTGATTAATTAAAATGTTCACTGTAACAGCTGTATGCAGCTAGTGTCCATATCGGACAGCACAGTTCTAGAAGAAGTAGCACCTTTCTGAACCTTTATTTTTTCCTTGGATTTGTCTGCATCTTTGTCAAAGTACAAACATAGGAACTATGGATACAGCAAGAGCCCTTGTCCTCCCCATCCTCACCCCCAACTCCCCCTGCCCTTTCTACCATTCCCCCTTCCACCCAAGCTCTCTAGAGGTTTCCAGGACCAAATATTATTTCTAATAACAGAGTTTTCTCACTCCAGTTATAATCACAAATCCCTCTGGGGAGAAAGTCTTATAGCGAAACAAACGGCCTATCCAAAGGTTTCAGAAAATTACTTTTTAAAAACTCTTTGGAGTGGACTATGCAGGGAAATGAAATAAGTATCAGGTTGGTTTGAGTAAGTTATCACATATGCCCCATAAGCTTCAGGGCATGTTTTGAGAAGGTTTTTCTCCCTGCTCCCAAATAACGGACAAATTGTTGATATAACGAGTGATCGAAGGAAGGGCCAGTTGGCAGCCTTTGGAGCAGGAAGGCCTCTGCAGGGAGGAGAATATTAATCAAGGTTTCCCGAGCACGGGGGCAACCAGGAGAAAAACAAGCTTCTCCTTCATGTACAAGGCAGCTCCTGGGGACACTTCCAACAGAGCTTCCCAACTTTAATGTGCGTGCACGCCACCCGGAGAGTCGTGTTAGAACGCAGATTCGCATTCAGCAGGGCCGGGTGGTGCCAAAGATGTGGGTGCAGAGACCACACTTTACATAGTGAGCCTCTAGGCCTCGATGCTCCTGAAGTCCACTCAGGACATCTGGCAGGCGGCTGCCAGGGCCCTGACTCCCCGCCCACCCCTGCCTGCCGAGGGCTAGTTTCTCTTGAAATGATCATCTTGGAGCCTGTCTCCTGGGAATTCAGCCCCACTTTATAAACTCACCTGCTGCAACCAGAAATCAACAGACCTTTTCCAAGTTGACCAAACATATAGGACCAAAGCCCTGAGAGACCAGTGGGAGGCAGCAGTCTGAGTGAATGCATCTGCTCCATAAATTCAGACTAGCACACAGGGGGTCTGCTCTGAGGCCTGGGGGTCAGGGGGGTACCTGTTAGCACAAATCTCACCTCCATCCTCCATTCTAGTTTCACTGATAATAACATTGGTGTTTTCAATTATTTCTTCTTGTTCCCTACTACTGCTCACTTAATTCAGCCTTAATTCGGGATGAAATTGGTATAATCTGCCCTTTCAAACCATTTTATCTCCATCTACAAAAGGAGGAAAATAGGGAACCTGTACCTCTCAATTTTGTGAGGATTAAGTTAGTGCACAGAGGGGTTTAGCACTGTCCAAGTATGACAGATGCTTACTAAATGCAAGGTGTTATTATAGGTATTTTATGACGTTTGTTCCATGAATAAGTACAGACTGGGGGGCTTCCCTGGTGGCGCAGTGGTTAAGAATCCGCCTGCCAATGCAGGGGACACGGGTTCGAGCCCTGGTCCGAGAAGATCCCACATGCCGCGGAGCAACTAAGCCCATGCACCACAACTACTGAGCCTGCACTCTAGAGCCCGGGAGCCACAACTACTGAGCCCGTGTGCCGCAACTACTGAGCCCACATGCTGCAACTACTGAAGTCCACACGCCTAGAGCCCGTGTTCCGCAACGAGAAGCCACTACAATGAGAAGCCCACGCAGCACAACAAAGAGTAGGCCCCGCTTGCTGCAACTACAGAAAAGCACATGCGCAGCAATGAAGACCCAACACAGCCATAAATAAATAAATATTTTTTTTAATTATAAAAAAAAAAAGGACAGATCGGTCTCCAATAACAATCTCCCTCTTCACCTCCAGACCCAATGCCCGCTCGGTATTTCCACCAGAAGCAAACGTTTCATCTTTTCTCCAAAAATCAGTCTCCCTCGCCATCCTGTCAGAGGTGCCATCACTGTCCCTCTCAGAGGCAACTAACCCACAGCCATCTTCTGCCTCCATATCCAAGTACAACACTTCTCAGTTCTGCCTTCACAAAGCCTCTTGAATCCACCCTCTTCTGTCTCCACTGCTCACATCGTGTCACCTGTTCTTGGATTCCTGCAATCAATACCTCCTCACCAGTCTTCCTGCCTTTGCCTCTCTCCTTTCCAGCCCCATTACAGGAACTGCCTCCAGGTCAATCTTTCCCAAGCAACACTGGAGGTTTCAAAACAATCCCGATATGTAGTTCCAAAGACTTTTTTTTTTTTTTTTAAAGCAATGGAAGCATAGTTGCAATAAGTGCCTGACTTCCTAGGGGACTACTTGGGAAAGGGCCACACACATGTATCGTGATGCTTATGAAATTGCTCCACAATCACTGTGGTACCTTACAGCCACGTCGCAGGTACAGTTAGAGAGACACAGATCTTCACTGCCGCACCCATACTCAGGGAGTTCCCTATAGTAGCTCAGTCTATTGAGGGAGACTTAAGTCTCAGGTTGGATGAAGCTGTTTCTCAGAGAGCACTGGTTTTGTTTGGGTTTTTCCCTTTACATATCTGCTGTGGTTTTGTCAGCAAGCAAAATCATTGCTATTATTTCCTCATTAACTTCTAGGGATTTTAGGACCTAGTATTATTTTGGAATTCATCCAGTTCAGAATAAGTATTTCCGAAAGAGCAAGTTCACTGGAAGATAGTGATGACATCTGAGAATGAACATGCTCTATTTTTCAGATTTGAAGGGCCAGTTGTTGGTCCCTCAGTTAAAAGCAACTCCTCCATCCAACCACTAGATGGCATTTGAGCCCTGGTGACAGAGGAGTCGGTGGGAATTTGGAAGAGGTAGGCCATGACTCCCTTAACCAACCATAACAGGCTTGTCACTTCAGAACTAATTCTTATTAAAGGCAAGAACAAAATACTTCATTACCATCAAAGCAAGAGCGGAAAATAAAACCAGACAGGTGACTGGGAAAATAATTCCACACAAGAGTCTGTAAGTCATGATGCTCCCTAGTCCCACCCTCTAGTTCCATTCCCCCTCCTTCTGAAAATGACAGATTCTGCAGGGTAAACGCCCCCAAATCCCTCTAGTTTAGTGCCTATTCCCCTCTGCAGCCTCATCACTGCTAAGATCCCCACCTGCCCTCTGAGCTCAATTCTCCAAAGTGCAATCCTGTAAGTACTCAAAGGCAGTTCATTCACATGGGCTCCTCCTAACTCACCAAGCAGAGAAGCAGCTTGCTCCTGCCACCCCAATGCCAAATTAAACATGGCTGTCATTCCCCTTCCACAAGATCTTATGAACCAAGTCTGAACTCTGGGGGCAGACGCCAGACACGTCTATGGAGATTAAAAACCTCTAGATTTCTCAAGAAAGCACTCAAATCCTAAATCTGAACAGGTTTTCTTGACCTCTCCTTCCTCAGGTAAAGAGGTTTTTTTGTTTCCATCACTGTCCCTCTCAGAGGCAACTAACCCACAGCCATCTTCTGCCTCCATATCCAAGTACAACACTTCTCAGTTCTGCCTTCACAAAGCCTCTTGAATCCACCCTCTTCTGTCTCCACTGCTCACATCGTGTCACCTGTTCTTGGATTCCTGCAATCAATACCTCCTCACCAGTCTTCCTGCCTTTGCCTCTCTCCTTTCCAGCCCCATTACAGGAACTGCCTCCAGGTCAATCTTTCCCAAGCAACACTGGAGGTTTCAAAACAATCCCGATATGTAGTTCCAAAGACTTTTTTTTTTTTTTAAAGCAATGGAAGCATAGTTGCAATAAGTGCCTGACTTCCTAGGGGACTACTTGGGAAAGGGCCACACACATGTATCGTGATGCTTATGAAATTGCTCCACAATCACTGTGGTACCTTACAGCCACGTCGCAGGTACAGTTAGAGAGACACAGATCTTCACTGCCGCACCCATACTCAGGGAGTTCCCTATAGTAGCTCAGTCTATTGAGGGAGACTTAAGTCTCAGGTTGGATGAAGCTGTTTCTCAGAGAGCACTGGTTTTGTTTGGGTTTTTCCCTTTACATATCTGCTGTGGTTTTGTCAGCAAGCAAAATCATTGCTATTATTTCCTCATTAACTTCTAGGGATTTTAGGACCTAGTATTATTTTGGAATTCATCCAGTTCAGAATAAGTATTTCCGAAAGAGCAAGTTCACTGGAAGATAGTGATGACATCTGAGAATGAACATGCTCTATTTTTCAGATTTGAAGGGCCAGTTGTTGGTCCCTCAGTTAAAAGCAACTCCTCCATCCAACCACTAGATGGCATTTGAGCCCTGGTGACAGAGGAGTCGGTGGGAATTTGGAAGAGGTAGGCCATGACTCCCTTAACCAACCATAACAGGCTTGTCACTTCAGAACTAATTCTTATTAAAGGCAAGAACAAAATACTTCATTACCATCAAAGCAAGAGCGGAAAATAAAACCAGACAGGTGACTGGGAAAATAATTCCACACAAGAGTCTGTAAGTCATGATGCTCCCTAGTCCCACCCTCTAGTTCCATTCCCCCTCCTTCTGAAAATGACAGATTCTGCAGGGTAAACGCCCCCAAATCCCTCTAGTTTAGTGCCTATTCCCCTCTGCAGCCTCATCACTGCTAAGATCCCCACCTGCCCTCTGAGCTCAATTCTCCAAAGTGCAATCCTGTAAGTACTCAAAGGCAGTTCATTCACATGGGCTCCTCCTAACTCACCAAGCAGAGAAGCAGCTTGCTCCTGCCACCCCAATGCCAAATTAAACATGGCTGTCATTCCCCTTCCACAAGATCTTATGAACCAAGTCTGAACTCTGGGGGCAGACGCCAGACACGTCTATGGAGATTAAAAACCTCTAGATTTCTCAAGAAAGCACTCAAATCCTAAATCTGAACAGGTTTTCTTGACCTCTCCTTCCTCAGGTAAAGAGGTTTTTTTGTTTGTTTTGTTTTGTTTTGTTTTTAATTCGGCTGTGCTGCTTTCGGGATCTTAGTTCCCCAACCAGGGATCAAACCCGGGGCCCAGCAGTGAAAGCAACGTGGACTAACCACTGGACCGCCAGGGAATTCCCTCAGGTAAAGAGTTGTAAACACAAAACTACAGTTGGCAAACCTGACCTTTTTTATTGGCGATCAGGAATTTCTTCTTGGAGTAATCAAATAACCATCACCCACATATTTTGAACAGTTCTGCTCTCAGTCAGATATTAAGTTTCTTTGCAAGGGCTACTCTGGAAGCAGAGAGTAAATTATACATTTAATCTTCCAATTAACCCATCATACACCTCCTAGAGGCAAGCCACATGCATCATTTTTAAAATCTGGTCCAACTTCTGTTTTTTAGCCACTTCATTACAGCAGGACAATCTTTGAGTACATTCAGCCAAATGTTCTCAGTGGAAGAGAGGGGCAGGGGCAGAACATCAAGTGATGTTTGGTGGAAAAGTATGACAATTGCTTTTCCATGAATTCAGTTTCAAAGGTTACCAGTACAAGATATACTCCCAAGATGTAGAAAGAAGCTCCATAATTATTCATGAATCAAAAAGGTGGATTCATGTGTTCCAATAAAATTTTATTTACAAAAACAGGCATGGGCCATAGTCTGCTTTAAAACAAGCCTCAAAGGATTAAACTGATCTGCAAGTAAATTAACTACCTGCTAGAATAAAGCCCAATACAAAGAAAACAAAAGCCAGCAATGTAACATTAACAATGTATACCATCCTTTGTAGGTACTAGACCTACAAAGAACTGGAAAATGACCTTCCGAGAGAAAAATCAGTCAATAGAAATAGACCCAGAAATGACAAATGATGGAATTAGCAGATAAGGACATTTAAAAAGCTGTTATAGCAAACTATTACATATAAAATGGATGGACAACAAGGTCCTACTGTATGGCACAGGGAACTATATTCAATGTCTTTGGATAAACCATAATGGAAAAGAATTTTTTTTAAAAAGTGTGTGTATATATATATGTACATGTATAACTGAGTCACTTTGCTGTACAGCAGAAATCAACATAACATTGTAAATCAACTATACTCCAATAAAAAAATGAATAAAAAATAATAAATTGATGCATTTTCCAATTCAAAAAAAGAGCTATTATAAACTTTAAATGGAGTATAAACTACAATAATATTGAATCACTATGCTGTATACCTGAAACTAATACTGTAAATCAACTATACTTCAATAAGAATTATATATATTAAAAAAATAAAAAGCTATTGTAAACATGCTCTTTATGCTCAAGAATGTAAAGGAAAACATGAATACTGTTAGAGAAATGATGTAAAAAAGAAGACACTGGAACTGCTAAAGACAAATGAAATATCTGAAATGAAAATTTCACTGGAAAGGAATAATAAAAAATAGATACTGCAGAAAAAAAAGATCAGTGAACTTGAAAGACTTGGGCTTCCCTGGTGGCGCAGTGGTTGCGCGTCCGCCTGCCGATGCAGGGGAACCGGGTTCGCGCCCCGGTCTGGGAGGATCCCACATGCCGCGGAGCGGCTGGGCCCGTGAGCCATGGCCGCTGGGCCTGCGTGTTGGAGCCTGTGCTCCGCCAACGGGAGAGGCCGCAGCGGAGGGAGGCCCGCATACCACACACACACACACACACACAAAAAAAAAAGAAAGACTGCAGTAGGATTTATATAAGATGTGGAACAGAGGAGAAAAGGAAATAATAAGTTTTTAAAAGAACAGAGCCTCACTGACCTGTGGAATATCAAGAGACATGCCTACCACAACATAATAAAACCCACCGTAACTGTAAGGATAGAGAGGTCAAAAGTAAAAGGACAGAAAAAGATGCATATTGACATATAGTACCAGATAAAGCAGGCTTCAGGACAAAAAATGTTGCCAGATATAAAGGACATTTCACAATGACAAAAGGGACAATTCAACAAGAAGACAAATGTGAGTGCAGACAATAACAAAACTCCTAAACGGAAAAAGCAAAAACTGACAGAACTAAAAGGAGACATATATGCAAATGCACAACTATAGTTGGTGATTTCACTGTATCTCTCTCAGCAACGTACAGAACAAGTGGAGAGAAAAAAGGAACTAAGTATATAGGAAACTTGAGCTCTAACAATCAATGTGACCTAACTGGCATTTATAGAACATTACAGCCTGCAGAATACACATTATTTTCAAGTGAACAAGGAGCATTCACCCAAACAGACCATATGGTAGACCATAAAACAAATTTCAATAAATCTAAAGGGACTGAAATCATCCAGAGTATATTCTCAAACCACAATGGAATTAAATTATAAATCAGTAACAAAAAAATTAGAACAGTGTTTGGCAGTAGAAATATAATGCAAGCCACACATGTAATTTTAAATTTTCTACTAGCCACATTTTAAAAAGTAAAAACAGGTGAACTTAATTCTAATAATGTTTTATTTAACCCACTATATCAAAAATATTCTCATTTCAACATGTAAGCAATATTTAAAAATTGAGATATTTTACATTTTTTCCATACTAAGTCTTCAAAATCCAGAAAGTTACTTAGAGCACAACTCGATTTAAACCAGGCACATCTCAAGTACTCAACAGTCACATGTGGCTAGTGGCTACTAGACAGTGCAACTCTACATAGTAGTTTAACAAATATGTTAGAGCTGGTAATTTTAACACCCATCTATAATAAGTTATTGCATTTTTCTCCCGAAAGGAAAAAATCTTGCCTTGAGACAGACTTTCGAAATATTTAGACCTATCTTAAAAAATGCTAACACATCAATCATCGAGGTTACCAATTTGTCTTCAGACTTTTACTCCCTTGTTTCACTCACCCACTATCCCAGTGGGCAAAACACTTCCCAATTTTATCCATCGTTCTCAAATTTAGCTACCACCACTCATTCCATGAATACCTGTTGGCTACTTTGGGGTTCTCCTGTTCTCATGTCTGTCAGATGCCCCATTGCCTCCCTTTTATTTTTCTTGCACAGACACGAAAGCACACAGGTCCTGTGCTTGCTGGTGGTTTATCCCCACCCCCTCATATTTTGGAGTCCACGGGGATAGCTTGTCATCTAGTTCTTATAAGTGTTGTCCAGGGGTTTTTAGTTGCTACATTTTTATGTAGGGAGTAAGAAAATTTAAAAATCTAAAAGATATTCCAGCCATCACCATCATTCCAGAATTTGATTTTCTAAACATATGCATGTATGACTGGTAAAACTAAAAATTTTAAAGAGAGAATATTGTCTGCACTCCCCCCCTTGGCTTTTTTTTTTTTTTTTTGGTTTTCTTTAGATTTTCATGCTTTGTTCACTGCTTTGTTATTCATATCTTTGACTCCAAATGTGGAATAAAGGGGACACAGAGAAACGATACTGCTGTGTGATACTAGAGTTGTGACCTATAAACATTCCTCCTTTACCAGTGACACATTATCAGGCGCTCTCAGCAGAAGGGCACTGGAGGGGCACTACAACTGGAAGCGGCTTCACTCCCGGTTCTGGTGCTTTTCCTTCTTGCTCCTAATGCATCCTTGTCAGAAGGTGGCTTTCTTGCCAGCAGGAGGTTCTCTGCCAGCAGCACACACTCTCTGGAATTTTGCTGGCACCTCATGAGGCACCTTTCCTCCAAGGGTCACAGGCACCCCAGCAAGTGACTTCCTAGCGAGTTTCCCTGACACCCTGCCTGCCACCTTAAACTGTGGCACCCCAGCAAACTTCTCCATCCAGTGGGCCACACCACACTGGCTTCAATGAGACCTGAATATCAGCCTAGGGGGAGGAGAGAAAGGGCTCTTACAAGTTTGTTCCTTCCTTGGGGACTCTCTCAGTCTACAAGTAGTGGCTGCTCCCTACATCTGCTATTCAGGTATTCTTTAGAGATGTCTGCCCCTCTTAGTGGTTAATCCCCTGCTACCTAGTTAATAATTCTTCATACTGAAACTTCCCTGTTCAAATTACTGGTATTTCTTTCTCCCGAATGGATCCTGAACCTTAAATGATAACACGAATCATTTGTAAAATTTACAAGAGGATGTATTTTTTTTTGAGGATGTATATCTTCTAAATCACTAAGAAAATTAAAACCAGGAAATTACAGTCCATTTAGGAAATGAGAGAAATCAGTGAGAAAGCATAAAACATAATCACAGAAGACCAAAGTCAGTAATTAACATAAAAGCAAATGGATTAGACTCCCTATTAAAATGCAAAGACCCTCCAAATGGGTTGAAATATAAAATCCAACATGATACACTGTTTAAGAGACAACTAGAAATTATATGAAAGTTAAAAATAAGAGGATAGATAATTTATCAAGCAAATACAAACAAAAAAGAGGAGAAATATTCTAATATCAAAAACAGTAAAATTCGAGGCAAAAAGTATAAATAGGAGATGAAGAATAACTTTAGACTAGTAAGTCTTCGTTATGAATTGTACCTAACAGACAAAAGTATTTATATACTAAGTAACAGCATCAAAATATACAAAGCAAAAGCTAGACGGACAAGATGAAATTGAAATAACTATAATTGGAGACTCTAAGACAATACTATTACTCTATGGTAGTTTATTTTTAAAAAAAGAAAACAAAAATTGAATTAAAGTGGTTGAATAGATACACATTCACCTCTATCCCACACAAATTGAATAAACTTTCATTTAAAACACCCATAGAACACTCTTAAAAAATGTTAGGCCCCCAAACCGCAATAAATTCTTAAAAACAGAAACCACATAAGCCATATTTTCTTTCAAGGTAAAAATCCTACAAGTAGCAAAAAATGGAAAAAAAAAAAAAAAAAAAAAAAAAAAAGGCCAACCACACAGGAATTCTTAAATACTCTTAGTTACTGAACCAAAAACTTAAGACACAAAAATAAACTACTAAAACAAGACACATTAACATAGCTGGGATGTGAACATATTTGAAATTAGAGATAACCAAAAACCTTCAATGTATTCAACTGTATACAAACAAAAAGTACCAGACTCAAAAAGGTACAGGGAAAAAAATCTAGAGCAAACAAAGGAAATAATAAACATAAAATGAGAAAGTAATACATTTTAAAATAAAATCACAATTGATAAACCCACAGTTTTCTTTTTTTTTTAAGGGAAAAAATGATACCTTTAGCAAGTCTAATCAAGGGGGAAAAAATGGTAGAACTAAGATAAATTTCTTACAACTCAGAAGTAGCAAGCTTAATAGAAAAGAGACTTTATTCTCTGTTAAAATTATCCAATGTTAAATTTCAACAAAATGAGAAGTTTTCTAGAAAAGTAAAAATTTAGTAAATAATAAACACAAAAGGAGATATACATTTTAAAACAAAAAATTTTAAAGTTACTTAAACTTAAAAAAACATAACATACTAATAGCCACAAAAGAAACTGGTAGTTATCAAAAAGTTATTTCCTAAAAGAAGTCTGAACTCAAAAGTTTTATAAGCATGGTCCTTCAATTCTTCATGGAACAAATCACTCCCATGCTATAACTGCTATATTAACTGTTATATATAACTACAGAAAAATATATACAGTTATCCTATTCACTTTATAGAGCTAGCAAAATCCCTATGTCAAAACTTGGACGACAGCCCAAAAGACCATACTCACTCATATAAAAAAAGCAATATTCCTAAATAAAATATTAGCAAATCAAATTCTATAGTAGCAATAGGGCAGTCACATTATAGGCGAAATGGATTCCAAAGGACATCTCATATTTCAAAACTAATTTTCCCAGGAAAATAAATGTAAAGATAGAGGATGCATGGTTGGAGAGCGTAAGTCAACAATCACTGTAGTGTATTTTTTTCTTTGAGGCTACTTTTTCTTATCTCACCATTATTTCTAATATTGATAATCTCAAAGAGAGCTCTCACTCATAGTGGTGGTTTCTTTTGGCTCTTTATCACATTTAATTTCTGCCCCAAATTTACTGAAACTTGAACGTGCTTTTGAACACTAATTTGTATACCACCACTGAATGAACACCTGTAAGAGAATACAATAAAGGTGAATGTTAAAACAGCCACCCAAATTGCTCTCAGAGGGTGTTGGTAAAGAACCCCGAGGCATTACAGGACACTGACAAAGGATGGCACATCTGTTTATCAGTTAAAGCTGCACTGCTAAAAGGCAAAATCATGAGCAGTTCATAATTGCAGAAAGAATGCCAGTTTCAAAACGATGAAATTCTTGGTCATTTTTTAGGATATGGGTATGTGCATTACTTCAAATTTCAAAAACAAAGTGACTCTTTATTAATATTATTTGATCGGTTATTTTTAAACCTTATAACTCAAGTCTACATACGAAGCAAGTAAACTGTAAATCTTAAAAAAAATTTTTTTTAACGAACTGACCTGATTCCAGGAGTTCAAAGATGGTTTGATGTTGAAAAATCTATTAAAGCATCATCAACAAATCAAATGAAGAAAAAAACAAAAAAAAATATGATTATCTTAATGGATACCCAAAAAGTATATCTGACAAAGTTCCAAAGCCATTTCTAATTCAAATTCTTTAAAATCTAAAAATAGAGGGTATTTCCTTTCTAGATAAAGAAAATACCTGACTCAAAACAGCCAACCTATAGGTAAAACACTACTGACACATCCATTAAAATGAGAAATAAAACAAGAATGTCCACTATCACCATCATCATTTAACATTTCAGCCAACAAAACATGCAATAAAAATTAAAACTATTAGAAGAAACATTAACATGAACCATAGATCAAAGTATTTCCTAAAAATACATGTGAAATTACTGAAAAAAGTACTAGAATTAAGTGACTAGATACCTGGAAAACATAAATTTATTTATAAAGACTACAGATGAGACTACAGAATTATTACTGCTCAAATTCTTCCAACCTGTCTCCATCAGGACTGGCTCTATCCTAGTTTGAGTCGCTATTGTTGTTTGCCTGGATTACTGCATCAGGCTCCTACATTAACTGGCTTCCCTACCTTCAGCCTGGTGAGACATAATAGTATAGCCACAGGATAAATCTGATAGTGTCATTCCTTTGCTAAAATCTTCTCACAGCTTCCCATCATAGTTAGAATAAGACCCAAATTCCTTAGGACAGCTTCCTATATGGCCCTATCCAACCAGGACTCATACAAATGCCATTGTTGACACTCTAATCACACTGTCTTCCTTTCTGCTCCTCAAATACACCAAAGCGGCTTTGAGCTAGTTCTTCACTCTGTCAGCACTGCTCTTCCCTGAACCTCACAAGGATGGCTCCTTCTAAGATGCCAACTACATCTCCTCAGAGAGCTCTTTGATCATCCAACCTACAGCAGCCACCCAGGTACTATCTCTCATCACCCTATTTTAATTCCCTCCACTAAATCTAAAGTTCGCGATCTGATACTTTTCCCTGTATGTTTGGTATTCCTCTCACTAACGTCACCTACATGGGAGCAAGAACTTTGTCTTAATAACTGTTCATCTCCAAAACTTAAATAAGTGCCTGGTGCATAAGAAGAGTCGCTCTTCTTCCCTGAATTTTCATTGTCTATCATTCTCAATAGACTGTAAACTCCACAAAACAGGAACCCTGCCTATTTTAGTCACTGTTCTATCTCCAGGACTCAGACACTGGCTATATAGTCAATAAATATCTGACGAATGAATGAGTCCCTCCATCCCCTCCCTGTAATTCCTAGCAGTCAAAAATTAAGCAAACTTTCTGGTGAGTCCGACATATTACTGGCTTATATTGAACTGTAGCCAACTAACGATTCCATATGAATTGTTATAAAGTTAGATCTTCCCACCTCTATGCATTCCCCAAATTCTACACTTCTGTGACTGACTTGTTTAGATAAACAAGGAGCTTTAATAAAGTTTGATAGTACTGTTGAAATTAATCTTTAAAATGCCTTTGTCAAAAAAGTATTTACAAGAAAATAACAGGTCAAGAAAAATTAAATCTTTTGAGTCCTAATCCATGAACTGCGTAAGTAGCTGGGCAGAGAAGAGACCTCCCTAAAGTTACACTGAAAAAAACACTGAGGTACTAAAAAGTTAATCTTATCTTGTCAACGTATAGAGAAATGACCATCCTATGCAAAAACGGTCAAAAACGGTCAAAACTAACAAAGCCACAAAAGGATTGCCTCCTAAGGATTTAAATTAAGATACTGGATCGCCATTTTGATCACCCCAGAGTTACTCATTAAATATGACACAGAGTACATATTTGCTGGTTTGTGGGCACTCTAAGTATCTAATTACTTCAAACAAAAGGCTACATTCTCAATTTTTTATATTTTGTTTTTATTCGAGAGTTTACTCACAGGCAGCAGTTTAAAATCAGGCTTTTAAAATTAAAGGCCAAAACTAAAAAAAATCTGCAAATATGACACTTCTAAAAGAATGATCGTCTTAATAATTTAAACCCTAAAATATGTCCTGTGGAGCTAAAGTCTTTATACATAAATGTGTAAGATCGATATCATTTAAAATAAACAACTGAAAAACCACAGATGGTGGGCAAATTTGTCAATGAAGATAAACATCAGTATCAGCCTTCCAGGGTATGAACACCAGCAATTAATTCATCTTGTGAGAGAATATGCTTCAGAATTTGGCCTTTAAAGTCTCTTTCTCCAGCAGCAAATCAGCATATCTATGCTGAAGCTCCTTTTCTCTTTCCTGTTGTCGCTGAACATCTTCTTTTAGACACTTGAAGAAACAAAACCATTAAATAATTTTTTCATATGTAAGCACACTGAAAATTAAAAATACCTTATGGTACTTTATCATCTTACAAACAGCTGAGTTAAGTGAACACTTTCAAAAGGTAAGTATTCCCCAAAGAGAAACAAAAATAGTAACTACTTCTGCTATAAAACCAGTCCCGTGGCCATTCTTTGATTTGGTCATACAACTACCATCTTGTTATAAAACCTCTGCTGCTATCTCAAATAAACAAGCCATTATTGTCCTGTCAATACCCACAAATGCACTTAAATAAGCCCTGGCTGCCCTTTATCTGGGCAGGGGCTACCATGCACACTTGGCAAATAAAGTTAAACCAAATCTGGCCAAAGGAACTTGATGCTCTGGGATGACTAGCTACTGATATATTCCCAGCATCCCAAATTACAAAACAAAAAGACACTGGTTTAATGTACCTCAGAGAGCTATATGAATGGGATGCAATTAAGTTTTGGGGGGAAAAAAAAAATCACAAGGGTTACTTATTCCATTTCACAGTGCATCTATATACAAAACAAAAAATTAGTACAGGAAGAGCCTGTGTATCCAAAACTGGCCTGGTTTATCCACCTACACACAGGCAATTCTAGACTAGAAAGTCAAAAGCTTTAGGCTCTCATTGAAAAAAAGCCAGTCAATGTCAACTGCAAAAGAGAGCCTGCACAGGAAAGAAAAAGAAGAAAGCCCTGATTATTCTTTGGCACTCTCTTTCTAAGCAATGCTGCAAGCCAATAACGTTACCTCTAGCCTTCGGGGAATAGCAGAATCTTCATGTTTCTTGAGTTCTTCAAAAGTGCGTAACTCCAAGTAAGCCTGCTCAATTTGGTCCCATAAGTCATTCAACTGTTTCATGAGCCCCATTGCACGAGACTGGTAACCCCCAAGCAAAATTTTCATCTTCTTTTCCATCTTTGCAGCTCTCTTGGCTTCTGTCGTCATGTGACCCCTGTTTATCTGGGGGTCGGGGAAGATCACATCAGCACACATGAGAAAAGCAGGCTAAATAACAGGACTAAAAAGGCACAACTGGTCATCTACTACCTCAAAGCAAAAGTACATTAGATGCATCTCTATCAAATTACCCATGACACTTTTCACAGAACTAGAACAAATAATCCTAAAATTTATATGGAACCATAAAAGACCCAAAATTGCCAAAGCAACCCTGAGGAAAAAGAACAAAGCAGAAGGCATAACCCTCTCAGACTTTGGACAATACTACAAAGCTACAGAAATCAAAACAGCATGGGGGCTTCCCCGGTGGCGCAGTGGTTAAGAATCCACCTGCCAATGAAGGGGACATGGGTTCAAGCCCTGATCTGAGAAGATTCCCACATGCCGCAGAGCAACTAAGCCTGTGCGCCACAACTACTGAGCCTGCACTCTAGAGCCCACAAGCCACAGCTACTGAAGCCCACGTGCCTAGAGCCCATGCTCCGCAACAAGAGAAGCCACCGCAAGGAGAAGCTCATGCACCACAACGAAGAGTAGCCTCCACTCGCAGCAACTAGAGAAAAGCCTGCGTGCAGCAACAAAGACCCAATGCAGCCAAAAATAACTAATAACTAAATAAATAGATAAATAACAGCATGGTACTGGCACAAAAACACACATGTGGATCAATGGAACAGAACAGAGAGCCCAGAAATAAACCCACACTCTCACGGTCAATTAATCTTTGACAAAGGAGGCAAGAACATACAATGGAGAAAAGATAGTCTCTTCAGCAAGTGGCGTTGGGAAAGCTGGACAGCCGCATGTAAATGAATGAAGTTAGAACACACCCTCACACCATAATAAACTCAAAATGGCTTAAAGACTTAAATGTAAGACATGACACCATAAAACTCATAGAAGAAAACATAGGCAAAAGATTCTCTGACATAAATTATACCAATGTTTTCTTAGGTCAGTCTCCCAAGGCAATAGAAACAAAAGCAAAAATAAACAAATGGGACCAAATCAAACTTACAAGCTTTTGCTCAGCAAAGGAAACCATAAACAAAATGAAGACAACCTACTTGCAAATGATGAGACTGACAAGGGCTTAATTTCCAAAATATACAAACAGCTCGTATAACTCAATAACAAAAAAACAAACAACCCAATCAAAAAGTGGGCAGAAGACCTAGATAGACATCTCATGCACCACAACGAAGAGTAGCCTCCACTCGCAGCAACTAGAGAAAAGCCTGCGTGCAGCAACAAAGACCCAATGCAGCCAAAAATAACTAATAACTAAATAAATAGATAAATAACAGCATGGTACTGGCACAAAAACACACATGTGGATCAATGGAACAGAACAGAGAGCCCAGAAATAAACCCACACTCTCACGGTCAATTAATCTTTGACAAAGGAGGCAAGAACATACAATGGAGAAAAGATAGTCTCTTCAGCAAGTGGCGTTGGGAAAGCTGGACAGCCGCATGTAAATGAATGAAGTTAGAACACACCCTCACACCATAATAAACTCAAAATGGCTTAAAGACTTAAATGTAAGACATGACACCATAAAACTCATAGAAGAAAACATAGGCAAAAGATTCTCTGACATAAATTATACCAATGTTTTCTTAGGTCAGTCTCCCAAGGCAATAGAAACAAAAGCAAAAATAAACAAATGGGACCAAATCAAACTTACAAGCTTTTGCTCAGCAAAGGAAACCATAAACAAAATGAAGACAACCTACTTGCAAATGATGAGACTGACAAGGGCTTAATTTCCAAAATATACAAACAGCTCGTATAACTCAATAACAAAAAAACAAACAACCCAATCAAAAAGTGGGCAGAAGACCTAGATAGACATTTCTCCAAAGAAGACACAGAGCTGGCCAACAGGCACATGAAAAGATGCTCATCATCACTAATTATCAGAGAAATGCAAATCAAAACTCTACCTCACACCAGTCAAAATGGCCATCATTAAAAAGTCTACAAATAACAAATGCTGAAGAGGGTGTAGAGAAAACAGAACCCTCCTACACTGTTGGCGGGAATATAAACTGGTGCAGGCACTATGGAAACAGTATGGAGCTTCTTCAAAAATCTAAAAATAGTTTCCATATGATCCAGCAATCCCACTCATGGGCATATATCCGGACAAAACTATAATTCAAAAAGATGCATACACCCCTATGTTCACAGCAGCACAATCCACAATAGCTAAGACATGCAAATGACCTAAATGTCCAATGACAGATGAATGGATAAAGAAGATGTGGTACATATATACAATGGAATACTACTCAGCCATAAAAAAGAGCGAAATAATGCCATCTGCAGCAACATGGATGGACCTAGAGATTATCATATTAAGTGAAGTAAGTCAGAAAGAGAAAAACACCATATGAGATCACGTACATATATATGGAATCTAAAATATGACACAAGTGAACTTACCTACGAAACAGACTCACAGACATAAAGAACAGACTTGTGGTTGCCAAGGGTGGGTGGCGAGGGAGGGAGGGATGGACTGCAAGTTTGGGATTAGCAGATGCAAACTATTATATATAGAATGGATAAACAACAATGTCCTACTGTATATCACAAAGAACTATATTCAGTATCCTATGATACATCATAATGGGAAAGAAAAAAAATACATTAAAGTTTCTTATACTTCAACTACCTTAATACAAAATTAGGCTTAAGGGCTTCCCTGGTGGTACAGTGGTTAAGAGTCTGCCTGTCAATGCAGGGGACACGGGTTCGAGCGCGGGCCGGGAATATCCCACATGCCGCGGAGCAACTAAGCCCGTGTGCCACAACTACTGAGCCTGCGCTCTAGAGCCCGGGAGCCACAACTACTGAAGCCCGTGTGCCACAACTACTGAAGCCCGTGTGCCACAACTACTGAAGCCCGTGTGACACAATTACTGAAGCCCGCGCGCCTAGAGCTCTGCAACAAGAGAGCCACCACAATGAGAAGCCTGCACACAGCAAGGAAGAGTAGCCCCGGCTCGCCGCAACTACAGAAAGCCCGCGCGCAGCAACAAAGACCCAACACAGCCAAAAATAAATAAATA
The DNA here is from genome assembly GCF_002837175.3 of Physeter macrocephalus. Taxonomy (NCBI): domain Eukaryota; kingdom Metazoa; phylum Chordata; class Mammalia; order Artiodactyla; family Physeteridae; genus Physeter; species Physeter macrocephalus. Next base: position 77,526,251 of record NC_041231.1, on the reverse strand, counting down.
AATAAATAAACAGTAAAAAGTAACAAAACAAAACAAAACAAAATTAGGCTTAAAAAGGGCTTCTCCTGCACTTGAACAGTTTTTACAGGTTAGTCCCAAATAAATTATTCATAATAACGTCACCCATGATTCAATCTCAAAGAAGGCTTGAATTTCACAGTATGGGGAAAACTAACCTTTACCTCCAAAAATAATGTTTGCCATCATTAATCTGCAACAACTTTGGGACTGACAGCAATGCATCTTCACCATCTATATCTCAAAAATGCACTTCTATATATTATACATCGAGCACATTTTTAATAACTGAATAATATCCAATCAATGTACCAAAGCTGTGATCAAAACATAACCCCTTCAAAGTACAAAATTACTAGATTATTTTTATAAGGTTATAATCCTAAATTTGGCATAAAACCAAATAAGGGAAAGAGAATATCACATTTGGCAACAAAAAAAAAACTCTGTAATTTTTGAGGAGCAAAAAGACACCATAAAATTAAGAGAAATGACAGTTTTCCTATTAAATATGTATACTGAGCACAAGTGGGCTGCCTCCTCAGATGAGTCTAAAATTAGGTGAAAAGAATTTAAAATGTATAAACTCAAAAGAGAATTGGAGAGGGACAATTAGCAGAAGATTTCAACAAAACTCTAGAGCTGATGCAGAAGGGCAGAGAAAGCCCCAGCTTAGAGGGTCCAAGGAGAGACGGATGAGAAGGGAGGAGATGTGGGATGCAGAATCCCATTAGCATAACGCCTTCTCTAGGTGTACATTCTACGTCCCACAATGTTATCACTTCATCATGATCTGCAAATGCTTGTTTCCAACATACAACACTTAAAATTGTGAGGTCAAAGCCGTAGGGATAATTATTAAATCTGTGTTAATTTCTTTGTATCTATCTGTTCCTCCCCCAACCCCCTCCAAACTGATTCCATCAAGTGACTTCTATAAGCAATCAAAACTAAGTAGTTTCAGGATAATATATACCCAAATAATACTCCGTAATTCATAATAATGTAACTGAGAGCACCCTGTAACAAGGGAGACAGTGTGACAATTTTTTTTCTGAAATACTAAATGTGGCAGTGGGGGGGAGATAAGCAGAAATGGCCCCATGGGAAAATATTGTCAAATACAAAATATTGATAAGAAAGCTGTTCATAGGATATTTTTTTAAATATTCAGGAACAACATAATCACCAAAAGAAATATATAGCTTTCCAAGATAACAACTCTGAAACATGCACTTCAATGCATTACGTCTGATTTAAAAACAAACATGTCAATCTCAATGCGTTTTTTTTTTTTAGAATATGTAAGAACACCAAGAAACACAGTGTTCCCCAAAATACAAAGTACCCTTCTACTAGAAAAGTAGTTACTTCATACCTATCCATCTCCAGCTTACTTTACTGAAGTCAAAGTCAAATAAGTCTAGGGCAGAGGGGATGGCAGGGAAGGGACACGTTGCATGTGCGCCTTAAGAACATGAGATGGATCTAAAATTAATTTACATAAAGCTCTTTTAAAACAATTCCTATCTTCAGCATTTTATAAAAGTTAATAAGCTTTTATTCCTCTGCAAAGCACTTGAAGACTAAATCCATGAATAAATAATGTCCTTTATAAAAGAGCCATTTTCCTCTAACAGATAACAAATCAAAGTGAGTTCCACAGCAATGATCTGTCTTCAAGAGTCAGGAAATACTGGGCCAAGTCAGCAGCACAGTGGAGTGGAGAAGTGAGTCACTCTTTCTACCCAGCACGGCCACCCAGCTGTTTTGAGTTGATGTAGGTTATTTAACCTCTGCATTTCCTTTTCTCCATCAGTAAAATGGCAGCCATTGCTAAAAGTTACCATGAACCCTAACATAATGTACAGAAAAGCCCTTCGCCGCCCAGTAAGTGACATAAAGTAAGCAGTCAACAAATGTTAGCTCTGATTACAATTATTATAGGTACTACGAGTTTAACCATTTCGCTCTCCTCTCTAACGGACCAAGGGACTATGGATGACACTTTAAAACCCTCCTTTAAATTCCGACTTTAATTTTAAAAATGATGGAGACCCCCTTCCTGGGACTAAAGCAAGGAAAAACAGCTGTTCCTTCTTGTAAGTGAGCAGTTTGCCTCTTGAGGACCACCACACCAAGTAACCGGTACTGGAGCACATCTTCTTAAGCCAATGCTGTTCAACCCCAGCTAAACTTTAGAATTAACCGTACAGCTTTTAAAGTCTACCGGTGCTATAAACCCAGAGACCCTTATTTCAACTGTCTCAGACTACTGTATTTTTAAAGCCCCCAGATGATTCTAATAGGCAATAAGGCTGGAGAATCCTGTTTCAGCCACTGTCATTACAGAAGCTAGGTGTCAGCTGTTTTCTTTTAACTAGACCGACCAACAAGTCCTCATTCCCAATAAAATGTGAACAACTAAATCCATAAGTTAGTTGCATAAAGTTCCTTATACTATAATTCAGCATGTTCCAAAAATACCAACATTAGGTATTCTAATCACACGTGGATTCGAATACACATTCCAAAAACCTTAACAGCACAGAATTTCAAATTAATACGTATTTTTTTAAATTAGTCATACAAATTATCATTTTTATTGGTTAAGATAATTCAGTTAGCTATACACTGCACTCCATGGAAATCCAATTTCCAATTTGGTTTAACAGCATAATACGCTCAGAAAGTGTTTAATTAGTCATCAAGGCATATTTAGTATGACTGGTACCTTGTATCTGGGAGTTACCTCACCTCACACAGTTGAGTCATTTATTATTCCCAAAACACCAAAGATTTTCAAACTGCAAAGCTGCTAATGCCAACAATTTTATTAATGCCAACAATTTCATTTAATTTAGCTCAAGCTTTATTAACGTCTTCTGGCTCAAATATTGTGCTAAGATTCCAAGCAAATACGGAAATAAATTATACCAAGAAATTAAAGTACAGAAAAAAAATCAGTCAAATAGCTATATGTTAGTATAAAAATATAAAGAAGAAATGGAATACAGCTTTTAATATTCAATTTTAGCTTACTTATCTTACAACTGCCATCTGATCGTTAAAACGTAAAGGAAGATATCTGCACACAGTACTTTGTAAAATGCTCAACCTATGACTGCTCGACACATTTTAGGAGGAAAAAAAACTAACCTATAACGTCTGGCCTTTTCCTAGCCAATACATCTCAAACATGAAACGCACCTGCATGTATGGAACAGAGCTACCTTAAATCAGTCCCAACTCCCCGTCCCACATTCATAAACAGAAACAACAGTGAAGTCCAACAGAGTATAAAAACTTATTGTTTAAAAGATGCAGAATTGAGAAGAACCAGACTCAGGTTTAACCAGATTACTATTTCTAAGCCCTTTTAAAAACTACAATTAAGCATTAGCAACTGCCCTGCGGGACAACTTATTTTGAACAAAACAGTATTGGCTTAAGGAGCTTGCACTGCCTCTTACAGCTGATTTACCAAAAGTTGTCGAAATCATTTTTTTCAAATCCTTAACTGCACTTAGAGATATACTTTAAAGTCTTCTTAAAACATCTAACAAAGTTAGTAATGGAATTAGGATTAAGTACGTTGTTCACGTGTCACCAGACAAGCCTCCCAAATATGATTATAATGGAAGTTTGTGCTTAAATACGTATCAGCACAAAATTTCTAATAATCTTAAATGAAGTTCACTATAACTATTAGAATTTTAAAGCAGGACAACACTTGATATAATTAAAGCTGACTACATCCAAAATGAAAGCATAAAGTTCAAGAGGAGATGAATGAGAATATATCTAATACATATGTGTAGGGGGACCAAGCTGACGAATTTCATGCATCATAATTCTGTTTTACAATATGATGTCTGGAATTTGTTTCAAATAGTGGGAGAGGGAGAATAACATGAAATAAAAGTGGCTGTCATAGCTGGGTGATAACACATGAGGACTCATTACACTAGTCGACTTTGGCGTGTATTTGACAATTCCCATAATAAAAGGTTTTTTAAAATTCAAATTCAATATCTACTCTAAAGGATAACTATTTTGTTAAGACCATACACCACAAACCATGAAACATCAGTACAATGAACCATAATGGAGACATTAAAATTTATAAGTGTCAACTACTTCAACATACCAAAATGTACATATGAAGTGCTAAAATCCACAATTATGTAAAATTCATTTATATTAAACAAAATCTGAGCCTTTAAGTATTACTCAAACCTCTCTCCTAAAATTGACCCATGTCTCATATTTCAGACATTCACCAAAACTCAGAGAACAAAAAACTTACCCAGCCTGTTATTCAAAGTGAATAACTTGATAAATATCAATTTAATCTAATTTAGCTAACACTAAGAATGATCTGAACCTAAGAAACATGGGAGAGAACTCCTATTCACTAAAACTTGCCAACTGCGAGGCACACAGTATCTCATTTAATCTTACATTATCTCAAACTCTCACTTCCATGAGACTAAACAACTATAACACACCCAAATTTTACAGGTGAGAAAATGTGAGACCCAGAGAGGTTAAGTAACTTGCTCTAGGCCACAGAGTCACTAAGAGACCAACTGCGAGGCACACAGTATCTCATTTAATCTTACATTATCTCAAACTCTCACTTCTTCCATGAGACTAAACAACTATAACACACCCAAATTTTACAGGTGAGAAAATGTGAGACCCAGAGAGGTTAAGTAACTTGCTCTAGGCCACAGAGTCACTAAGAGATGAAGCTATGCAGTTGTGCCCCACTTGAAAGTCCAACACATTAGGCTACACCACAGCTAATAAACCAGATGTCCTCCCTGCCTCAGCCCCTGAAATAAAACATGCCTGAAGAAAGTCAAGCTGTGGGGCTAAATGGCTTAATGTCACCAGACAGTTCACTGAATAACAAATTATTCTAGACACACATAAACAAGATCTCAATTAATGAATTTGCCCATCATTACTTCCCTGATTTAGACATTAACCTGTACGTAGGCCACTTATAAGAAGTTTGTTTGACACTGGAGAAAAGCATTTCCCCGCTTATATTTTTTAATTCCTAATTCTTTTATTCTTAACAAACTATAAAACTATAGGAAAACAAACATCTCAGAAATTTTTATGGACAAAAAAGGTTATTTAAGAACTTTTTAAGAAGTTGGGAAGAATATAACTAGAGTAATTATTTACAGATTTCACCAAAGCTAATCCTTTGCAACAGACTTTAAAAGAGAGCAAGTGATGTTTTTTTTTGAATGATACTTACAATATTATACTATTAAATGATCCCAATTTAGTTTTAAAGGCCTTCCTCCTTTCACCCACACATAGATATGCGTAGCTGTTCATATATTCATCTTTTTCTATCATATTTAATCTTATACATACACACACCGCAAGATGTTGAAGGTGATTACATTTGAATGGTAGGCTTTTCTCTTTATTTTTTTTTTATTTAAAATTTTCTACAAAGTACAGGTATTATTTTTAGAAAAAAAAAAAAGCCTACAAATGTTATTTTTTAAATGCATAGAAGAGAAACTGTCTAAAAAAGACTGGCCAGAGACCAATGGAAAACTGATGGTCCCCAGGAGATGAATCAGTGGAACCATAAGTGTTTCCTCGGGTCATTACAAAAGGGGGCTGTATGGGACTTATAAAAGTGTAATTGTTACTTTCAAACTCACTAAGTTTCTTAAGGTTACTAAGCTTAAGTAATTCCAAAGTAAACACATTATCCTTGGGTCTCCAATACTGTCTTCAGTTAAAGTCTGTTACACTGAGGTTCAGAAACATTAAGAGCATCCCTTACTGAAATTCTTGCTTGGGGACCCAGAATATAACCTTATACCACTAGAAAAACAGGATTCAGGATACCTAAAATAAATATAGTTAATGGCAGCTCCACTTCCTTGTCCATCATTCCACAATATGATCCTACAGCAGTAAAGATGTGGTTCAGCCACCGAAATGTTTGCAAACAAAGAGACCATGAGTGACTCTCCTTTAATCTCTATACTGTTCACTAGCATTAAGTTTTAGCAGTGAACCGTCTCTGTATTGATGAGATGCAGGTCCAATTTAGTGATTACTGTCAGCATCTATCAGTTAGCAACCATCAGATTGCATCCCTGCAAAGCAAGCTAAGCAATAAGGCAAAACCTTACTAAACACATCTCCAAGAACAGTAATGTACCAATAAAGCAATGCCGAGAGCATTTTACATTTGCATAAGTTACGAAATGAAACTCATAAACTGCACGAAGCAAATTCAACTCAACGTTGAGGCATAACAAAAGCAACATGGTTGCATCATAGGAGATCTCTGGTCCAGCTCCCAGAGTTCTTGCTAGAAACAACCAAGAAATCTGTTAATGCCTTTAAGGGTCATGGCAGAGAGCACAACTTAACAATGAGAGCATTCCAGAGTACTGGGGACTTGTCTCCTGCCACCGCATGCCACCCCACACACACCCACTCACCCACAAGGGAACATAAGCGCAAACCTGCTGAGATACAACATATAATCCCTCCACCCTGAACTGCCCCCCAACTTAACCCTTACCCTAAGTTTTCACTCTTTAAAGTATTAAGAGGGGGCTTCCCTGGTGGCGCAGTGGTTGAGAGTCCGCCTGCCAATGCAGGGGACACAGGTTCGTGCCCCGGTCTGGGAAGATCCCACATGCCGCAGAGCGGCTGGGCCCGTGAGCCATGGCCAATGAGCCTGCGCGTCCGGAGCCTGTGCTCCGCAACAGGAGAGGTCACGACAGTGAGAGGCCCACGTACCAGAAAAAAATAAAAATAAAAAATAAAAATAAAGTATTAAGGGAATTTTTTTCCTGTGTAAAAATATCTAACTTTATAATGAAAATCACTGAGAAAATGAGACCCATTGTGCAGCCAATTTTGCTGAAATATAACCATTCAGTAAAGTCAGGGGTCCCCAAAAGAGTTCTACAAATACACTGAGAAGGATTTTAAATGTGTTATCTGTGTTCTTTAAGTTACTTTATTTCCAAGAAGTCAATGTTACATAGTATTTCTTGACTAAATTGACTGTGCCAGTAAAATACAGGGAGAAGTATTACCTCTGGACCTAGTTTCCACCTCTAAGGAAAGCCTTTCCATTTTTACAGCTAACATGACAAAATCTACTTTTCAGCCAAACTTCCTCAACACAGCAGTTTAGATACTATTTCAAATACTATTAAATTTAATGGCAGGCCTAAATTCAGACTTCTCATTTCACTTTTGCACCTACTGGAAATTATTTCACTCAAAATAATTATGTCTTCAGACGATTTCCCATTTCCACTTAAAGTGGAAACAAATTAGAACACTTCAAATTCTATTTGCACTTCCCAAATACAGTAATGACTCATTTATCTGGCATCGGAAAATGAGGTTCTTCTCCATTTATCTGGAAAACGCGTAACGTGAAGTCCACAAGAGCACAGAGCTCATCTGCCTCGTTCCCTGCTATATCCCCAGGGCCTAGTACAGGGGCTGGCACAGAGTAGATGCTCAGTAACATTCACTAAATGTGTGATTAAATAAAGTACTAAAGCTTTTTACTTTTAACCACTTGATGAAAATTTTTCTACAGTTATAGCCATCCCTCTTTTTCTGTTTTTTAAAAACATAATACTGAACAGAAATTAAGCTTTCTTATTAACTGCGGTAGCACTATAAAGAACGATCACTCTACGCCCCTACCATATACCCATAACACCCTCAAAGCTATTCAAATAACAGGGCTTTTTGCCGCCATATTTAAATGGCCTCAACATGCTATGTTTTTATAACTTTTCCTTTTCTGATATTAGGTGTCATTTCTGTTTGCAGCTGCTGCCTTATTTTAACACACAAATGTCTGGTAAGGTCCTGAAATTAATTCTACCTCCTAAGCAGAATAAAATACATGGACTCGGTTACAATTCAGAAGTCCTTCCCACTCATTTCTGACCTGCAACTACACTGATTCTATTTATTTAACAGACTCCTTGTACAACCCACAACATTCTACATAAAATCTGAGAGGGTTCTACTAGTTTTAAATGAGTATCTTCAGGATTTTCGGTTAAGTTCTAAGTTTCAAATATTAATCAGGAGTAATGGCTCGAAGACTAGCTCCAATATAAACCTCGGGGCCTATTTTTTTAAATCCATTTAGGAGACACCAACCACGACAAAGCTGGATTTCATCTTGCTTGATACGCTATGATGGGGCCATAATTTAGATTCATTGTTCCAGAGTTCATGGCAGCAAAACTCAAACACACTGGCAGCCATGGTGTACTGTGTTTGCACAGCAAGGCATATCTCCCTGAACCTAAGAGTGGAAGGATAATTTAAGTACAGCCTTTAGTTTATATAATACAACTGGAGTTCCTTCCCCACAACAAACTTTGAATAATGTTTATAATTTAGCAATCAACTGAAATGATGAAAGAATTACCACAATTGAAATAAAATATTTATGTATTTCAAACCAGGAGAATTGTGTCTTCAAAAACTAAAATAAGCTAAGACAAACCGAGTTCTGAATTAGGGAATGAATACAAATAAAATGGGGGATTTGTTTATTTGGGTTTTTGAGTCTCTTTTCTTCTTTTTAAAGATTTAATGAACTTTCATTTGAAATAAGCATAGTTTACTAAATTAAAGGATTTGATTATGTGTTCTTTAAAAGTAACTAGTTGGGTAAACATTAAAGCAAGTTATCCAGGAGTCAAGAAAAGAAAAATTACTTCAGACTGTTTTATGAATATTCTTCCAAAATCACCAATCCTTCAGCAAAAATAGTTCAACAGAAGATTTCAGTTCCTGGTACTGAACTGAACAAAGAGAACCACATGTTTTTAATGGTTGCTCATAAACGACCCAAATAAATCTCCAAAAGAACAGCAGTGGTTCTCTCTGTATTTTTCCCTTCAAAACTCACAAGACCAATTCAACAGAGAAATAAAAATTACTGTACTTTATGGCACCACTCACTTTGTGACACATTTATTTGCTGTCATGAAAGTTAGTGCCTCAACAAAGTAAATGAGATTTAGGGAAAAACTTTTTTTTTTTATATTTTAAACAGCACAAAATGTCCTTACCACTTGAGGAAGAAAGAGTTTACCCACCTCAAATGAGATTTTCAAACTAAGTGAGAGACCTAAGTATTTATGTATCAGTGTTACAGGAAGCTTTCCAAATAGCTTTCCAATCAATTATGATGCTGACCTTAGATCAGAATTACACTGCTAACTACCACTTATAAGAAATGAAGCCTACATAACAGAAGATATAACTTAAATTTAACCACTGATGTTCTTTTTACTTTCCCTGACTTTGTGCATTAAAACACGGAGCAACAGCACACCCTGCTGGAAGTTAGTAACACAGCTAGAGTCACCAGCAGCACTGGATTGCTAAAATTTCACCCAAGATGAGAATTACTTCAGAAAGTCTGACTTCCCACTAAATGATAAAAGATGTGCACAGGCATTACCATTAGTGTCTATACATGTGACCTTAAAGGTAAAATCAAAAATGTTAATTTTAATAGGATATCGCTTTTTCCAGTTCATTTCCCTAGCCCCACACAGACCCAAACACCCCTAAGTGATTTTACTATTTTTTTATTTTAACCCCAAATAAAACTATTTCCAAATCTACTTTCTGCAGAGAAATTGGTAATCACATAAGCGGAATTTGGGGCCACTTTGATTGCCTGAAGCACCCCTTTCTCCTTCCCATCCCAAGATACCCTGGCCTCAGAAACATCCCTGAAGACCACCATTAAGAATTCACAAGGCAGCCTAGCGGTCTGTGAACCACAATTTACATACCATTGGCAAAATGCATACACAGAGTCTGGAATTCAAAACATGCAGACTATATTAAGAAACCACATGCCATGAAACTCCCATCTAGTATGTTTCAACATTTTCATAGACATGAAAAATCACGGAAGCCATTGTCTGGATAAACCAGCTCAGTGCTCTCGCTGTAACAAACTGACAGGAATCCGAGGATGAGCAGAAAAGTACCAAAGTTCTGTAAGTGTAAGTGTGCCCTTCTGGCTACAGAAAGAAAGCTCCCTGGCACACTGAGGGCCCCCCTAGAGAAAACTGCATTGCTCTTCTAGCACTGCTCTACACTCTTCTGAGTGACCAGTCTTCACTTCTTGGCTCTTTGCCCCCACATCTAAAAGGTTCTGATTGACCTGTGGTCAACTTGGAGGGCACTCTTCATCACGAAGGCCAGCAGTTCTGAAAAACCAATGAAGAAGGCCAAGGAAGATCAAACACTTCAGTGTCGTTTTTCCTCAAGAAATTCGAAAACAATTACCTTAGATCTATTTTTCTGAGGTTGTCTCCTGTGGTATTATCTGGTTCATTATTTCAATCAAAGTACATTTAAATTAGAATTTTAAAAGGATACCAACCTCAAGCCTCTTTTCCAGTGACTCAATTCTGTCCTTTTTGCTAGCTAGGTTGGCCCGTGTGTAGCGGCTCTGCCCAGGAAGATATAAAACTTGACTGTAGCATTCTTCCCACACCTGGTTATAAGCTTCACTTGAGAGTTCTCCGTGGCTCATACCTTGTTTTACCACTTCCATCTCCTGTACCAGAACATCCTGGGCCTGTTCACAATAATAATAACAATAAGCTTGAGTACTAGAGATACTTGCCATCAACAGAAAGCTTTAAAAGACTAGTTTTTACTCCTCTGGGCAAAGACAATGAGCTCTGGTTAACTGTTTTTTGGAAGGGGGTTATAATACCTAAGCAAAATGAATTAAGAAGCCTAGAAGTCAATGCAGGTTGATCTGAAAAGCCAAGCATCCATGTATCATCCCTGATAATGTAAACGTCCTTTGCCTTCACTCGCTGTAACAGCAGCTACCATTTCTCAGATACCTACTATGCGCCAGGAACTAAATTGAAAAGTTTTACCTACTTTATCTCCAAACAGCACACCACCCTTACAAAGCAGTCAACGTTAACCTCTCTTTAAAGTTGATGAAACTAAGGCTTGGCGAGGTTAAACCACTTGTTCCAAAATACAACACTAGTAAGCGGACAAGGCAAGGTCACACCCAAGCCAATGCTTGGGCACCAACGCGTGCGGGTGCTCCTCCCACTCTACCATCCCCCGCTATACTCTGGACTTCCCAGTTTGGTGAAGGGGAAGTAGGCGTTTTTTTGACACCTGCCTTTTTTCTCATCTGAAAGAATGCCCCTGCCGTTGCCAGGGAATAAGACTAGAGGCACAAATCAAATAATGATGGATCATAGACCAGCTTCTGTTCACTAGAAAAGATACGGTTTAAGATGAGAGAATGAGGATGGAGTTGGACAAGCCTGGGCTCCAATCACAGATTTAGCACTTAAGTAGCTATCTGAATTTGCTGAACTTCTGTGAGCCCATTTCTCATCTGTAGAGTGGAGATAATACCTAACATGTTTGTTATGAGAATTAAGTGATACAGTATACACAAAGAGCCAGCTCAACACCAGACACACAGACTCCATGAACATACCACATGAACTTTTTCCAGCCCTTTGCTTCATGGCTCATGAAAAGCTGACAATTACTTTTTGTGCTTTATAGAAAGCTTTCAATCACTCCAGGAACATCAGAAAATAAACACAGGCCAAAATACATAAAGTCAAAATAAATAACCAGCATATGAAAAAATTTAAACAAAAAAATGGAAAATCAAGGCTCTAGAAGATAAAGAATGGATACTTTTAAACAATACCTCTTAGGGGAAATAATGGAAACAAACCAATTTTAACACACTTAATGAAAATCGGGCACTGTATCATCAGAGAAATGGTATTTCACTCTGAAACTGTACACAGTAAAAATTTACAAATTCAGCTCTTGTAATAATTAGGAGAGAGTACAGCTAAGTTCTATTTAAACCATCCCTAAAGAATCTGCTAAGTAAACAGCTGCTTCAAATTCTCAGAACAAAGGGGACTACAGAGAGATAAATAAAATATGGAAGGATATTTAAACTACTGTGTAATCGTTTCAAATAATTCCTAAGCACTACTTACATTGTTATCAAAAAAGTTATTAGAATTTGTCCCTTATAGAATCTCTATTAGCAACAACGTGATCTTTATTTCAGGTTTCCATATATACAATAAATTTAGGAAAATTTATTTCCTAAATTCCATCTTCCCTTCATATTTTCACTCTAAAAAGAGGAAACTGTTCAAGCATCAAGTTCATTGTCTAATTCTCACCCAGTTCGGTGACTGAATGTGCCTGCCAAAGCACAGGCACTCCACAGAGGACAGCTTCCAAGGCACTTACTAAAAGGCAGCAAGTCAAAATTACTCATGAATCAGGGGCAAACAAACACAAATCTAAACCCTCCTTCCTTTCTCTATTTTCTTTTTAAAAGTCCTATAATAAACATGTATCACGTATGCAATAAGAAAAAGAGAGGAGAGAGGAAAAGTGCAGGAGAGAAGACAGACAAAGGAACCTTACTGGTTTTCTCCCAAGTTAGCCCATTCTAATGGATGGGTCCATCATTGCCCCTCACGGCAAAAGACTAAAGAAAAAAGACTTTTAAGCTAATGACCACTCTGCTTTCAACCATGAAACTAACTCTATTATCTTATGCCACTGTACAGATTTCTAGTCAAAATCACAGCTGTTTGCTCTGTCAAAGCAGAAAGAATAAAATGCATATGGGAGGAAGAGGCAGGACAGACTTTACACAAGAAAACATTTATTTCCTTATCCAAAAGCGTAGGGGGAAATCATGTCAGGGGAATGAATTCAGTGACTATTTCCTTTCTGTGAATAGGTGAAAGATTTAATCTGTAAATATTTTTAATATATTCTTGTTTTTTCATAGTATTCTAAGTAAGTGAGGTTTAAGTATTAAAGGCATTCCACCCTATTCAGAGACAGCAGAATTAAACACAGAAAATAGCAACTGTAGCAACTATCAATCAGGCATACACCCATGAGACAAGAACACCCTGCCATCAAAGCCAGTGTTTATCTGATAAAGGCCTGCCACTGAACATGGGAAGGGGTGGGGGGGTGGTATGTCCTTTGCATAACACTTAACATGAATATTTATCTCTTAACCATATATTTCAGTTGCTTATGAACATCAAAAAGGGAAAATATGTTAATGTTTGTCCATGATACATGGTATCTAACAAGTACTTAAATCTTGAGACAAATATTCAATGATACCTTTTTCAGCTCTTCTTTGGAAAACTTTTCATAAGTGTTATGTTCCAGATAGGCAATGTGCTCTGCATTATTGGTACCAAATCCTACAGTTTTTCCTTTTTTATTTCCAGATGGTTCATAAGGGTGATGTAGAAGGTCATAATGAAGCATTGTGATCATTTCTTTTTTGATTAGTTCTTCACTTTTCTGTAAATCTGTCAGAGGTGGTTCTACATTTAAGGGTCTTAGAATAGTTTCATTTACCTAAAATTTTAAAACAAGTACAATTATTAAACATGTCACTGCAACATACTAATGTTATTAGTTCTACTAGCATGAATTAAATACAGGCACACCTTATTTTACTGGGCTTCACTTTATTGTGATTTGCAGGTAGTGTGTTTTTTTTTTTACAGACTGGAAGTCTGTGGCAACCCTGCGTTGAGCAAGTCTATTGGCAGCATTTTTCCAACAGCATTTGCTCATTTTGTGTCTGTGTCACATTTTGGTAATTCTTGCAATATTTCAAACTTTTCATTACTATTCTATTTGTTATGGTGAGCTGTGATCTTTAATGTTACTACTGGAAAAAGATTACAACTCAGGCTCAGAAACTTAGATGATAATTAGCATTTTTTAGCTATCAAGTAGTCTTCAATTAAGTTATGTACTTTTTTTTAGACTTACTACTACTACACACTTAAAAGACTACAGTTTAGTGTAAACATAACTTTTACATGCACAAGGAAACCAAACAATTTGTGTGACTCGCTTTATTACACGACATTCTATTTACTACAGTGGCCTGGAACCAAACCTGCAATATCTCCGATGTATGCCTAAAGCAGTTTTACATTTTCAAAAGAAATTATTTTCTTTTTTTTCTTCAAAATTCTTACTTGGGGACTTCTCTGGCGGCTCAGTGGTTAAGAATCCGCCTGCCAATGTAGGGGACACAGGTTCGAGCCCTGGTCCAGGAAGATCCCACAGGCCACAGAGCAACTAAGCCCATGCACCACAACTCCTGAACCTGTGGCTCCAGAGCCTGCAAGCCACAACTACTGAAGCCTGCACTCCTAGAGCCCGTGCTCCACAACAAGAGAAGCCACCACAATGAGAAGCCAGCACACCACAACGAAGAGTAGCCCCCGCTAGCTGCAGCTAGAGAAAGCCCGCATGCGGCAGCGAAGACCCAATGCAGCTAATCAATCAATCAATCAATCAATTTATTTTTAAAATTCGTATTTGTACCAGTGAAGCATTTCAAAGACTGGATCTGGGAACTGTTTTACTATATTCCAGAAAGTAGATAAAATGTCGTTTTATAGACTTTACAATATAAAAAACATCAATCACATAAAAAGAAACTTAAAACTTCCTCAGCCAGAAATTCTAATACTTACTTCTGATGGTCTTGGCAGATCTTTCTGGACAGCTTTGTGCATTCGTTTCATTTCCTTTACACGCTCGGCATCTCGTATGGCCTAAAAAATTATTTTAAAAACCATTTTTGCAGCTATACAGTATTTGACACATTTCAGTAAAGCTGAAAACACTTTAGTCTATAAGAATATGTATGTTCAAGAGCTAAAGCTGTAGGAATCTGTGTTAAGTTTGTAGAAAGGCAATATAAGGCCACTAAAATTAATCAGCCTATTCATTCTCCTGTTACAGTAGAAACTAAGAACTTCCAACGTCTACCAGGAGCATTCTCCAGATTTACATGGCTCCCTCCATCAGATAATCATTCTTTTCTTGTCTAAATCAAATCCTAAATGTACAGGGGATGCTTCCAATTATCCCTCCTGCAACACAACCTTTCCCTTCCACCTCAAAAGCTACTGATTTTTAATTTAAAAAGCCAGCCAATGAATGTGTTGTTTCCCGATTCTTAAATTATGAATAATGTGGGTTAACACATTAGAACTTCAAACCAGTTCTGAGAGTAAATGTAACTCAAAATAGCTAAGAGAACTAAACACATAAAGTATTATCATCTATTCCCCACCCAAAAGCACATTCATGTGGTTTCCCTCTAAAATGATTTCCATTGATGCCATTCTCACTCCAACCCCGGAAAATTATTCAATTTCTAAAACCATCCTGAAATGGACTGCAGCAAGAATGCCTGAAGTGGGTCACATGATCTCAGTTTTAGTTCAAGTTTCACCAGTTTCCAGCCACAAGACCTGAGAAAGTTAACTTAATTCACCTGAGCCTGTTTCCTCATTTCTAAAACGAAGCTGACACCTATCCTACTTACACCACCTGGTTGTTACGGGCAAATGAGAAAGTAATTAACTAGAAGATATAGTAGTACAAGGTGTTACTAATTTTATTCTGACTCACGCTACATATCCAAAGCCACATTTTTTATTAGTTTACACTGACAAAAAACCACTTACTCAACCAATCCAAGATGTACTTGTTTTTAAGACTGATAATAATATCTTTTCTTGGCTAGAGTGAAAGCAATGTCTAAAAGACTACTTATATGTATTTTAAAGAAACTTAATGAATTTGACAGAGGATATTTAAATGGGTATCCATATAATTATACATTTTAAGAATACCTATCAAGATATTCTAAGTATATTATGAATTATGTGAGTGAATATTATTAATGATGTAAGTAATTTTCTTCAGTGTAATTTTTTTTAATACTGAAAACACTTTTAAGTAGAGATCTTGAGACATGTAACAGTCATCACCCACCTGCTTCCGTGCATCCACATCAGCAGCATCTTCAATGTAAGTATCATCTATTTCACGGTCTTCCAGTTCCTTCTCGGCATTTTCTGGTAGAACAATTTCAAAGTCATTCTTAGGGGCAGGAAGGCCCAACAACCCTAAACGGAGGTGTTCACGAGATTCTCTTTCCTGTAGAAAAAAATTGGTCCCTCTCAATTCATACACATTAAAATATGCAACTAATATTGTGTAAGAGTTTCTAAAAAGTAATTAGCCTAATTTTAATTCTAGAAAAATGACCCCTAACTTCAGAGTTGAAACAAGATTTTGTTTAATTTCTATCTCCATTTCTTCCCTACCTTAAGACTAACCATAGGGCTTCCCTGGTGGCACAGTGGTTAAGAATCCGCCTGCCAATGCAGGGGACATGGGTTCGAGCCCTGGTCTGGGAAGGTCCCACATGCCACAGAGCAACTATGCCCGTGTGCCGCAACTACTGAGCCTGCGCTCTAGAGCCCACAAGCCACAGCTACTGAAACCTGTGCGCCTAGAGCCTGTGCTCTGCAACAAGAGAAGCCACTGCAATGAGAAGCCCGCACACCAAAACGAAGAGTAGCCCCTGCTAACCGCAACTAGAGAAAAGCCCGCGTGCAGTAACGAAGACCCAACGCAACAAAAATAAATAAATTAATTAAATAAATAAATTTATGAAAAAAATGAAACCTTTAAAACAAAAAAAAGACCACTCACAAACTTTGATTTGTGGTCAACAAATTTAGTCTGGCATAATCTAACAGAAGGTTTGAGAATTATCTCTGAAGGGGCAAAAAAAAAAAAAAAAAAAAAAAAAAAAAGTCCTTTAGGATTTCCATTTAAGGATTTCTGAAGTTTAACAGCAAATGAAAAGAACAAGTTCAAAGGTAAATTTGTCCTTGGACTAATAAAACTTAACCTGAAAAGATGCCTAAATTTGTGTGTGTTTCTTTTCCATGCAAATACTAGATAATATGCAAGCCAAAGAAAACAGTTCATACTTCCCAAGAGAAAGTGCCTGGTAGTTTTTCCCCAGTCCATCCTCAGCTCACTTCTCTCATTCCCCACTCCTCCATTACACGTATGCTAGGTGGAAGGACCAGATGAGCTGCTATGATGCAAACATGCTCCAGGCTCACTCATGTTATGGCCTTCATCTGGGACAGCCCCCAACCCTCCCCTGAGCATACCTCCTCAATGAAGGTTTTCCTAGTACCCAGCCAACAAACGTGATTATTTCTTTGGCCAGCCTAAGCATGTTGGTTTTCCTCAAAGGGCTTATTTTATTCATATACTACAATTATTTCTGGACTTGGTTTAGTACTGCCAATCTCTCCAGAGCATAAACTTCTTGAAGACAAAGGACACCTTTACTCAACTTTAGATTCCCTGAAGTGTCCAGATCCATGCTTTGCACACAGTAGATTCTTCATTTGTTTAATTCTTATGTAGCCACTCAGAGTTGGCATTACCTGATATCAATTTGGGCACTAAAAAAAATTCTCAACTAACCAAAACTATACATGAAGGTAGAATTAATTTGTAAAACAGAAGCAGACCATCATTGGAACTCATTTTTTTTAAAAATCTCACAATGATCTTCTGTGGCGTAAATAAGAAGGCTCAACAGTGACGTAATAAAAGCAATAACGAGCAGAAACAAAACTATAACTTGTATAATTAGCTTTCTACATCACCTTGCAAAACATACAAAAGAAAACTTCACTAAGGTTAGCAACAAACATCAAATTAATGTGGCTTTGAGATCTAGACTGTCCTTCTAAAAAGTGTAACAAACACAGAGGAATCAATGTTCAAAATCTAATTTATGAGGCATTCGAAACTCAAAACATTTTAAAGAACTAGGAAAAAAAAATTAAATGTACCATTCAAGAAGGTAAAGTATTAATTAGTAAATGATAAAAATTAAAAATCACAAAAGATATAAGGAGCATTACTATCAGCATAATCATTACTGAAAAATATATTAAGAATAAGAAAAGGTAAGCAATAAGACCACAAGATTTCCCTTCTCAAACCCTACAAATCATGTTCCTTTTCTGGTGTCCACAGGTGTACAGAATCTTAAGGTATATGTCATATGCACTGACAAGGGGAACAATTTTAATTTGGTACCCATGAGATTTTTTTTTTTTTAATTTTTTTAAAGAATACTAAAAGGAGGGCTTCCCTGGTGGCACAGTGGTTGAGAGTCTGCCTGCCAATGCAGGGGACACGGGTTCGAGCTCTGGTCTGGGAAGATCCCACATGCCGCGGAGCAACAAAGCCCGTGAGCCACAACTACTGAGACTGCGTGTCTGGAGCCTGTGCTCTGCAACAAGAGAGGCCGCGACAGTGAGAGGCCCGCGCACCGTGATGAAGAGTGGCCCCCGCTCGCCGCTACTAGAGAAAGCCCGCGCACAGAAACGAAGACCCAACACAGCCAAAATTTAATTAATTAATTAATTAATTTTTTTTAAAAAAGAATCGGATTTATATTAAAAAAAAAGAATACTAAAAGGGAATTGACAGGTACCATCTGCTTCACATAAGAGGGATCACTGTAGTCTGCCATTCCATCCTCGGGATTAATGTTTAACTTGTCTCGAAGAGGCGTTCTACCCGGGGTGGAGTTAATAACTGGTTTGGGAGTTGTCCCACTCCGGGGAGTCAGCCCTTCAGATCCATGAGAAGGAGTTCTAGAAAGACAGAAATTCCAATTAATGAAAAGTGCCAATTTTATTTGGATCATGCTTTCATATGTTTTTCACATAAATTATTTTACAAGGAAAACAGAAAAGAAATAAAGATTCCAGAAATTCCATCTCCCTACCTGGTTTTTAGTGAGACCGCTAGGTTAAAATAAAGGTTTGGTTCAGCTAACTCAGTATTTACACACAGTATATTTATTTTAATGACTTCAAATAAAGTCATTACATCTGATATTTTCTTACCTTATTAATAACTAGGTCCACCAAACATTTTTCAACCTTTTTTTTAATAAACTTATTTATTTTTATTTATTTATTTTTGGTTGCATTGGGTCTTCGTTGCTGTGCGCGAGCTTTCTCTAGTTGAGGTGGCTTCTCTTGTTGTAGAGCACGGGCTCTAGGCACACAGGCTTCAGTAGTTCTGGCACGTGGGCTCAGTAGTTGTGGCTTGCGGGCTCTAGAGTGCAGGCTCAGTAGTTGTGCCGCACGGGCTTAGTTGCTCCGCGGCTTGTGGGATCTTCCTGGACCAGGGATCAAATCCATGTCCCCTGCACTGGCAGGCGGATTCTTAACCACTGTGCCACCAGGGAAATCTCACAACCTTTTCTTGACACATCAGGGTGGCTGAGGACACACAGTGGGCAGAGAGGTTGGCCACCACACTCAAGATCCCAAATGACTCCTTTTGAGTTCAGTATCTTCAACTTATCATTTGTCTCCTCCCTGCCTGTAGCTGTTGGCTATCACATCATCATCATCATAGATGTGCATACTTAAAGTACTTCCTCCCTCTACATTTTGTTTGGAAACCAAACACCAGGCTTTTAGAATCACATCTAAATATGAATAGCTCTGAGTTAGGTCTAAGAAACTCTCTTAGGAATAAAAACCATAGACTTTGCACCTTATAGTTTAATTGTTCAAAGCCTTTTTTTTTTTTTTGGTTGATTACTTCCTGTATCTTGGCTGTGTTCCAGACAGGTGGTGCTGCCAGAGAGCTGTTCCCAGAGGTGAGGTGAGGTGTTACCATATAAGACATGGTCCCTGCCCACAATGAGCTTACAATCTAGTTGAGAAATGAGACACCCATGGGGAAAGAGGGATAAAGCTCTCCTGCAAGCCTTGCAATTAAATATTATATAAGGTTTTGGGTGCCAATGTTTCTTGATCCTGCTGTCATGTGCAATTATAACAGTCTTCATATACTTAACAAGCAGTAGGAGGATATATTTTAAAATCAAAAGTAAACCCTAAATATTTCTAACCTTAAAAGATCAAATTCCATTTTAATACAAATTGCTTCTATAATGTTTGTATCTTAAAAATTCTTCTTTAAAAACCATAGCTTATGGGACTTCCCCGGTGGTGCATTGATTAAGAATCCACCTGCCAATGCAGGGGACACGGGTTCGAGCCCTGGTCCGGGAAGATCCCGCATGCCGCGGAGCAACTAAACCCGTGTGCCACAACTACTGAAGCCTGTGGGCCTAGAGCCCTTGCTCTGCAACAAGAGAAGCCACTGCAATGAGAAGCCCGTGCACCGCAACAAAGAGTAGTCCCCTCTCGCCGCAACGAGAGGAAGCCTGTAAGCAGCAATGAAGACCCAACGCAGCCAAAAATAAATACATAAATAAAAATTTATTTAAAAAAAAAAAAAGTAGCTTGAAACAAAAGAAGTATAAACAAATACTGAACTCTGAACTCTAGTTAATGATATACACAATGAGGAAGTGTTTAGGGTGAAATGGACTAATACCTGCAACTTACTTGGAAATGTATTAAAAATAGACTGATGGACCGATATGTGATTAAAGCAAACACTGTAAAATATTAACTGGAGAATTGGGTGGTGAGTATATGGATGCTTGCTTTGCCATTCTTTCAACCTCTCTCAATGTTAGAAATTTTCATAATAAAATGTTGGGGGAAAAGCAACAGTAATACATACATAAAACGGCTTAGAATTTTTATAAAATTCACCAAATCATCATTAACAATGTATTGATCTGCTCTTTTAAATCAGATTAAAAGTATTCAGAAACGAGGTGATAGTACCAGAAACCCTGAAAAAAAAAGGAAGCTCCATTTGGTATTTGACTATTTCCTGGATACTATAATGTTATTTCCTACTATGAGTGAGGAGAAATCAAAAAGCAACTTAAACACTTATTTCCATTCTCTGCCAGCATTTCTAAAGCAAACATGTTGTCCAAGTCCTCGGATTCAAGTTTTTCTAAAGCAGAAAACAGTTATTTATTTACAATACCTGAATGGGGTAGAAAGAACCGTGTTTGGAGTCTGTACAACCTGCCGCTGTGGAGTCACACCTGAGAAGTCACTCTCGTGCAAAGGGGTGTTAAGTCCACCTTTTAATGGGGTGTCCACGTTGGTCAGAGCCATGAGGTTTTGGGCTTCCTGATTAACAAGAAGGTAAAGAAGCATGTTTTAACAGTTTAGACAGGAGAGTAAATTCCTCTCTTCTGGTCCTACTACACAAATCTTGAAACAGGAAGAATTCTTAACATTTTTCTCAATGAAAACCAAGAGAGAAAATGAATACTGAGCTGTCGCAGATTTCAATACTTCCATTCCTTCTGTCAATCTAACATTAGCATGTCAGAAGTTCTGGAATAGGGCTTCCCTGGTAGTGCAGTGGTTAAGAATCTGCCTGCCAATGCAGGGGACACGGGTTCGAGCCCTGGCCCGGGAAGATCCCACATGCCGCGGAGCAACTAAGCCCACGTGCCACAACTGCTGAGCCTGCGCCCTAGAGCCCGCGAGCCACAACTACTGAAGCCTGCGCACCGAGAGCCCATGATCCACAACAAGAGAAGCCACCGCAATGAGAAGCCTGCGCACCGCAATGAAGAGTAGCCCCCCAACTCAATGCAACTAGAGAAAGCCCATCGCAGCAACGAAGACCCAACGCAGCCAATCAATCAATCAATATATATATATATAAATACATAAATAAATAAATAATTCCCTAAGAAATAAGTTATAGGGATGTAATGTATAGCACAGGAAATACAGCCAATATTTTACAGCAACTTTATATGGGGTATAATCTATAAAAATATCAAACCACTATGTTCTACACCTGAAACATTCAATATTGTAAGTCAGCTATACTTCAATAAATAAATAAATACATTTTAAAAGTAAAACAATTTTAAAAGAAATCTCCCCAATAAAACATCCCAGCCAGTTCAGCCCACAGGAAACTCTGGAGTGAAGGGGACCTACCCGCACCCAAGGAGTGTCTAGTCAGCTTTTAATTGCCCTACCCTTATTCCCTAGATATAGGCAAAGAACAAGATCAAAAGATATTTGAGGAAATATCCAATATGAAAGATAGAGAACAAAACAAACGAAACTTAAAGACTGTGCAGGAAAAAGAAAACTTATAAAAACAAAGCAAAACCATCATTAATAGCCTCAGAGGAATAAAAAGGTATTAATTAAACTAGATGTTTAAAAATTGAACACATTTAAAAAAGAGCTCTTAGCAATTAAAAATATGACAGTAGAAATTTTTTAAAAAGATAAAATTCAGAAAATCTCCTAGCAATGAAATCAAAGTCAATCAAGACAGAAAACCAGAGAGTAATAAGTAGCAAAATAAATTAATGAAAAGGAGGAAATTTTTTAATTTTCAAAATAACTTCCCAGAATTGAAGGCCATAAGTCTACGGAATTAAAAGACCCACCAAGTACCTAGCACAGTGGTTAAAAATAGACCCACATCAAGAAACACACATGTGAAAAAGAGAAGATCATATAAGCTTCCAGAGAAAGAAAAAAACCAGGTTTCCTATTAACCACCTGAATGGCACAGGACGTATCAATAGCAACAATGAAAGCCAGAAGACACTGGAGCACTGCCTTCAAAACTGTGAACAAAAACCCTTTCAATCTGGAATTTTATACCCTGTTGTACTATCAATCAGATAAGAGGATAGGACAGTAATTTACAGATATTCAAGGTCTTTAAAATTCCATCTCCCATGAAACCTTCCCCAGAAAGCTACTGACAGATACACTTCACCAACAAGGGAGTCAACCAAAAAAGCCAGAGACATGGGAGCCAAGAAAGAGGAGACCCAAGGGACTTTCTAGGGTCAGTGAAGGGAAAGCAAGAGAACAAGCTGTAACAAGGTCTAAAGAGTAATCAGTCCAGACTAGAACATTCAGAAGTTCTGGGAACGACTTCAAGTGTTGAAAAAGGTAAGAATACCTAAAATGTGACCAGATTACAGGAGATTTACAGTTAGTATAAAGTCCAGAACTGAATTTGTGCTAAGTAATCAGAAAATTTAGCAACTAAATAAAACAAGTATTAATTCAAAGAAAAACAAAATACTGTAGAGTAATTATAAGGCATTTTGTGGGTCAAGCGCAGTTTGACCCACAGTTTACGTAGCGAATGAATGCAGTTTACGTAGTCATAAGGTAAACCATAAATATGGAGCTAACCAAAATTATGATTAACTATAATGGAAGATGGGAAAATGGAAAGAGTGTGTATGCACAGTAGAGGCAGAAGGTGTGAGAGCGCCAGATGTTCAAATCCTTGGTGGAAAAATGCCTAAAACTGAAAATAAAACCAAAATGTAACAAGTGTCTTAGCAGTAAGGTGGTAAAAACAAAGAGCTATCACTCGTGCCTTTAGAGAGCAAGCAATGAGGGGCACTGTTTTTCTTACAAAGCCTTGCAGGACTATTTGACTCCTGAATCAGTACCTTAAAATTATATTTGACTATTAGAAAATTGAGATGTAAGAGTGCTAAAAGACTCAGTAGTATTGTTAGGTTTGTCTATTCTCTGGCATGCAGACACCCTAAAGAACACTCAGAGCTGTACACCCTATGTGCTAAGAAGAGAGAGGGAAATAGTACTGAAGGCAGTCTATGCCAAGCTAAGTACAGAATCACAAGGAAGTTTTAAAAATTACTGACTACACGTGTTTGATTTTTCTTCCAGGACTGCTTGGCAATGTGAAATTTTTAAATGCTATGCTTTACTGACAGGATTTAGCTTCCCTACTACAGAAATCTCTAGCAGCTATGCATTCAGGACTGTTTCAAACTGCTTACCCTAAAACACACTACACCAAACCATTTAGTGTTCTGCTTTATAATACTTTTAAGGACAATAAACAAAGTGCAAGGCTCACTCTACCATATGGCAGCCTACCTGCAGAATTCTGTCCTGGGAAGCTGGTGTTCGTGGTGTTCTCAGAGCGATGCTGTTGTTGGTGACATTGTACTCAGACAAGAGAGTACTGGAAGCCGAGTTTGTTATGCCAGATTCCTCAGCAGTTTGACGTGCAATTTCACTTGCTTGGCCTACTTTTACAACTTCCTGGAGTTCTGCATCTGAAATCTAAAGACACAGTTATCACAGTAGCAATATTTTAACCGAGAATAACACAGCTTAAAACTTCCACATTCCAGAAGATGAACTGCTGAAGCTGTGTGATGAGTACACAGGGGCTCGTTGTAGCACTCTCTTTACTTTTTGTGGGTTTGAAAATTTCCATAATAAAGTTTTTAAAAGTCTTCCCTATTTAATGTGGGGGGTGGGGCGGAATTCCATATGTGACATAGAATCAAGCTGCAAATACTGAAATTCCTTTTCAGTATTTCCATACTGAAATCCCTTTTCAGTATTTCCATACTGAAATCCCTTCAAACCAAAATATTTATAAATCAAGAACATAAAATAATAGTGATTATACAAAACCATTTATCAATTGGGGGGAGGGTGGGTACTAAAAAACAATTAAAATATCACACAGAGTCCACAAAGCCACAAGATCCCTAAGAAAATCAAAAGGTGTTATCCTTGTAATTTTACCAAACTAAGTATCCTAAGAACTAAAGAAAAATTACAGGCAAAATCTCAGTTTAAGAAATATCACTACTACAAATAACAGCATCTAACAAAATTATTTTATGTTTATGCCCAAGAATTTTGTATTGATGCAGCCAGGGCACTCATTTGCGGAAAGAAGCTGTTCAAGCCTCCTAAATCCACCCCTTGCTCCATTTAACTGTCCAATTCTACAGAGCTGTACTCGTCAAAACAAAACAAGAGCTTATTCAAAATCTCCATGTTTCTGACCAACTATAATTCAAAGGAACAGTACCTATGATGAGCTGAATGAATTTTCTCTTCTCCACAACTCCCATGTTGATTTTCACAGCTACTGTCTCAAAAAGAGAAGGTGTGACACGACAAAACATTCCCTAAAAGAAAGTGGCCTGAAGTCCACAAGGCCAAATACCACCTTAATCAGCTACAAAAAAGAGGTCTGGAGCCCTAGCCTACTGAAAAATTGCTAAGAGCTGACAATCACTTACTAAACCATCATATGAGCAGTTCAAGGCCTGATATTTCTTAAAGGTACCAAGCACCCAGCAAAAGCCTGGCACGTAGGCCCACAAACATTTGCTGGATAGGGGCTTCCCTGGTGGCGCAGTGGTTGAAGAGTCCGCCTGCCGATGCAGGGGACACAGGTTTGTGCCCCGGTGCGGGAAGATCCCACATGCCGCGGAGCGGCTGGGCCCGTGAGCCATGGCCGCTGAGGCTGTGCGTCCGGAGCCTGTGCTCCGCAATGGGAGAGACCACAACAGTGAGAGGCCCGCATACAGCAAAAAAAAAAAAAAAAAAATTGCTGGATAAATGATAAGCATATGAGTTCATACAATGAAAAACCTGCTTTTATCAGATTACCTGAGGGGCAGGTAGTACTAGTTTGCTTCTCTTTTTAGTAAATTCAGAAACACCACTAGTTTGAAGAATTGCTGACGGTAAATCAGATTCTTTTTTCCTTTTCAAATGCTGCTTGTCTTTTTTTCTATCTCGTCCTTCTTTTTCACTGTCATGGATCAAGGTGGAGAACAGATTTTTTAAAGTTACATATAGGCAACAACATTAAAACGCCATATAAACAGTCATATGCTCTGAACGGAATAATCCCATTCCTAATAAAATTATGAAGAAAAGACAAAACAATATACATTAAGTTGTTCCCTACACCATTACCTACCCACTATACTCAAGAGGAATGCAGACTTAGAATATCAATAGAATTATTAAGAAAATAAGATGTACTAAGTAATTTAAGTACTAAATATTAAAACTATGTGACTATAAAGACTATGATAAGCAAAATGTTACATATAACATGAAAAGAAAAACATAAAACTACTCCTATATTGTGACTATGTTCATGTAAAAATATGTGTGCACATAGGAAAATGATGAAGTATATAAAAAAATGGAAACAATTAAATGAAGGGAACAGAATTTAAACGTGAATTTTAAAATTTTCCTTTAAAACTATTCTTCAGTTGTTTGCTATGATTTTTTTTAATTCATAAAATTTTTTAAAGGATATTTAAGTCCTGACAAATGACACCAGAAAGTTGTTAGGGTCTAAAGCCAGGCTCAAGGCCATCTTTTAAAGGACCAGGAATGCCTTCTCCCCCTCTGCATGTCATCCGCTTCTTCCATCTAGTCTACTCCTTCCAAATGACTATTTTTTCTTCAATCTCTTTATTTGTAGTGGCTACCTAAAGCAAGGTCCTAATTTGAAAAATAAATACAATGGAGTACATCCAAGAAAATCCTGTTTCACAGTGACTGACATCTGTTGTTTACTAACAATTCATGTCAACAGAAATGGAAGGCCACTGGGGAAGTAGAAAACTAAAAAGCTTTGACAATCCTAAAAGGTTCTCCCCACAACATTCAGATATAAGAATTTAAAAACTCTAAAAATCCCTAGAAATAAACAAAATCCTCTGTATTCTAAGACATTTTATAAATAAACCTACTAATCGCCATTAAGTGAAAAGATTTAAAAATGCATTGGTAATGTCTTTCCTTTTAATTTCATTTTAAGAAAAACAAGAGGGAATTCCCTGGCGGTCCAGTGGTTAGAACTCGGCACTTTCACTGCCGGGGCCCAGGTGTGATCCCTGGTCAGGGAACTAAGATTCCGCAAAGCCTCATGGCGCAGCCAAAAACACCCAGAAAAACAAGATAAAATTTTCACTAGGAAAAAAAACTAAAAAAACAAAAAAAAACAAAAAAAAACAAAAAACCTAAGAAGAAGCAGACCAGATTTTGACAGATTCCTTCAGGCCATTAGTAAAATAACTAACCTCTTCCCAAAGGTACGTAAATGTTAAGACTGTGATTCTGAGTAGACAGTTCACTAAGAGCCAAGCGCTGACATTTCGAGAGCTTCGAACAGTGTTCTGTGCTAAAAACGTTACAGAGCCAGGGTCACTGGTTTTCTCAGAAAGGTGAATCCATTAAATAAGTAAAAGCATTATGTAAACCACATTGTGCTAACTAAGAAATATCTGGCTCTGACAAGGATAACACTTGTGTATTTGTATAACTGATTCACTTTGTTATAAAGCAGAAACTAACACACCATTGTAAAGCAATTATACTCCAATAAAGATGTTAAAAAATAAAATTAAATTAAATTTTTTTAAAAAAAGGATAATACTTGGCCCTCAATAAAATTACTACTATACTTTTCAATTTATAAAAACAGAAAGGCAACTTACGATCTCAACTCCCCATCAAGATCCTGTTGTCTTAACTTTCTGAAATCGGCATCAAGAGCCTGGTAGTTTTCCTCAGAAGTATCATAGAAACCAAGAGCAGGCTTTTTCTCAAATGGGATTTCAGCGTTATAATCAACTCCTCTCTTCTTTTTTCTTTTCTTCTGAATTTCTATGCCAGCTGCTCGAAGTTCTCTTCTCTTTTGGAGGGCAGCAAGACGCCTGAAGAAAGAGAACGCAAATCACGTTCAAAATCATACACCATTGGGAAAGGATGGATCATCCATCAGAGTTAAGTAAACTACCCGGTCACTTGAGGAAGAAATATTTATTTAAATCCTCACCTCACACCGTTCACCAAAATCAAGTCCAGTTTTGATTTAAAGGTACACACATACACTAGAGCAAAGAGAAAAGCCAGAAGGAACTATAAGTAAATATGTATCCAATCTCTGGATGGGAATATACTCACTTAACATAAATTAAGGGTGAAAAAAACGATCAAGAGCTTTGAATTTTAAAATTTATATCCCTGTAGCACCATTTTTTAAAAATCATAAAACAATATTAAAGGGCAAATAATAGGAAAAAATTTTGCACTTAGTATTAGGAATGTTAGATATAAAGAATCTAAGCAAGTTTTTAAAAAATGTACCAAGGGAAAGGAAGAACAAAAGGAAATAAACAGTTCACTAAGGAAAAAAATGCAAATAGCTAAAATGGCAGAGTGTACTTTAATAATTAAAGAATCACAAATTAAATCAAGCACCATTTCTACATATCTAATCAACAGCATTCAATTTTTGCTTTGTTTTAATGGCAAGGATGCAAAAAGTGGACAGTCTCTCACAATGGTAATGAGAAAGTACAGTGGTATAGCTTTCCCCAAAGAGAATTTGGAAATACACATTAATATCCCTAACTTTTTTACATTTTTAACCCAGCAATTTCACTCTTTAGTCTTTAGCCTAAGGAAATAAATAGGGACATGTACAAGGCCTTAGCTACAAGACTGGTTACCAAGCACTATTCAGAAAAGCAGATAAATAGACACAAACTAAACACCCAATAACAAATTAGTTAAAATAATTTATAACACACCTATAAGACAGGATATTATACGGCCATCTAAATAACCTTTAAGAAATCTGTAGGGCCTTACCTTGTGGCACAGTGGTTAAGAATCTGCCTGCCAATGCAGGGGACACAGGTTAGAGCCCTGGCCCGGGAAGATCCCACATGCCGCGGAGCAACCAAGCCCGTGTACCACAACTACTGGGCATGCGCTCTAGAGCCCGCGAGCCACAACTACTGAGCCCACGTGCCACAACTACTGAAGCCCACACGCCTAGAGCCCGTGCTCTGCAACAAGAGAAGCCACTGCAATGAGAAGCCCGCGCACCTCAACAAAGAGTAGCCCCCCTGCTCGCCGCAACTAGAGAAAGCCCACATGCAGCAACGAAGACCCAACGCAGCCAAAAATAATAAATAAATAGATAGACAGATAAATAGAAAGAAATCTATAGATAGAGGGATAAATAGTTAGAAAGAAATCTGTAAATCTACTCTGACATGGAAAGATGCTCAAGACACACTGCTGTTTAAAACAATGTTACAAAGTTTACATGTTATGGAGCAACATGTAAAATTATATGCATATCTATCAGTGAATACGTGCATGGGGAGATGTGAAGGATGTTCACCTGAACAGTAACAGTGATAATCATAGGAGGTTGGAATTTCATTTTTTACTTTTTCCTTTGTACTTTCCCAAGATGCTATAATGTTAATGATTCAATGATTAGACAAGCTATTCAAAATATTAAAGAGGAGAAAAATCAAATTATAAAACAGTATAGAGGAGCAATTTCACAAACCCACTCCCCAACAAAACTGACAAAAATTATTTTAAAAAAAAGTTAAGTCTCTGGAAGGGATCCTAAAGGAGATACAGAAAATGAAGAAACGTTTATTCAAGAAAATCTACAAAAATTCGATAAGAAAAGTGAGAGCCTGTAGCATTCAAATCAAGACCCACTCCCTCTTCTCTTCCCCCATCCCAGCTCAGGGAGAGAGAAACTCCACTCCACACTTGGTGCAGCCAAGAATACAGGGTTCTCTCTCCCCTCCAGCTCCCTGGCTTTCATTCCAGGAGGGGCAGGACAGCAGCATTTCTCATCCTGCCTCCAGGAAGCCACTGCAGAGGCTAAGTTCAGACAAGAGTGACTGAGAAGGAAGGGCTTCCTTCTTCTGCCCAGGGGCTCTACCTTGGGCACAGTGCTACTGAGAATACTGGAGCCCAACAATCCTTACCTGGGCCTGTGGGATGAGGGTCAGGGTTAGGGTCAGGGTTAGGGGACCTGGGGCTGCTGCCTACCCCGACCCCGGACACTGGACACTCCTAAAGTGGGTGTGTCACTCAAAGACAAGTACATCAGCGCCCCTGGATAGAACAGAGAATTCCAAACTCTCCCCAAAGAAACTGACTCACTTGCAACAGGAAATGGAGACGTTCAGGCCTCAGGGCACTCTCAAAAACGGGGAGGTCCTGGTGAAAGGCAACTGTGAAGAAACTGACAGATTCTTTGGAGTTGCAGCTAAACTGCAGGCCCACTAGTTTGCCAGAGAGAATCAATCTTTTTCGAAAAGTGGGAGAAGCCCTCCTGGGATGAGAACAACTACCAAACACTGACCTCAGAAACTACCCCTTCAAAGGAGCCGAAGTTTGTTTTGATTGGAACACTTTGTGGAGCAATTTATGCCTCAAGCCATGGTTGAAAACAATACAGCAATAAGCAGGCAATTAGTAGAGCTTAACAGCTGGGTGTAGCCAGGGAAGAAGATGTCAAAGAAAGTCCTGTCAAAACCACCTCATCACAAAGCGACTGTGGGCACACCCAAGACTGTGTCCCCATGAGGAGCAACATCAGAAGCTTCACATTTCTGGGCGAGGAATGGAGAGAACAGACTTCACTAAAATAATCCAGCTAGTCACTAAAGGAGTAAGCAAGCAAGTAACAGTAACAAGGAGTGAATGGGGGCAACACAGTACCCAGAACTGCTACAATATATCATCCAAAGTGTCCAGTTCTTAACAAAAAAAGGTGAGACATGCAAAGAAACAGGAAAGCATGACCCACACCAGAAAATAAGCAGGCAACAGAAACTGCCTGTGAGAGCAACCAGATGTCAGCTTTGACACACTTCAAAGGAGACATTACAAATATGTTCAAAGAACAAAAGGTAAGCACGATTAAAGAAGGTAGGATGAAAATGTTCATCAAATAGAGAAAATTCACAAAAAGAAATAATTTTAAAAAGAACCAAATGGAAATTCTGGAACTGAAAAGTGTAAAGCTGAAACGAAAACTTCACTAGAACAGATTCAAAGTAAAGAATTAGCCAAGATGAAGACAGATGGATAAAGATTATGCAATCCAAAGAAAAGGGAAAAAAAAAAAAGAATGAAGAAACACGAACAGAGCCTCACAGAAAGGTGGAACACCATTAAGTGCACCAACATATGCACAGTAGGAATATCAAAAGGAAAGAGAAAAAGAATAAAACATTAGAAAAACAATAAAACATTGGCTGAAAATTTCCCAAATTTATTGAAAACCATTAACCTACACATCCAGGAAGCTCAACGAACTGCAAGTAAGATAAATATTAAGAAATGCACAGACAAACATTATATTAAAAATGCTGAAATCCAAAGACAAGGAGAAAATCTTGAAAACAGAGAGAGAAAAACAATTCATCACTTACAAGGGAACCCCAGTAAGATTAAGAGCTAACTTCTCATCGAAACAGTCTATACAGTATGATCTAATTTTACACAAATGTTACTGTATGTGTAGTACACATAAATGTATGTCTATATTGAGAAGAGAAAGGTTTGAAGGGGATACATTTCATAAGTAATTTTATTCTTTAAATAAAGAAAATAAAGACTTCAAACATTAGAAAACCTTTACAATATAATGCTAAGTGAATATAACCACATTATATAGCATTGTATCAACCATGCCCCAAAAAGAAAATAGTACAATACTAGTATTTTGTAGGAAAAGTGTTATTACTTTTATAATCAATAAAAAGCTTTAAGTTATAAAACAGATCTGTAATTTAACATTTAAAGTAAATAATCCTGCAGTACATTCTGCATACACACCAACCTAGTTAATTACAAGACATATGCACAAGTTATAAAGATGTTCTACAAGAAAATCTACAAGAAAGTGTAGGGTAAATTTAAATCTGGAAAAATGTATTTGTTAAAGCAAGCAATACCAACCATACTTGGAGATTTTCATATATATACCTGTCATATCCCTGGGCCAATCCACATGGTTAAAAGGCTCAAACCATTTGGTCCCCAAACAACCATGGACAAAAATGGAAAAGTGAATTTTTTTTACCTTACTCACATTACTTAACCCTATATAGTATATGGAACAGAAAGGTGACTAAGACCCAGCAGAAAATTTAGAACCTCCTCTTAGCTTCTGTTTACTGTCCCAGGCCAATCATACTCCCATCATAAGTAACTATTCTGGGCTAGTGGTTGGCCAGCTATGCCAAAAAGCATCCTCTGGCATAAAAGAATCCTCCATCCCAGGATCTGGCACTTCACAGCCATTACTAGGGAAACCATCAACACAATGCTAGTTATTAGGTCAGAAAGTATCAATACTTCCCAGCTTAGGGACCAAAAAAGGTAGTTGTGGAGGCTGGGGAGGCTATTCCAATGCCTGAATTCCGAAAGCTAATAAGCTCTTATAAAGTTCAAGTTTTCCCTTTATCCACTTCATCTGGGTTTCTAGGCCATTAGAAATGATGTCAACCATGCATCTAACCAAAAGGGAGGGGAAAATGGAGAAAACCTTGAGTAGAGGGCAATACTTAATTCCACTCACTTTTTAAATACAAATTTCTATGACAGCCTAAAATGTGGTTCAAGGCTCATTAACTCCCTCCATGTTCAGCTGAGTCTCCTGTTTCACAGCCGTTGCCTGCCCAACACTAATCAAGGAGAGTAACTAACTGGCAGTCACACCACAGTCCCAGAGCCCCGTGTGTCCTCCAGCCATCTGACGCCAAGATGGCTACAACAAATGAAGCTCCCCCATGCTAACAGAACAAATCCAACACACCAAGACATACATGTATGTCTATACCCGGGCATTACTTCCACCATGTCTTACAAAACTTTTTTTAAATATGTATTTTTCCTATAACTACTCTGAAATGGTTAGGAAGATATATATAAGACTTTTCCAAAGTAATAAAGAAACTAAGGACTATTAGCAAAATTGGAATTAGACAACTCTAGTTATCATTCACCCAACAGGGTTGATAAATCACACAGTTTTATTGGGCCTAAGGATGCATAGACTAATTTGTTCAACTACAGATGGAAAACAACCATACCTTGCTTCTTCCAACTGTTTCTCCCTCGCTTTCCTCTTGGCTTTCTTTCCCTGAGTATTAGCCAGGCGGGCTCTAGCTTCAGAAAGCATCTCCAATTCATCTGCAAAAATAAAGAGAACAAAAACTAACTTCTCCAACAGAAGCAAGGTGAGAGACATACCCTAGTGCTTAAGATGAGAAAACCCATCAATATTATCATTATATGTGCAGCATAAAGGAAATAGCTTGGGTTTTGAAGTCAGAGAACCCGAAGTTAAAAATCATGCCCGGGCTTCCCTGGTGGCACAGTGGTTGAGAATCCGCCTGCCGATGCAGGGGACACGGGTTCGTGCCCTGGTCCGGGAAGATCCCACATGCTGCAGAGTGGCTAGGCCCGTGAGCCATGGCCGCTGAGCCTGCACGTCCAGAGCCTGTACTCCACAACGGGAAAGGCCACAACTGTGAGAGGCCCGCGTACCGCAAAAAAAAAAAAAAAAAAATCATGCCCACCACTGGATAGGTATGTGACTCTGGATAATAACGTTTCACCATTTATAAAATGGGAATAACAATTCCTACTTCACAGGGATGCTGAGAAGAACTAAGGAAAAAGAAATAGGTAAAGCATCTAGCAAATACTCATTAAACAGTGGCTATAATTATCATATCCTTCATTATCATCAACTATCTGACACAGCACAAATTGTGAAATATTGTAAAAACTACTGTTTAATTATAAGGGGACTGACAATCTTCCATTATCATTTCTCCTTCATTTTTTTCCTCAGAACTATTTCTCTCCTCCAGTACACTTTGCATAGCTCCCCAGAGTAGAACAAATTTCATTACTGATACCTTAGAGCAACTCCTACACAAAGGTGTCCAATGAAATCACAAGGGAACTTTAAAAAACAAAAAAAACACTCAGATTCCAGGATTACCCTCCATTCCCCACCCCCAATTTACTGACGCAGACCTCCTGAGGAAGCCCTGGTACCTTTATTTTTTAAAGTTTGCCATGTGACAGTGATGCAGCCAGCCTAGCCACAGTCTGCCTTTGGGAACCACTACCTTCAAACTTTTAAATTAAAAACTCAACAAATATTCACTGAATGCTTCACGACAACCCTGTGAAGTAAGATAGATATTATTACTCTCCATCTGACAGGAAAGAGAACCAAAGTTCAGAGAGATTATATGACTCACCTAAAGTCAAATAGCTAATAAGTGGCAGACATGGCACTAAACTAGATTAAAATCTAGTTCCTCTGATTCCTGATTCAATGTCTCAAAAAGGCATCGTAAGTCTCCCTCATGGTATTGTAGTGTTGCCCTTTCAAGAAGATCAAACTTCCTGTCTGAAGTCAAAAAAGTAGTTAATAGGAGCACTGGATCCCCAAATCCTGACTTGTTGCCTCTCTCCTCGGAATAGGAATGAGAACACAGAATCCTAAAGAGCTTACCTCTAGCCACGAGGAAATGTCCAGTAATATCACACTGCTTAACTTACTAAATAAATTGAAACATCAAAAGATAAAGGGACATTATCCAAAAAGAGAAATTACTCTACGATAGAAGGTTGGACACACTTGGAAAGATACTTAGAGTAACAACTACAGACAGAACCGCAATTCAAAAAAGTCAGAGGAGTTTAGAAAAGAACTAAGAGAGTTAAAAGAAGGCCTGAGAAGTCTATGGTTACCAAAGAAATAAATTCCTCACAAAAATACACTTACCCTCATCCATATCAATCGGATCAGGCCGTGCTGGTTTTGTTTCTGGATTTGGATCTATTTCTCCAGGTTTAAGTTTTCGTGGATCATCTGTTGTTTCCTCTTCATTGTCTCTCTGGGCAGCTTTATCCCTAGGAATGAGCCCAGAGTAATCAGTCACACTACCACCCGTTTAGTCTTAGAAATACCAGGTTCCCTAGTGCTGGCACCCTTTTCTTTGAAAAACCCAACGGATGGGCACTAACAAAAATAAAGCATTTCTACTATTGCTTCACCTGAAAAAGATGGTTTAAATTTCTAATTTCAGTGTTTCCATTCACCATGAAACAGGATCCAAGGAGCTCCCTAAATCACAAATGCGGAAGAGTCACACAAGAAAGCTTTTAGTGAAGAACCAAGATGTTCCAATGGTTAACTCTCAGCAGTATGATTATGGGTGATTTTTATTTGCTTTTTCACTATATTTTTCCCAGATTTTCTATGATGAACATGTATGATTTGTGTACTTTTTTTAAAATATTTATTTATTTATTTGACTGCGCTGGGTCTTAGTTGGGGCACGAAGGATCTTCGTTGCAGCATGCGGGATCTTTCAGTTGTAGCACGTGGGCTCTCAATTGCAACATGTGGGATCTAGTTCACTGACCAGGGATCAAACCCAGGCCCCCTACACTGGGAGCGTGGAGTTTTAACCACTGGACCACCAGGGAAGTCCCTGTATAAAATTTTTTAATTATTCCTTTAAAAAGTATGTAACAGGAGACATAATCTTGATCAACTACACGAGACTTGGAATATACAATCCAAGAGCTTTAGCTCCTCTGGCTTTATTCAGATCTGTAACTAACGTTTAAGGACAGAAAACGCTAAAAGTGTATTCAGCCTCATTCAGAAGATATACCATATTTTAATACTGCTTTTGGAGATTCACTTACAGAAGAAATTCATAGTGTTCCAAACACTGGGCAGCTGTTCTTCCAATGATTGGAGCAATGGTCCTCCACTGAGTTGGCATCAACTTGGCCAAGTGCAAGAGTTTTTCCTCTTCTTCTCTGGACCATTCTGTTTTCTTAATGCTGGGATCCAGCCACTCGTACCTATTAAAAAGACATCATTTTATACCTTAATCAGTCACCCAGCATGAATATCCTCCTTACGTATTAGACATACTGGCTTCTAGTATCTGAATAATGCAAGCTAACTCTCATCCTTCAATCACAAAAGATTTTTTTTTTCTACAACAGAATATTCCCTATTTCGTTAAACTTACCCCATTCCAAATACCCTATCTCACTAAATTCTACTGTATTTTAATTATGCAAGGTTAGTAATGCTTAAGAAAGGTAACATGACTGAAACATGATCATATGCCTTCCTTCTCAACTACCAAGTGTTTTCATTCATCTTACACTTTATATTAGAGGTTTTGCATTTATAAATAAGACAAAACCACCTCATATTTTCATAGTACTTTCTGGTGCTTTGATTTGATTCTTACAACACCTTGGCTTACTTCTTTAAGCATTTGACTTACACTCACTAAATGCTTTTCAAAATTGTATTTGTTTGGTGAGTTCTTTAATTTAAGTAAAACTACTATGTCATCTCTGTCTTTCCTCATGCTCCACCTGACCCACCTTTCCCATCCAGTCTACTTAGCTGGATGAGAGGCCTGCAAACAATATATAAGCCTTACCAAACACAGCGGTAGGAGCTTAGCTCCACTAACAGAAGCAGAAATCAGAACCACGTATGCAGGCTGAGAACCATCTTCCTCTTTGTGGGCCAATCTCTACATTCTGATCCTTTCCCCTACCCAGGTGCCCAGGAAATTAGGTCACTCTTATACAATCCAAAATATGACCCTAGTACCACATGGGTCAGGGCTGGGGCCAGATCACTCATGCCAAAAATACATGTAAAGAACTTAATATGTCCACTACCCTGTGACTTAAAAGGGGACACCACAGATGTAATGTTGGGTTATGTTATATTCTGGGGAAGCAAATATACAATGTTTCAACCATTCATGAGGAAACTCAACTACTGTAAGCTAGCCTAGAAAATTAACCATTATTTATCATTTATTTCTTTGGGAAAGTAAGTTCTAAAACAATCCACTTATAAACTTTTGGAATACAATCCATTTATAAGCTAGGGTCCATCTGTACCTAAAAGTAGTTTTATTTGCTTCACAAAGCACTCTCAAACATTAACTCATTTGAGCCTCACATCTCCATCAGTTAGGGCCAAGTATTATCCCCAGTTGGGAGAAAATAGTGGCAGGAAAGAGGGGCTAGAAAATGGCTTGCCTAAGATCACACAGGAAGCAAATGACAGCTAATTCTTAAATCTAAATTCCCATCTCCCACTCCATACTTTCTGTTATATCACAATGCCTGCTTTCTTTGGTAAGGTTCAAAGAAATGACATTTTCCTCATCATAATTAAGGTCGTTTTGTGTTTTCCACTCATTAACTGGTACATACCATCTGGCTTTGCACTGCTTTGCTGATTTTCTATGCAGCAGTGAGGCAATCCTAGACCACTGGTTTTTCCCATATTTCATTACCGCTGCCTTCAGAATTTCATCCTAAAAATTGTTGAAGAAAAACAGTGTATTCAATCACAAAACTCCAAGTGAGAAAAGACAAAATTAAAATTAACTCTAACAGAGTTGTGCTATGGAGAAAGAGAGATATCAACACACACATATATCCTACATGTAAAAAGAAAGTATAAAAATTCATTACAATAATAAAAAAAACAGCAAGCCAGAATCAGTGAAATGCAAGAAATTAAGAACTCCCTTAGAGGGACTTCCCCAGTGGCGCAGCGGTTAGGAATCCGCCTGCCAATGCAGGGGACAAGGGTTCGAGCCCTGGTCTGGGAAGATCTCACATGCCATGGAGCAACTAAGCCCATGCACCACAACTACTGAGCCTGTGAGCCACAACTACTGAGCCGATGTGCCACAACTACTGAAGCCCGTGCGCCTAGAGCCCGTGCTCCACAACAAGAGAAGCCACCGCAATGAGAAGCCCACGCAATGCAACGAAGAGTAGCCCCCACTCGCCACAGCTAGAGAAAGCCCGCGCGCAGCAACAAAGACCCAATGCAGCCAAAATAAATAAATGAATTTAATTAATTTTAAAAAAAAGAACTCCCTTAGGACAGTCTACCCTCCCTTACACACAACCCCTTCCCTATCCCGTCCAATAATTGGGAGTGGGTACAGTGTGTGGCTGTTACTCTCTTCAAAAGAATATGGCTCATTCATTTATTCGTTCATTCAAAAAACATTCCCTGAACACCATCCTTGTTAACAGGTCTTGTGTACTTAGGGAAAGAGAATCAAATAGGACACATCCAGCCCTCAAGAAGCAAGTCAAGACTCAGGTGAATCGAATCTCTAACCCAGGCTTCCTGCCTCCAGCTTACGAATAGCATTTTCTCTTCAGTCCCATAACCCCAACTCTGACCCAAGAATCCACATCTCAGGTCTAATCTGAATCCACATCTCAGGTCTA
Source organism: Physeter macrocephalus (assembly GCF_002837175.3). Taxonomy (NCBI): domain Eukaryota; kingdom Metazoa; phylum Chordata; class Mammalia; order Artiodactyla; family Physeteridae; genus Physeter; species Physeter macrocephalus. The sequence goes on along the minus strand of NC_041231.1, from coordinate 77,488,314 downwards.
ATCTAAGAATTAAGTATTTCCCCCTAACTCACCAGTCAACTCTGTCTCCAGACTCCCCCAGTCTCTAGACACTATTTCACCAGGGCACCCATTCCAATATGGAATTCACCAATCCCAGGAGAGCCCGGCAAGCTAAATCACAGACGCCAGGGATATTAGAGCCATAGATGAATGCACTTGGGGCTTTTTACTTTTAGGCTTTTTTCCACATTGAACTTGAGCTACATGCCTCATACATGAGCCACTCCACACCACTCCACACCCCTATCATCAGAGACTCAAAGACTGCAGGGCTTGGGCCACATCATAGGAATCCTGCTGTTACTTGATTTTTGTACATCTGTCTCTCCCACAGAAGTCGTCTCTTCTCCAACTTAAACAGACTGGTTCCCTCTGTGCAAGCTGAAGCAAGGTTCTCACTGACTTTATGTGTAGCTTTGTTGCAGTACTGCTATACTTAATCACATCTTCAAGGAAATATATACAACAGTTATCTACCCTACTAGATCCATTCAGCAAAATTTCCCAAGCAAATTTTGTTGGGTACTGTCCTAGGTTCTAAAGATACCAAGATCTGGTCCTGCCCTCTTTCAGTGCTGTCTACTGGGGAAAAGAAATAGCAACTAGCACTTACTGCAAGATTACTATGTGACAGACCCTGTTCTAAATGTTCCAAATGTAGTGACTCATCTAGTCCCCAAGACAGGTAGGTATTATTATCATCCCCATTAGAAAACTGAGGCTCTGAGAGGTTAAGAAACCCTCCCAGCATCACACAGAAGGATGGGATGCTTGCAAAAAGACAAAGCAAACTATAACAAGTGGATGAAAGAGTTGTCATGGGATCACTGGGGGTGCAACTACTTTTTACAGGATGAATAGGCAAAAATTCCAGAAGAGTTTCTGGACTGCTTTTTGAAGGGAGGTCAGAAAGATGCCAAGCAGTAGGAGGATAGTCCAAGAAGGAATAAGATGTAAAAAGACACAGCATGAAAAAATATGGTGTTCTCGGGAAACTGACAAATTCAGCGCACTATGAACACCAACTCCACTAAAACCTCGTTTCTATTTTACTCATTCTCTACTGTTCTCTGCCTCACCAATGGCATGATCCACTACATTTCTGGAAGCAAAGAGACTACTGTAGGCCTATCTGGCTTCTATCCAAGCTGAAGCGGAATGACAGGAAGACACAGGCCTTGGGATCTGACGGGAGGGCAGACAAGTTATGCCTTGATAACAGATGACCGCAGTGATGCGGGCATAAACGGGCACTTTGAACCTGGCACTCAAACTGCTTCCCGTCTGCAAGGAAGTCAAGAAAAAAACAAAGTTGTCGCCACAGCACTTCTTCATTTTTGAATATCAGAGAGAGGCACGATGCCTGGGCTGAGGAACGGGGGTGCCCCAAAGACCGACTCTAGCGGTTATCCTAGCTCTCCCTCCACACTGTGAGTTCCACCAGGGCAGAGGGCGCGTCCTCAATTCAACAAATGTTCACTGAGGGCCTAACGAGTGCCCGGCAGGTAATCAAGTGGTTAAATCACAGGCCCCGTCCTTGAGGTGCTCAGATAACACAGGACCGGGCACAAGGTAAAGACCGCGAGGGTCGGCCCCGCACCGCCCCCGACGCAGACCCCGCAGGCAACCTCCGCGCCTCCCCGACCTCCCCGCGCCTGCGCACCAGCAGCCGGAGGGGCGGAGGGCAGCGGTCGGCGGGAAAAGGGGACTTACCTCAGTATTCCTCCACACGCCCCCCTTGATCATAATTCGAGGCATCTTGGCGGCGGGGTGTCTCGGCAAGGGGCCGAGTGGAGCTTCTGAGAAGTAGTAACGGCGCTGCGGCCACGGAACCCAAAGCCTTCACTTCCTCCAAGCGCAACCTTCTGCTTTGAAGAGCTCTGCGCAGGCGCAAGGCGTGGTGGGGGTGGGGGGGAGAAGCATGAGTAGCAAGTATCGCGAGAACTCGAGTGACTGAAAGGAAATAAGTGCTTTGTTGTTAAAGCTCTACTCTAGGAAGACTGACAGAAAATCATCAAACCACTCTAAGCCAAAGCGCCCTACGCCGCACGCATGCCCAAAATAGATTGGAAGAAGCCATGGCTCTCGCGAGATATCGGCGGTGGCTCTTGGCAAAGAATGTAGTGCTGGGGTTGGTTGTGACGTCAACTGATGGCAGAGAATCGGAACGTGACGCGTGTAGAGTTTAAGCCCAGCTGGTCTAAAAAGAACTTTGTTAATTTATTAATTTAGCACTTTATTAGGCATTTAACTGATAGGAATTTATTCACAGAATACTCAGGAAAAGGCAATAGCTTATTTAAGCCTAAATTTCCTAACCTGGAGGTAATAATAGTACCAACTTCGTAGGGTCGTCCTAAGGATTAAATGAGATCGTAAACCTAGCATAGTATCTGATACATAATAAGTGATCACAAAAGTGGCAACTGTTATTACAAGAAGCGCAACCCCAAGTGATCAGTGGTTGTCCCAGAAATCCACAGAAATGTCATGTCAGAGTTTTTCATTCATTGCTATTCAGTCGGTGTGGATTAATAGTAGAGAGTTACCATCGATAGGTACTGGTATTAGACAGACTCGGTCTGGGTTGAAATCTTGGCTCTCTCATCAGCTTGGGTAATAACCTTGCTGAATCTCAGTATCCTCATCTGAAAAGTGGAGTTAACAATTCATACCTCATAAATTTGAGGGACGAATTAGTTGAAAGATACCTAAAACCCAGTGAGGTAGGGATTGCCAAACTGCCATTCCACCTCCCCATTACTCACTTGGTCTCCTTCACCATTCAAAAATACCTCTTTGGAGCCAGCCCTGGAAGGCATGAAAATGTTTAGTGGACTGGGAAACACCCTAAGAATTTAAATAATGCCTTTCTCTTTATAGTTCTTCATTTCTCCATTTGCCTCTTCTGAGAGAGCTACAGAACTTTCCGGTTATATATATATATATATATATATATATATATATATACTTTTTTCCTTGAAATGGGAAATTGTAGCAATAAAATCACTAGTTTGTTGAGAGGACAGTGTTAGATTATGAAGAACACACAGATGTGTGTGTTCTGGTGACAAGCCATTTTCTGTCTCTGGACGGAGGTCCAGAGATAATGCTTCTCTGTAGGATGTGTGACCATTACTTCCTGCCAACCCCACCCCCAACATGCACTCAGCTGCAGTGGTTACAAGGATCTCTCTCTCTCTCTCTCTCTCTCCCTCTCTCTCTCGCTCTCTCTCTCGCTCTCGCACACACACACACACACACACACACACTCACACACACACTGGCCATTTGATTGATCTGATCAAAGTCGAACCAATTAAGTCTCCTCCCCAGGAATTTTGACACTGAAACCTAGAAGAAGCCAGTCTCTCTGCTGGCCAATGAATCTCTAACATGTGACACCCAGGAGTTGCCTGCCACCATGTTTTGTACAACGTAGACTAAGAAGGGAAGAAAGCAGGTCCCAGGTGCATTGAGAGGAGCAGAGAGGAGAGTACAGAAAGACAGAGGTAGGTCTTGGCTGCACCACTTTCCCTGGATCCAATATGTTCCTCTGTCCTTGGTGCATTCCTGTCCTTGAGTTGTTTTTTTTTTTAATATTATTTTACAATCTACTGTTTTTTTAATTTTTAAAATTTATTTATTTATTTTTGGCTGCATTGGGTCTTTGTCGATGCACGCAGGTTTTCTCTAGTTATGACGAGTGGGAGCTACATTTTTTTTTGGCTGCATTGGGTCTTCATTGCTGCTCATGGGCTTTCTCTAGTTGCGGGGAGCAGGGGCTACTCTTCGTCGCGGTGCGCAGGCTTCTCATTGCGGTGGCTTCTCTCGTTGCGGAGCATGGGCTCTAGAGCACAGGCTCAGTAGTTGTGGCGCACGGGCTTAGTTGCTCCGTAGCATGTGGGATCTTCCAGGACCAGGGCTCGAACCTGTGTTCCTTGCATTGGCAGGCGGATTCTTAACCACTGTGCCACCAGGGAAGCCCCCTGTCCTTGAGTTCCAATGATTAGTTCCCCTTTTGGCTTTAGTCAGTTGGAATTGGGTATCTGTTATTTGTAAGCCAGATTCCTAACACATCCAAAGTTGAACTGGTCCTCTCTCAAGAGCCATTTCAGATCTAACATTCCAAGAGCCCATGATGATGGCTTCTCCTTCCCACTCAGCACCACCTTTACACCCCCTCCATGTCACCTTTTCACCAAATAGAAAAAGTGCCCCTTCCTCAAGACACTTTATTGACACCTGCTGGAAAATTGTCACAAAATACTGATGTTTTGAGAACAAGACACTTACTACAAGAAAATTAGATCTCCCATGCCTATGATACAAATTGCACCCCCTTAGGGGCATGCGTTTTACAACCTGCCCATTGGGACACAGCAGCCTTGTCAAAAGTCCCGCAAGGCACCCTTGAACACGCAGACTGCATGTCTAATCGAAATTCTAGTTTCCATCTTGTCCAGTTTTTTACCATCAAGAAACTGTGCGGGGGACTTCCCTGGTGGTCCAGTGGTTAAGAATCCGCCTTCCAATGCAGGGAACGCGGGTTCGATCCCTAGTCGGGGAACTAAGATCCCACATGCCATGGGGCAACTAAGCCCACGCACTACAACTACTGAGCCCGCGCACTCTAAAGCCCGTGTGCCACAACTAGAGAGAAACCCTTGTGCTGCAACTAAGACCTGACACGGCCAAATAAATAAATAAATAAAAAGAAACTGTGCAAGAAAGGGCTAAAATTAGGGTCAAAAGCCTGTGACAACACCAAGGGATGGCGAGGAGCTGGGGCTAGCCACCCTCATCATCTTCATCATCTCCCCAAATAAGGATATGGAATTTAAGTAGAAATATTGCGCTGCTTTGCAAATACAATTTCAAGACAGGTCCTCCAGCCCTGCCCGCATCCACCAGATTGCCACCCTTAAGTCCCTCTCCCATTTAGAAACTCCTCAGCTAGTGTTGGGAAAAACTAATATCTGGGTGTCCAGTTACTACAAAATGGAATTCCATGCACCCTAAATGCTGGTAATTCATACCGTAATGCTAATCATGGTTAATCATCTAAATTGGCTTGAGTTTCACCTACTGATACTCCCTTGTGGTGAGTCCAGTTGTAGCTTGTAATTTTTTTCTCAGGTACTCATCTTCATGGTTGTTATTTCTGGGGAGTCCCCTGTGCCCTGGGGTGGGGAAGTGTTCCCAAAGAGACTCTGCTTATTCTCAGGCCCCAGAGGTTCAAGAGTCTTTGTGAGCTCATTTCTCAGTTTAGGATCAATATTCCAATCAGGTAATTTACAACTAACCCTGCATCCACAGGGCACAGGCTTGGGATTTACATTTCTTACAGGAGACTTTTTTTTCCACACTCATATACCAGACCCCAGACTCATAAGCCCAGTTGCATCCTGGACAGTTCCGCCTGGGTGTGTCACAGGTTTCTCAAATTCATCTTCCAAAAGTTGAGCCCCCAGGAATGCCCTGGCTGTCCAGTGGTTAGGACTCCACGCTTTCACTGCCCAGGGCCCAGGTTCAGTCCTTGGTTGGGGAAATAAGATTCCACAAGCCTCGCAGTGCTGCCAAAAAAAAAAAAAAGAGCTCCCCCTAGAAAACCTATACTTCTCCAGGATTCCTTATTTCAAGGGATAGCACAGGACTGGCATGTATGGTTGTGTAAAGGGTTCATTGCATAAGGGAAAAGTGGGGGCTGAAATCTAGCTTGCACACTGCTCACCAGGCGATGCGTCCACGGGACTCTGTCCACCGAGAAAGCATCTTTCTCTAGGTGTATGAAGCCACCACATGGGCTAGACACTATATGTTGCCCTGGCAACAGCAACACCATTCACCTATTGCCACTTTTCCTTCCCCCATACCTTCCTCCCACCGACATCCAAGTCATTCCAGAGTCTTGCCAATTTTTTCTCCTAGGTAGCCCTCCAATCCATCTCCTTTGTCCACCTCTGCTGTAAGTTTCCAGATCTAGCAAATTAAAATACCAGTTAAATCCCAGTTAAATTTGAATTTCAAATAAACAGCAAGTGAATTTTAGTATAATTGTGACTTATGCATTCCTTCTGTCCTCCCTTTCCTAGAGAACCCTGGTTTTTCCTCCAGCCCACACTGCACTCAGCCAATAGAACACATTTCTAGCCAGATGATCACTCCCATACTCACACCATCACCACTGGAGGGTGCCCTCACACCCTCTCCGTACTTGGTAGAAACATACACATTTCCTCGGAAAACAAGCCATTGGGATTTTTTACTTCTTTTTTGATATGAGGCAGGGTCCCTCCATGTGCACCAAGAAATGTTTAATTTGCATGTATTTCTTACAAAGTCCAGGTTTGGGAGCCTCAGTGTTGACTCTTCAAGTCAGTAGTGGCCGCCCCATCCCCCAGGGAGGCTCAGGCCATAACCCCTCCTGGAGTTCCCCAGCGTTGGAAGGACAGAAGGCATCTCAAATGGGCTCCCAGTCCTTCCCCAGAGTCCGCTGGGAACTTGGCCAGTAGATGTGCTAAATCAGGGTCAGAGCTCCTTACTGCAAGGGATGGGGCCTCTTCAGTGCATTTCAGGCCCAGATGGGAAGAAAAGTTGCAAGGCATAAAGATGTGAGAGGGGCCAAGGCAGGGGGCAATGTGTGGCCAAACCAGCCAGAGGTTGGTCAAGGGAGAGGGAATGAGTCCAAAGCCCCGTGGAGGCGGCAGCCCTGGTCTCATCAGGGGCTGGGCAGGACCAAGTGGTGCCCTGCACTCAGATGGGCACTCCTAGATGTCCCAGATGTCAGCCCCGCACATCTATCAGGTTCTCAGTGAACCACAATATTACCCTTGACCTTAGGAGATACCTACTGAAGTATATAGGTATGTAGGAGTAAAGGGTTATGATGTCTGCCACTTACTCTCAAATAATTGAGAAGGGACTTCCTTGGTGGCGCAGTGGTTAAGAATCCGCCTGCCAATGCAGGGGACATGGGTTTGAGCTCTGGTCTGGGAAGATCCCACATGCCGCAGAACAACTAAGCCCGTGCACCACAACTACCGAGCCTGCACTCTAGAGCCCATGAGCCACAACTACTGAGCCCGCGTGCCACAACTACTGAAGCCCGTGCGCCTAGAGCCCGTGCTCCACAACAAGAGAAGCCACCTCAATGAGAAGCCCGGGCACCGCGACGAAGAGTAGCCCCCGCTCCACACAACTAGAGAAAGCCCGCGTGCAGCAACGAAGACCCAATGCAGCCAAAAATAAATAAATATATATATTTGTCAAAAATGATAGTAATAATTGAGCAAAATAATAATAGTAATTATATGAGAAAAATAAAATGTGTACAACTCTGGACAAATGTTAATTGTAGACTCTAGGTGAAGACTATGTAGGTGTCTGTTTGTTGTACGATTCTCGCAACTTTTCTATCAGTTTGAAAGGTTTCAAAATATAAACTTAAGGGAATTCCCTGGCGGTCCAGTGGTTAGGACTCTGCACTTTCACTGCGGAGGGCCCGGGTTCAATCCATGGTCGGGGAACTAAGATCCCACAAGCCATGCAGCGCGGCCAAAAAAAAAAAGTTAAAAGAGGCAAAACACAGTGATTCTGCATCCAAGTCAAACATTTGATTTAGAACAGTCGCACTAACAGAAGCAATTAACAGGAAAAGGCTCTCCAGAGGACAGTCAGTGCCTGCTTCCTGGACCTGTTCCTGTTCAAGATTGTCTTGGAAAGTCCAAAGAACCTGTGGATAGAGGCACGGAGTTAAAGGCTGTGCTCCATTACAAGACTAACAGTTCTCAACCACACACGGTGACACACAGCCATGACATCTGCCCAAGGGCCATCTCGGGACAAAGGCCACCATCCACTCTGGGAGAGGCTCTCTGCCTCTCTCGTCTCCATTGCGGAGCCTCTCAAAAGCCTGCTCTTCTGGGCTTGCCTCCAGTTTTTATGCTACTTTTTGAAGGTTCTTTGACCCACCAACAGGTAGCAAACTCTGTAGCAAGGGCACCGCTGGCTGCCAACTGTCAAGCTCTTCAACTTCTCTTATCTCATTCTTCAGCTCGTTGGCCTTCTCCTTCACCCAGAAAGGCAAGCTGTGGGAAGAAAACAATACCCTGAGTTGAGTTTGTCTGATGCAAAATTTACAAACACCTTCAGCAGACAAGGCACTACATCCTCCAAAAGTAAGAAGGCCTCCCATGTTGGAGACAAAGTATCAAAATCAAACACCGTCTTAGTCTTCACCATTTGCCCCTGCCCCAAACCCAGATCTCTTTTGTGTTCCTCTCTACCCAAGAAGTTGACCCCAGTAGCCTGCATCACCTTGACTCCTCCCTGCCCCCACCTTTGAGCTGGGCTTGGCTAATGGGAGGCACCAACAGAGATCAGAAGGTGGAAAGAAAGAGGCTGGGGTATGTCTTATTGAGCTCCTCGGCTCCCGCCCTATCTCCTGAGGTACCCCAGTTCTGGAGCCTCTGTATTCTCCTCTGCCGCAGGTCCTTTCAGACAGCCCTTCTCCATCTCCTGCTGCTCTGTGAACCATGGGCCCTCCTCCTGCTGTTCAGACCTAGGAGTAGTAAGAGCTTCCCACTGGTGGGAGCCCCTGGGTGCTTCACCCTCCCATGTGAGTTTCCTCAACCTGCCCACACACTGGTAAACAGTCCTTTCATTAAACTGTCTTCAGAATCCCACCTGAGTGTGCCTTCTGCTTTCTGCTGGGACCTCAGCTAATACAGACACCCAGCGTCCTCCCAGGTCTGCTGAGATTTGAAAGGGCATATGCTGGGCTGCAGTGTGTGGGTTCCGAGAGGTACCAGGAAGTGAGGTTCCTGGGATGAGTCAGAGCAGGAAGACGAAGAATGTTTTCATCTTTTGGCAGCTAAAATTTTCATATTTTTAGGGAGAAATGCATCATGATTGAGAAAATACCCTGATAAACCTGCTGGAGTTTCCTGTAAGGAGGAAGAGGAGGATTACCACACATAGTAATAGGTGGGAATAATAGTTATCATTTAAAGCTGACAACCCAATAGTAGAAGCCCAAGTAAGAAAAGCAGGACGACAGACTTCCCTGGTGGTCTAGTGATTAAGAGTCTGTGCTTTTACTGCAGGTGGCACAGGTTCAATCCCTGGTCAGGGAATTAAGGATCCCGCATGCCGTGAGGCAGTGGCCAAAAAGAAAAAAAAGAAAAGCAGGACAAAGAGCAATATAGAAAGATATTAGCATAAAGAACCAGCAGAATAAAAAACAAGCATTCCTAAACATCAGAAGAAATAATTTTTTAACTTTTGTTGAAATAATCAAAGAAAAGAGTGAAAGACTCCGGGTAAATATAATACACATAATACATGTAACATAAACTATTATGATAGAATTGAAATCAAATCTGTCAAATCAATAAATGCAAATGGCCCTAATTCACCTCTTAAAGAAAAAAATTTTCAAATTGGCTCACAAAGCAAAATCCAATTCTTTGTCTGAGAGAAAGACCTAAAACAAAGTGATTCGAAAGTCTAAGAATGGGCAAAGGCATGTTAGTCAAATGCAAACAAAACAAAGTAAGAGTTGTAATCTTAATATCTGGCTAGGTATAACATAGGACAAATGCATTAAATGAGAAAAAGAGAGAGATTTTTATAATGCTAATGGCTACAATTAACAATAAAGATAGGGCTTCCCTGGTGGCACAGTGTTTGGGAGTCCACCTACCAATGCAGGGGACACAGGTTCGAGCCCTGTTCTGGGAAGATCCCACATGCCGCGGAGCAGCTAAGCCCGTGCACCACAACCAGTGAGTCTGCGCTCTCGAGCCCGTGAGCCACAACTACTGAAGCCCGCGCGCCTAGAGCCTGTGCTCCACAACAAGAGAAGCCACCGCAACAAGAAGCCTGCGCACTGCAATAAAGATTAGCCCCCGCTCTCTGCAGCTAGAGAAAGCCTGCATGCAGCAACAAAGACCCAGCGCAGCCATAAACAAATAAATTTATTTTTTTTAAAAAAGAAATCTATAAAAAAAACAATAAAGATAGAAACACACTAATATTGGGACAATATAACACAACAACTCTTGGTCCGAGTGGACAAAAATGTGTAAGAAAATATAGGGACTAAACAGAATAATCAATAAGATAAATCTTCTGGGTATGTATCTAACTTCGCATCCTGATGAAATAGAATGTACTTTCAAATGCATGTGGAGAGAGTTCCAAAATCGAACGTATATTAGATCACAGGGAAATTTTTGATAAGTTCCATAAAATAAAAATAATAAAAACAATATTTTCTGATCACAAGGTGATAAAAGTAAAAATGAATTACAAAATAAAAACCAAAAAGCTCTCCTCCCTGGAAATTCAAAATCTCTCTATTAAGGAATTCTTTTGTCAAAAGGAAAGTAACAATGCAAACTGCAGAATTCTTCAAAACATAAGGATAACCTACATATCAAAATGTATAAGGTTCAGAATGGAGCTGAGCTAACATATAAGATCAGAGGAATGATACTTCCCTCAAATACAGAAATACTCCAATAGCTTGCTCTCTGCCTCTTCAAACTCTAACCATCCTCCCTGGCTGCACTCATTTAAACATATGCCTTTCTTTTCTTCTTTTTTTTTAAAAAATAAATTTATTTATTTATTTATTTTTGGCTGCATTAGGTCTTCACTGCTGTGCGCGGGCTTTCTCTAATTGCGGTGAGAAGGGGCTACTCTTCGTCGCCGTGCCCGGGCTTCTCGTTGCGGTGGCTTCTCTTGTTGTAGAGCACGGGCTCTAGGTGCGCGGGCTTCAGTAGTTGTGGCTCACGGGCTTAGTTGCTCTGTGGCATGTGGGATCTTCCCGGACCAGAACTCGAACCCGTGTCCCCTGCATGGGCAGGCGGACTCTCAACCGCCGCCCCACCAGGGAAAGCCCTGTCTTTTCTAACAAACTCTTATGTTTTGGAAAGCAAGGACCCTGACTTTTTGCTCCACATCAAACCCCTCACAGAGCACACCTAGGACTACACATGGCATCTGGTGTTTGTCAATCATATCTGTTGAAGGTGTGAGCAGCCCAGCTCCCAGACTCCACAGACACTTGACCTTCGAAACCAAAAACCCTCCATTCAAACTGCCTCACCCACCTGCTGGGATTCAAAAGGTCCCTAGGTGTTAGGTGTCTATGAGCTCCTCCATAAGAGAAAATAAACAATTGATATTTTCATAAAGATAGGAAAATATGAAACATGCTGAGAGAACTCACTTGGGAATTTGTGGAAGAGGCTCAAGTGGAATAAATGTATCAAATTTCTTTTCATAAGGCATTCTGAAAAACAGAAAAGGCAACCATAAGATTGGGGGTATGGTTCCTATGGCAAAAAGATCAATACATCATTGTGTTCCATAAAATGTCTTATTTTCTGGTTTTAATTGTTACGTATGGGCTTCAAAACTGTTAAGGGCCATAATTCTTATTATTTTTTTACCATTTCTAGTAAACATCATTAAAACAAACATGATTAATTTTTATTGAGGTATAGTTGATTTACAATATGTTTAAGGTGTATACATAGTGATTCACAATTTTTAAGGGTTATACTCCATTTGTAGTTCTTATTAAATATCAGTTATATTCCCTGTACTGTACAATATGTCGTTGTAGCTTATTTATTTTATACATAGTAGTTTGTACCTCTTAACCCCCACCTCTGTCTTGCCCCTCCCCCTCCCACTAGTAACTACTAGTTTTTTCTCTATATCTGTGAGTCTGTTTCTGTTTTGTTATACTTACTAGTTTGTTTTACTTTTTAGATTCCACATATAAGTGATATCATACAGTATTTGTCTTTCTCTGTCTGACTTATTTCACTAAGCATAATACCCTCCAAGTTCATCCATGTTGTTGCAAATGGCAAAAATTTCGTTCTTTTTTATGGCCGAGTAATATTCCATTGTATACATACACCATATCTTCTTTATCCATTCATCTGCTGATGGGCACTTAGGTTGCTTCCATATCTTGGCTATTGTAAATAATGCTGCTATGAACATTGGGGTGCACGTATCTTTTCAAATTAGTGGTTTTGTTTTCTTTGGAACATGATTGATTTTTTAAAATATTTTTAATGTACTATACCAACTGTTTTTTCTTTTAATTTAATGACCTTCCCTTTCTCCTCAATGCTTAGTTGCAAGTACAAGTCAATCCAAATAGTAGTCACTAACCAACAATTTGATTCAGTATGAAAATTGAAGTCTTCATATTTGTTGATAATAACAAGAACAAAATTAACAACCACCTTTTTGTAGTCAAGATCCTGTGTATGATTTCAATTACACACGTACATGTGCATACACTAAGGAACTAGGTACAGATTTTTTTAGAAATTCTCACCAAATATGTCTTGTTGAGATTCACCCCTTGTAAAATATAATTTATATGTAGTAGAAAGAAATACAATTCCTTTAAAGTTAACTAAATAACCCTAGTATTAACAGACACTTACATTGAAAAATTCCCTGGTGGGAGAGTTGATCCTGCTTTGTGGAAGCCTTTACTGTGTTCTGGATACATATATGGATTATCTCCTGGAGTTACCTTTGGGATTCCATTCCTGGGGTCAATAACTGTGAATGGTGTTTGAAAACAAAATCATAAAAAGGGCTGAAGGTGATCCACAGATTTCCTGTAAGAATTGACATGACAGTGGAAACAGGATAATTTAGTGTTTTATTATGAGGTACATATAGGTATCTTAATGTTCTGTTTGTGATTGTCTCACCTTGAGGAGATGAAAAGTGTGAGCCTAAAATAAAATTAAAAATAAAAATAAATTTTAATAAAACAGATTAAAATAAATAAATAAAGTGGGAGCTTATGCTTGAGACGTTTTTTAAAAGGTGTTGTTATGATTACCTTACCCTGGGAAGGAAGAATAGCTTAGGTTTGGATGGGATGTTTTGGTTTAAAATGAATGGAGAATCAAAAGTATCTGAAATGATTAGCATGAACTCTGACTTGAAATCTTTTCATTCCTGAACATTAGTGCACTTTGAATCCCTGAATCCCTCCGGGATTAGAGGCAGCTCTAATTGGGGCTCTGCCTCTCCGACTGGGTCTCAGGAGGAAATCAACTAATAAGGGTTCTGCTACTCCTTCTGACTCAAAGACTAGGGTAGTGTAGCAGTAGGAGGTGGCCTTCCTGGTGAAGAGGAGTCACGAAAAAGTCTACTGATGCTGAGCAAACACTGCTTCCTCAGCCCATGCTCTGACACCCAACCCAGCCGCTTCCAATGCCCCAGGAATAAGTAACTAACCACATGGAGTCAGCCTGGTACAGGACGGTCGTTTAAACCTGCACCTCTTACACCAGATGCATCTCCTAAGGGAATAATCCTGGACTGCAAGACTAACCACCTTGGGATCAGAAGCAAGGATGCATGGCTGGAAACACAGCCTCCTTCTTTGCTCACACACCCAATGAACAGGACCCTCTTTTTAATTTTTAAATGCTTGTTTTGATATTGCTCCATTCACCTGTACCCACAAGATGCAAGCCGAAAGGGAGAGCTGAGGAAGATTTTTAATAAGCTGTTTCCTACCTGCCCAAATTTCTCTAGCTAACTCAGAAAAGCCATCTGCACAATTGGTGGAAGTACTTGAGTTACTGGAGTACTTGATTTTTTAATTTTCTATTTTTTATTCTTTCAAAACCCTTTTCAATAGCTAAGACTCTTCAGCTAAACTTTTTATTAGCTCTTAAGTGCAGGGAAATAACATCAACTACATCTGTGCATTGAGTGCTTCCTGAGGATGAAATGCTGAGGATTCAAAGCAAGGAGAGTGGAGTGACCCTATCTTTTGAAACCCAAACCAGGGTACTGACAAGTAAAGGTCAGGTGACAGCAAGAAGTGGTGACAAGGGCTTGAACTGTGAAATCAGTCACACCTGAGTCCAAATTCAGTTCTGCAATTTCTAGTTCTGTGCCTTTGAGCAGTTTAACTTCCCTAAGCCTTAGAATCCTCATTTATAAACTTTATTTCAAGTGTCTACTTTGCATAGCTATCATGAGCACTGAATGAGAATAATCCGGACACATAATCAGCACTCAAGAAATGGTAGCACCCTATTTGGGGAAAGTATCCTAGGAACTTGTTTGGAAAACCGGGTCTTTTTGAAGAATGCACTAACCATTCTGTCTCTAGACTGCTCTTCTAATCTACAGATCCTGGACTTGAGCTGCAGCATTTCCAGCATACAGCCAACCCTTCAGACTGGTCCCCACAATCCGAATTAGCAAGAGCCAATTCCTTAATATCTACCCAGTTGCTACTGTTTGTCCTGAATTCAGTGGTTTTTGTATATTGACAGACTCCTTGGTTTGTCTCAAGTCTGAAGTCAAGGGGAGATTCTGTCAGCAACGAAAGACCTCTCTGTTCAGTCCTGAACAGGTTTTTCCTTCAATTGCATGGCTTATCCCTATACTTGTGCTACTAAATATATAAAGGTATAATCTAAGTTGTTTAATATATATTGTGCAATGTTTAGTATGTTGCACCCTTAAAGCTATCTGTCCATTTATCTTTATTTCAAAAGTCTGAACATAGGGCCAGCATATACTTCTGTTCCATGTTTAATGGTGAAATTTAAATGTCAATAAATAAAAATAGTATACCCACATAATGCTCAAAAAAAAGAAATGGGGACTTCCCTGGCGGTCCAGGGGTTAGTTAAGACACTGCATTTCCACTGCAGGGGGCTCGGGTTCGATCCCTGGTCAGGTAACTAAGATCCCACATGCCACACGGCGTGGCCAAAAAAAAAAAAGAAATGGTAGCAGTTGTTATTATTATTTGAAATCAGGACTAGGCTAATACCACCTGCATTCCAATTTTTTTTTTTAATCTGGAAAATTCAAGGTTAGAGAATAGGGAATCTTATCTAGTTGGGGAGACAAGACAATAAAAACAGTAAAGGGAAGGAAGGAAGGGAGGGAGGGAGGGAGGGAGGGAGGGAGGAAGGAAAAGGAATAATAAACACAAAATTCAGGACAATGTTTACTTTCGAGTTAGGAGGGAAGTGATGGGTTAGGGTTAGGATTTGGATCATCATGATAATCTCATTTACTTTTGATACGTACTTGCAGTTGGCCCAGTTCTGGCCAGTGAGACACGAGTGGAAGGAAGTCTCCCAAGGACCATATGGGAAAACTTTTCCTTCCTTCCAAAAGGGGAAGGCAACAAGAGATTTTCCTCTTTTTCATGTCTTGAATATAAAAATGATTCTCGGAACTGCAACAGTTATCTTGTGACCATAAGGTGACAAGCATCAAGACAAGAAAATCCAACACTACGAAGAATGGTAACACACGCACAAAAAAAACCGAAACGAGCCTACATCTTTGATGACATCACTGGGCAACCAGACTATACAGGTCACCTAGATGTCAAAGCTTCTTGTTAATTACATAATAAATACCTTATGATTTAAGTCTCTGATAATTTGATTTTTCTCTTACTTGTGGCCAAGAGCATGCCTAAGCAATAGAAAGCTAAACTTAATCCCTTCTTGATTTTTCTCAGTTGTGTTCAGACATAAACCAGTTAAATAAATCCTTCCTGGGAATTCCCTGGTGGTCCGGTAGTTAGGACTCCGCGCTTTCACTGCTGTGGCCCGGGTTCAATCCCTAGCTGGGGAACTAAGATCCCACAAGCCGTGCAGCGTGGCCAAAATAAATAAATAAATTTAAATTTAAATTTAAAAATAAATCCTTCCTGTTCTACCCTATGGCTGCATCTCAATTAGGAGTGGGAAGTCGGGGTATGCACAACAGGCTTACATGACATCAAGGCTTTAGTGGAAGGCTTTGGGTCCTGGGTCACTGTCTGCAAACCACATGGGTATCTGCTACTCTCTGAGAGTTGGCATCTATTTCTGTTGTCTGCTAAAATGGATCGTCTAGTCTGATCCTTCAGAAGCCATCCCCCTCCACAATGCATCAGGTGAGGCACACATTTATTCTCAGATGACCCCTGGCTTGATGGTCGAAAGTGCACCGTGCAGTGGCCTCCCGGCATTCCAGCTATAAGACCAGCTCTCCTGGCTCGCTCCCTCCCTCCCTCCCTCTCTCTCTCTCTCTCTCTCTCTCTCTCTCTCTCTCTCTCTCTCTCTCTCTCTCTCTCTCTCTCTCTCTCTCCCTCTCTTTCTCTCTGTCCTAACCTCCCACAGTCTTTACACGGTACAGAAATGCTGCTATTCTTCCACATCTCCTGGTTGGATGAGACCCTGAGGCTGGCTTTCCACCCAAACATTGCCCACAGCTATCACCACTCTCCTGCTGAGAGTCAGGCCAGATTCCACTTCACCTTGAAGCTCGAGGTCTTCCCGAAGCCACCCTGTGAGGCAGAAACCCCAGCTAGATTCACATCCGATCACCCACTAGCTTTTGATCTCAGGAGTTGGGTAGGACACAGGACTCCTCGAAGTCCCCATATCAGTGACTACTTTAGTCTGGCTTTTGGTGTACTCTCTATCCAAACAGAAGCCTTGGTCTTTTGTCTCTGCTACGAGTTTAAAAGTCTACTTTAAAACTCAAAAATGAGAGCTTTCCATTTCTTTCTCTTTCTATTCCTACTACAGCAATCTTATTCTTTCCTGAAGCAATGGCTGAATCCTGTAGGGGTATTTCTGTAGAAGCGTGTGCCATAAATGGTCCCTTAGTATTCAGAAACTCTTTAGGGTCTTTCAGTAAATCCATGATGGCTAGGTTGGGACAGAGGACTCACCAAGTTAAAGCTGAGGAGAGATGTATATAACTCCTCATCTCAACTACCTTTTATTAAATCAGCTGCAAAATAACAACATGCACTTCAGGCTAAGGTTTACAGGATGTTTTCCTTGTAAAGAATCTAAAGTACGGGGACGTCCCTGGTGGCGCAGTGGTGAAGAATCCTCCTGCCAATGCAGGGGACACAGGTTCAAGCCCTGGTCCGGGAAGATCCCACATGCCACAGAGCAACTAAGCCCGTGTGCCACAACTACTGAGCCTGCGCTCTAAAGCCTGCGAGCCACAACTACTGAGCCCATGTGCCACAACGACTGAGCCCACGTGCTGCAACTACTGAAGCCTGGGCGCCTGGCACTCATGCTCCGCAACACGAGATACCACCGCAACGAGAAGCCCACGCTCCACAACGAAGACCCAACGCAGCCAAAATATAAATTAACTAATTAATTTTTTTGAAAAAGAATGCACTTTAAAAAAAAGAGAATCTAAAGTACGATTTAAATGCATATGACAGGCAGCATTTAATTAAAACATGAATTCTTTTCCTCGGACTTCAGTGGAGGTTTCTATTAATAAGTATCTGAGAGCACTTATCTGATGACTTAAATGTCACATTAGCATTTTACGAAATCCACAGAAAAACAAAAATGTAGATCAGCATATGTTGTGAGTTCTATGCCAAAAAGTGCAGTCTGCCAACCATCCCCTTCACTTTCCTATCTTCCTGGCTGCACTTGGGTGACCTGGTGACCCCGCAGGGCTGCCCCCAGCCAGGTGATGCTGGGCCCGCAGAATCATGACTCAGGAGTGTTTTTGAACATTGCACAGTTAAGGTCCAGGAGGAAAACGTTACCGTATTTCTTCCTCCCAAAGCTCTTGTCCATCGTCCTCTCTGATAGAGACCTCCTGTTGCCGAGGAAGACCCCGTTAAAGAAACACTGCTTTCCAACATGGTAGGTGTGGATGTTGCTGCTAAGCCTTGGGTAAAATGTCCACTCAGGACGCTGCCCATCTTCTGCAAGACATCAGAAATCCTTCCATCAGCACTGCTCCCAGCGTCACAATGTAGTTGGATGACAAAACACTGTGAAACCCCCCCCCAGGCACTATCTGGCTATACAGCCTTTATTAACATGTATAATTCCTTGGTTCTACATCGAGGGCAGTGTCAGACTCTGTGGAACTAGGCACAAAAGGCAGGGAAGTAGGAAGAAAGCTATCTAAGAGGGCTCTCTTTTTTTCCCTTTTTACCCTCCCCTTCAAAAATAAAGCCAGTTTTATGGTTGGAAGTGATGTATGGGTTAGGAAGTTCAGAGACAGTTTTACAACCACCTACAATCCAACCTTTCTCTAATAAGTGTGTAGGAAGAACAGAATGCCCATCAACCAGGGAAGGGCTGGAACACCCATGGTATCTTAACCGGATGATACGTGGTGTTGGCAGCAACGGTGGCACATGCATGCACTATAGTGACACAGGGAAATGTGTACATACAATTATGACCAAGGAGAAAGGCCGCTGTGAGACCTTAGGCTAGTTACTGGACCTCTCAGTGTCTCTGTTTCCTCATTTGACCCTTCTGCTGTAAAATGGCTAAAGTGATTTTAAACAATAAAAGATCTCCTGGCAGCTCTAGGGTTGCTTAAGAAACTCTTGTGCTCTTTGGTGGCCGAGAAGGAACACAGGCTTTGGAGGCAAGCAAGGCTGGGTTCTAATCCCATCCCTCCATTTCCTAGGTTCGTGTACTCATATGGGTGACTGAATCTCTCCAAGCCTCAGTTTCCTTCTGTGTAAAATGGGTAGGTCTGTATTAGCCACATAGGTCTATATGTATTGACAAAGAAAGAGGTCCATGATCTATTTACTCTGAGTGAAAATAATTTGTGTACTATTTTCTACTAGTGAAAATATGGTGGTATATTACAAGCAATAAATATATATATACAAACATACATATATATAAACGTATACATACATATACATTTCAAAATTCTCAAAGGATATATATGAAACTCTTCACAGCTATGGGGCAGAATGGGAAGATTATTGGAGAATATTGGGGTATGGGTTTTTATACTCTACATACTTATTTATTGTTTTAGTATTTTGCTACAGTACCTTTATGGTTTTTACATAAAAGCATTTTATTTTTGCAAACACATAAAAATAGTTGCCCAGCAGAGTTGTTGTGAGAATTAGAGATGAAGTGTGTTGAATGCCTGGCACCTAATGGGCCTTCAGTTAATGGCACCCAACAGTATGGCAGCCTTCTGCAAAGACCCTGGGAGTGGAGGAGGACCTATGACTTACTCACTTGTCTGCAACTTAAGCAGGCTGAATTCCTGGGGATATTTATCCTTTCGGGCTTCAGGCAGTGAGGTTTCAGAGGAGTGATCAGAATGTGAGGAGGAGGATTTCAGATCTAAATCTGCAGCAGGGCTGGAAAGGAAGCAGAAGGCTTAGATTCTTCAATGTGCTTAAATTGGAAGTTAGAAGCTGATCTTACACTAGAATTCCCCTCATGTATGAGAACTAAGACTACTCCTCGATAAAAGTCCATGAGCATATAATTTATATATTCACAATTTGAGGGGACTGAAATATATTCAAAAGGTGCATGCTTAAAAAGTTTAGTGTCCAAAAGTTAAATATAGAATTATCGGGGAACTTCCCTGGTGGTCCAGTGGTTAAAAATCCACCTTCCAATGCAGAGGACATGGGTTCGATCCCTGATGAGGGAACTAAGATCCCACATGCTGTGGGGCAACTAAGCCCCCGTGACGCAACTAGAGAAGCGCATGTGCCGCAACAAAGAGCCCATGCGCTGCAACGAAAAAAAGATCCTGCATGCTGCAACAAAGATCCCACGTGCTGCAACTAAGACCCAACGCAGCCAAATAAATAAATATTTTTTAAATTATCATATAACCCAGCAATTCCACTCCTGGCATATACCCAAAAGAACTGAAAACAGACCCTCAAACAGATACTTATAAAAGAATGTCCACTGCGCCATTACTCATAATAGCCAAAAGGTGGAAATAACCCAAATGTCCATTGATAGATGAATGGATAAATAAAATGTAGCATATACATGCAATGGAATATTATTCAGACATAAAAAGGAATGAAGTTCTGATATATTCTATGACATGGAAGAATCTTGAAAACATTATGCTAAGTGAAATAAGCCAAACACAAAAGGACAAATATTGTATTATTCCACTTATATGAAATATCTAGAATAGGTAAATTCATAGAGACAGAAAGTAGATTAGATTAGATTACGAGAGTAGAGTACCAAGAAATGGGGAGAGGGGAGAATGGAGAATCATTGCTTAATGGGCACAGAGTTTTCTGTTTGGGGTGATGAAAATGTTTTGAAAATAGTTAGTAGTGATAGTTGCACAACAGTGTGACTATAACTTAATGCCACTGAATTGTACACTTAAAGTGGACAAAGTGGCAAACGTTCTGTTACGTATTTTTTACCACAATTTTTTTAAAAAATGAATGATGCAAATTCCCTGGCAGTCCAGTGGTTCGGACCCTGTGCT
Source organism: Physeter macrocephalus (assembly GCF_002837175.3). NCBI lineage: Eukaryota > Metazoa > Chordata > Mammalia > Artiodactyla > Physeteridae > Physeter > Physeter macrocephalus. The sequence continues at coordinate 77,467,971 of NC_041231.1, read as the reverse complement.
CTCACTGCCGAGGGCCCGGGTTCGATCTCTGGTCAGGGAACTAAGATCCCACAAGCCATGCAGTGTGGCCAAATAAATAAATATAAAAATTAAAATTAAAAATGCGTGATATACTGATACATGTTACAACATGAATGAACCTTGAAAACATTAGGCTGAATAAAAGAAGCCAGACACCAAAGACCAGATACTGGTGATTCCATTTATATGAAACATCCAGAACAGGTAAATCCATAGAGATAAAATACAGATTAGTGGTTTCCAGGGCTGGGGGGATAGGGGACATGGGGGTGACTGCTAAAGGGTACAGGATTCTTTTGGGGGTGACAAAAATGTTCTAAAATTGACTGTGGTAATGATTGTACAACTCTGTGAATACACTAAAAACCATTGACTTGTACACTTTAAACCAGAAAATTATATGGTATGTGAATTATGCTTCAAATAAAACTGTTACCAAAAAAGATACATGTTCAATTAAACCATTGACTGGAAAGAAAAAAATCAGTCAGTATAAAGAGAAGAGGCAGGAATAATCAAAAACAAACCTAGACTGAAATGGATGTAATAACAGAGCATTATGTTTAATGCCTAACTTCTTGGCAGTTAAAAAGGCCTACAGCAAACTATTGTGTCAACAGAAAAAGCAATCACTTCTGGTCTAAGTGGCCTTGCATTTGATAGATGGCCTTGGACAATGCTTTCAGATGTAGTTATCTGTTATCAAGTCATAGGATCTTTTTTCATAATATTACATCACCCTGATATTTGAATCGTTTCAAACCAACTTCATACTGATAGTCTTGTTTGCTCCCTACAAACATCCTGTGACATAGGTGGGGCCGAAAGAATCATTTCCATTTGCAAGGGAAATGGGCCCTCAAGGCAGCTAACGATAAAACACGCCCTAGACAGAGGCAGAGCTGGATCTCCAGGTTAACTCTAGACTATGTTGCCTAAAAGTCATAAAGAACCCGAGTTCCATAACTCACAAGTCTTGTATAGCTCGATCTCTAGATTTTTTTTAAATTTATTTGTTTTATTATTATATTATTGTTTTAAATTTATTTTTGGCTGCGTTGGGTCTTCGTTGCCGCGCACGGGCTTTCTCTAGTTGCGGCGAGGGGGGGCTACTCTTCGTTGTGGTGCGCGGGCTTCTCATTGCGGTAGCTTCTCTTGTTGCGAAGCACGGGCTCTAGGCACACCGGCATCAGTAGTTGTGGCGTGAGGGCTCGGTAGTTGCAGCTCGCCGGCTCTAGAGCGCAGGCTCAGTAGCTGTGGCACACGGGCTTAGCTGCTCCGCGGCATGTGGGATCTTCCCGGATCAGGACTCGAACCCGTGTCTCCTGCATTGGCAGGCGGATTCTTTTTTTTTTGAACATCTTTACTGGAGTATAATTGCTTTACAATGGTGTGTTAGTTTCTGCTGTATAACAAAGTGAATCAGCTATACATATACATATATCCCCATATCTCTTCCCTCTTGTGTCTCCCTCCCACCCTCCCTATCCCACCCCTCTAGGTGGTCACAAAGCCCCGAGCTGATCTCCCTGTGCTATGCGGGGCTGCTTTCCACTAGCGATCTATTTTACATTTGGTAGTATATATAAGCCCATGCAGGCGGATTCTGAACCACTGCGCCACCAGGGAAGTCCTCGATCTCTAGTTTTTAATAAACATATCTACACTAATAACTTTGAACTTTCGTAATGTGCAGATAGAGCAAAAATGCAACAACTCAGAGTCCCCCTCCCAGTTCAAAACATATGATAATTTTGACACTGGGGTGAAATATGTCTCTTCTAAATATTTTTTATATATTTGTGTTTGCCAAACAAACTGTGTAGAAAAGATTTCAAGGATAAAGGAAACTTTCCAAAAGAACTTTAGAAATATCCACCTACTTTGTTTTACTCAACAAACATTTATCTGAGTACATTTTGTGGCAGGCATTGCTCTAGACACTGGGGATCCAAACAGTCCCTGCTCTCAGGAGCTTAGGATCAAGGGGAAGAGGACATGGACAGATAAACAGATGATTGTGGAAGAGTGGGTTAATGCAGAGTTGGAGAAAGCAGGTTTTGCAAAAAGTAGTATAATATGATATTAATTGTGAAAAATAAATACATATTTCTATGCATAAGAAAGAAATCGATGTTTTCTCATGCATATAAAAAATAAAATGTTAACATTGATTCTCTAAGAGATAAGATTATTGTGATTGTTATTTTTAATACTGTTTTTTATATTTTCAAAATTTCTACAACGAACTTAAATTACTTTCTTTATAACAAAAATTGTTAGAAAAAGGTTTTCAAAACATTTGCCCATAAAAGAAATATAAACAAAGCAAAGTACAGAATATTTTTTTTCTAAATACAGTTTTACAAATAATTTTAAGGCCAACATCCAGGAGAAGAAATAAAGCATGGCCAGCCCTTTCCTCCCACTCCCCCAAAACCATCTGTGTGTCCCTTTCCCAGAGAGGTAACCACTATCCTGACTCTGACTGTTATGGTAATCATTTCTTTGATTTTCTTTAAGATTTACCACCTGTGTATGTACGTATGTATCCCCAAAAAATATGTAGTTTAATTTCACCTTCATAATAGCCAGCATTTGCACAGCCTGTATTGTATGCCAGGGAGTCTTCTAATCTCTTTACAGTGTATGTATTACCTCATTTAATCCTCACAACTGTGAAGTATTACCCCCATTTTGCAGACAAGAAAGCTTCACCAGGGAGGTGAAGTAATTTGCCCAAATTCACTCAGATGCCAAGTGACAGAGTAAGATTTGAACCCAGTCTGGCTCCAGAATCCATGCTCTTGCCAACTATGTCACACTACCTCTCAGACTGTTGGCTCCCTGGTCAGAATTGACACCAACGTTTACAACTCTTCCCTGGACCCTTACTTACTCTGGGTGAACAGACCCTCTGCCGGGGCTGAAAGGCCCACTGATGCTTAGACCTGTTTCAGTAGAAGATGAGGGGCTGACACTTCTGCCAGAGGACATTATGTTGGCAAAGCATCCCTTAGATTCCAGAAAATCATTGAGTTTAGTACCTGCAACACATAGATATCACCATTTGATTACATTCATGAAAATACCTCCCACTTTATCTTGTTCCCTAGATGATAAATAATTTCTTTTTAAAAAATAACATTTGAGGGAGTTCCCTGGCAGTCCAGTGGTTAGGACTCAGCACTTTTACCGCCATGGCCCGGGGTCAATCCCTGGTCAGGGAACTAAGATCCCACAGGCTGCATGGCGTAGCCAAAAAAAAAAAAAGTTTGAGCATTTACTGTATACTTGAGATTGTGTTAACATCTTCACACATTATCTCATTTAATTATCATAACAACGCACAGACAGAAGTATTACTTATCCTTCCATTTTACAGGTGAGAAAACTGAGGCTCAGAATGTTAAGCAACCAAGACCACATAGAAAATAAACATGTTGGCCCAGGTTGGATCACGGCTCCTGTAACACTAAAGTCTAAAAATGCTAACTTCTGTGTTAGATTGCTTGCCCCCCGGCCACATAGTTCACCTACTCTAAACTAAGTGTAAGAAAGAAGGTCTGAATTGAGCTATATATCACTGTACATTGTGTTGAGCATCTCAAGAAAATTCCCCAAAGGATTTATTCATAGAAAGACTAGTGAGTATAGCTGGTGATCACAATCCAAAGAACTGTCTTCAGAACGTCTATGGGTTCCCCCCCCGACTGCAGTGTCATCATTCTTTTATATCACACCTTCCCCACCAGACTGTGTCTTATTCATCTTAGAAGCACTCGGAGCAGTGCTTGGCACAGATAGATATTCAATAAATGTTTGAGTGAATAAATGGCAAAGCATTATAACTCCCCAACCACCCACGATTACAAGTCCTGAAACCCAAGGACAGTCAGATAGAGAAGTACACCCACTGTCTTCACTCTGCTGTACAATGACTCCTAGGCGAAAGTCAATCTGTTCTCTCATCATTTTATATAGGTGTGTGCATTGTCCAGTCACTTAAACAAAAATCAGATGACTGGATATTGCACTTCTTTATGCATACCTTCAGAGAGCACAGATGCTCCATAGATAAAATGTAAGCTCTCGGTTATAGGAAAATTTTAAGAAACAAGAGTCGGACTTCTCTGACTCTGGAGTCCATTTTTAGACTGACTGCTGTTCCACCTACACAGTATCATGATTCACATGTATGTGGCATATGCCAGGCACCTGGGCAAATTCCCACCATCTGTCAGAGGAACTGACCCTTAGCCAATTCTTTATTCGTTTCCTATCAACGCCCTCTCAAATTCATCTATCAAGTGAATCATATTTTTTCCACCTTTGTCAAGCCCCAACCCTACCACCAAACCCTTTACTCTTAAGAGGACTTTGCCTGTGACTCTACAAAGATTAAAGGCCGGGCTTCCCTGGTGGCGCAGTGGTTGAGAGTCCGCCTGCCGATGCAGGGGACACGGGTTCGTGCCCTGGTCCAGGAAGATCCCACATGCCGCGGAGCGGCTGGGCCCGTGAGCCATGGCCGCTGAGCCTGCGCGTCCGGAGCCTGTGCTCCGCAAAGGGAGAGGCCACAACAGTGAGAGGCTCGCGTACTGCAAAAAAAAAAAAAAAAAAGATTAAAGGCCAGCTGAGCTACTTCCTCCCCTCACAATACCCCCATCCTGGGGCTTCTCAGGGTAAGGACTGTTGCATACAGAGTTAACAAAAAAAAGAGGGGGGTGGGGGAAGGAAGATAAAAACAAAAACAAAATAACAAAAATATAATAAATAATGTAAAAATACAGATTCCCAAATCCCATTACAGACCCATCAAACTGGAATCTCGCGTGGTGAAGCCTGGGAACCCACATTTTTAATAAGTCTCCCTCTACCTCTTAGGCTCATGCTTGGCAGTGAACTTCCTCCTCTTCAAGCCCAGTTCCATCACTGCCCTGCATTCTATCCTGTCCCTCTTCCTGACTCCCTATATGTGTCCAGTCATGAAAATCACCTTGAGGCACTTGTTCAACATGCAGATTCCAGGGCTCTGACCCAGACCTACAGGGGACAACCTGAGAATCAGTATGTTTAAGAAGCACCTCAGGGGACTTCCCTGGTGGCACAGTGGATACGACTGCACTCCCAATGCAGGGGGTCCAGGTTCAATCCCTGGTCAGGGAACTAGATCCCACATGCGTCCCACAACTAAGAGTTCGCATGCCACAACTAAGGAGGCTGCGTGGCCCAACCAAGACCCGGTGCAACCAAATAAATAAATATTTTAAAAAACAAAAAGAAGCACCTCAGGTGATTCTCAGAGCCAGCCAAGTGTGGGAAGAGCTGCTCCGGAACATGGCACAGAGCCTAGAGCAGCCCTCGGTACATGAGGGCCAACTGGTTGCTTGAGGGGTGAGTAGCTGGGATGCGGTGGAGCCCAGTGGAGGGCAAAGCTGTGAAGAGAGAGCGCAGGTCCACAGCAGCCCCGGACACGGAACCACAAATGTGGTGTCAACGAATATAACACAGACCACACTCTCTGACCACAATGCAATACTATTAGAAATCCATAATAAAAAGACAGTCATGGGGCTTCCCTGGTGGCGCAGTGGTTGGGAGTCCGCCTGCCGATGCAGGGGACACCGGTTCGTGCCCCGGTCCGGGAAGATCCCACATGCCGCAGAGCGGCTAGGCCCATGAGCCATGGCCGCTGAGCCTGCACGTCCGGAGCCTGTGCTCCGCAACTGGAGAGGACACAACAGTCAGAGGCCCGCGTAACGCAAAAACAAAAACAAAAACAAACAAAAAAGACAGCCAAAAAACATCCATAAGCTTGGAAACTCAAACCCCACCTCTAAATATTTCATATGATAGAAGAAAACATAATGGAACTCATGAGGTACTTAATGATCAATGACATATGTACAATATATTAAAACTGTGGGATTCACAACAGGAGAGGACACAACAGTCAGAGGCCCGCGTAACGCAAAAACAAAAACAAAAACAAACAAAAAAGACAGCCAAAAAACATCCATAAGCTTGGAAACTCAAACCACACCTCTAAATATTTCATATGATAGAAGAAAACATAATGGAACTCATGAGGTACTTAATGATCAATGACATATGTACAATATATTAAAACTGTGGGATTCAACTAAAGCAGTAATTAGAACCTAGAACCTTAAATGCGTAAACTGTATTTAACTGAATGTAAGACATCGTAATAATATTACTATTCTATGTACCACAAAGAACAGAGGCTGCCAATTAAATTATGACACGTGCTTTATCACTTAGGACTTTTATTTAATACTTATTGAAGCACCATTTCAGACTTACTTAGATATAGATTTTAATCACATATCACTCGTGTGCATATTTAAAGAAGGAAAATATAAGCAAAATAAATTGGTTAAGGCATTCTTAAACCTTACCTTCAAAAGTCTGATTACTGAATCACTTTTCAACTCAACCCCTAATGGTCACATTTTCCACCTAAATTGACCTCACACCTGCATTATTCAGTGCTCATCCAGCAAAGTTTATGACAACTACTTCACATGGGCTACTGGGCCCACAGCACTGGTAAGACCAATCCAATTTCAGAGACACAAACTGTGAAAAATATCCATCTTACAAGTAACAGGTTATAGTGTTAAAAAACAAAGATTCCAAAATTAATGACCTAAGCTTTCAATTCAAGGAATAAGGGGGAAAAAGGCAAACATCTCAAAATGATAAGGAATGAAATCATAAAATAAAAGCAGAAATGAATGAAATAAAGAAGATTATCAGAATTATGGCTTCATGGAAAAACTAATAATGTAGATAATGTTCAAGAAAAAAATCTTAATACAAGTAAACAGTATAAGAAATGAAAGAGAAGCCATAATTACAAATAAAATAGAAATAACTTTACCCATAAAGAAATTGAGTACCAGAAATATCAAATAACTTGCTCAAGGTTACAGAGCAATGGAGTATAATTTATAAAATGTAGTTTAATGTTACTGACACAAACCCTGACAGATAAATCAATAGAACAAATAGCAAATGTAGATAGAATAAAATTTTATGTGATAACAGTGCCATCTTATCTCAGTGAAGAAAGGATAGATCATTCAAAAAAGATTGCTGGGCTTCCCTGGTGGCACAGTGGTTGAGAATCTGCCTGCTAATGCAGGGGACACGGGTTCGAGCCCTGGTCTGGGAGGATCCCACATGCCGTTGAGCAACTAGGCCCGTGAGCCACAACTACTAAGCCTGCGCGTATGGAGCCTGTGCTCCACAACAAGAGAGGCCGCGATAGTGAGAGGCCCGTGCACCGCGATGAAGAGGGGCCCCCGCTTGCCACAACTAGAGAAAGCCCTCGCACAGAAACGAAGACCCAACACAGCAAAAATAAATAAATTAATTAATTAACTCCTACCCCCAACATCTTCTTTAAAAAAAAAAAAAAAGATTGCTGGAACAACTAATTAATCATTTGGCATGAAAATAAAATTAAATCTCTCTTATCCCAAAATAAATTCCAAATGAATTATAAATTTGAATGTAAAAATTAAAAGCTATACCTGAAAAATTATAAGTGAATGTTTACATAATGTCAGAGTGGGGAAGTTATTTCTTTTTTTTTTTTTTTCAGTACACGGGCCTCTCACTGTTGTGGTTTCTCCTGTTGCGGAGCACAGGCTCCGGACGCGCAGGCTCAGCGGCCATGGCTCACGGGCCCAGCCGCTCCGTGGCATGTGGGATCTTCCCGGACCGGGGCACGAACCCGTGTCCCCTGCATCGGCAGGCGGACTCTCAACCACTGCGCCACCAGGGAAGTCCGGGGAAGTTATTTCTAAGAAAGATATCAAATACAGGCAAAATAAAAGAAAGTTGCATAGATTTAAATACATATACATTTAAAACTTCCATAGCAAACTCTAAACTGGGAGGAAATTTATAACATTCACGATAAGAAAAAGAGTTAATAATCATGACAAAGTATGAGTTTTTTAAAATTTGTAAGATGAAAATAAATACCCAAGAGAAAAAAATGGGCAAAAGACATTATTAGGTAATTCATTAAACACACACACCCAAATAGCCCATGTAAGTTTGGGAAAAAAGTTCATCCTTACATCAGTAAAAGAGCTGAACTTAAAATGAGATACTATTATTCACTATCACTTTGCAAATACCCACAGCTGGCACAGCTTGGAGAAATGGCATTATTGTACATTGCTGCTGAAAATATCTCCATCTCACTGAAGAGCAATTTGGCCATTTATGTCCTCCAAAGCCTATGAGAAGTGCCCTTTTCATCCAAGGTTCTACTTCTAGAAACATATCTATGAAAAAGGTGTTAAATGTATGTATAAGGATGCAGAAGGGACCCACACATGTAGAGAAAAAATAAGATCAAGGGCAGAGATGTCGTCTAGGTTGAGACCCGTATGTCAGTTCTGAGTTACTTATCATAGCATTTACTTATGATAGTATTTGCCCAGAGGTTTTAACAGGGGCTGCCTTTTCATAGCCTGGAAATATTTTACATTGTATATTGTATCGGACACTAGAGGACAGGAGAGCTCATCAAAGCAGGGATTGGTTGCTAGGGATGGTATCAGAGAGGGCCCCTCACAAGATTTTTGGGTTTGTTTGTTTAATTTGAGGGGCAAAATGTAAATGTATTATGCAACCTTGAGTAGCACGCAGTGAAATCACATCACAAATGTAGCCTATTTCTTTGTTTGCTTAAGAAGTTTTGTGCTGGCAACACTCTAGAGAGAGGCCTGTGGTTGCTATAAGAGCAGGCTTGTCTGACCGGCCAGGGCAGGAAGAGCAGTCTCTCTGCTAAAATGATACATTCTCCAGACCCAGCTGACTTCCGGGTCTTCCTAGTAGTAATTCAGCCTCAAACATGACCTAGAGACACTTAAGCATGACCTCAGGCTGCCGCCCCACATCTCCTCAGGTAGGAGAAGAGGACTGGAAATGCAAATCTGAACCCACCCATTCTGATACTGATGTTCCCACTGTGTAGAGTAACACTGAGTTACTTTCAGCAAGTCAATGACCTGTCGTGCCCAGCTGCCAGTGTGTATCCCACCTCTCTATCTAGCACTGTAGGCTGGGGTGAGGCACTGTAAGCTAAGGAACGTCCTTCTTGAAAGGGTCACCATTCATCTTGATAATTGTTACTCAAATGCAATAAAAATCCAGTGAGCCATAGGATAGAAAATCCTAACAAGTCGCTAAAACTCTATGAAATACGAAAAGATGGTCCAACCTTAAGGACCAAGAGAAGGTTCTGATGACTGAAAGGAATCAGAAAAGAAAAAGAAGTTTAGAAGAAAGTCTGTTTCTGGGACTTCCCTGGTGGTGCAGTGGTTAAGAATCCACCTGCCAATGCAGGGGACACAGGTTCAAGCCCTGCTCGGGGAAGATCCCACATGCCGTGGAGCAACTAAGCCTGTGTGCCACATCTACTGAAGCCCGCGTGCCTAGACCCCATGCTCCGCAACAAGAGAAACCACTGCAATGAGAAGCCCGCGCGCTGCAACAAAGAGTAGCCCCTGCTCACCGCAACTAGAGAAAGCCTGCGCGCAGCAATGAAGACCCAACACAGCCAAAAATTAATTAATTAATTTTTTTAAAAAAGATAGAAAGTCTGTTTCTTCGGTAACATCTGTGGAATTCACGATAATTATTTCCGTTTCCTTAGGCAGGAATAACACCTTACATAACCAAGGCTCTTTCACACAATTGTCATCTCAGCAGATTTACACCATAGCACTGTCTGGTGGGGAGAAAATAATACAGCAAGCCAAGTTAGCTTAATGTGGATAGGATACTCTTTAACTAAACACTCAGTTTCCCATCCCTGCTTACCTGCTCAACAAACAAACTAAAGATCTAGGAGAGTGGTTTTTAACCCTTTTTTGGATCACAGACTCCCCCAAGAATTAATGAAAGCAGTGGGCCCTCTCTGCTGGAAAAATACATATATCCCCACAGTTATGCATTCATCCTCAGCTGGTTCATGGAGCCCCTTTCCCTCCTGAAACCCGTGGGCTCCATGTGAAGCTGAGCTCAGATGTGGTCTCCTGAGTAGACACATCTACCCAGCAGAAAAAGAAGCCATGGATCTTTGCTTAATGTGGTCTGGAGATCTCAGACGCTGGTGCTCTTCCAGTACCCCTAACTCAGAAACCTGAAGCCCCTCCACCCACCCTTAAAACAGCAGGTCCCTCCTTTACCCCTGGTCAACCTGAAAACTGCAGAAAGGTCTGGAGATTAAAGCTAGAATCCCAGAACCTTTTTCTCCTTGCTGAACTAGCCACGTTGGGCAATGAATGGCTCAAACTCCTACTGGTCTACTGGCGCCCGCTTGTAGGTGGGTAGTAAATCATACCTCCATCCTCTCCCAGAACTTACAAATTAAGAGATTACAGACCTGGAATACAGGAGACCAGAGACCAAGCTCAGATCTGATGGGGCAGAGACAGAGCATTCTACAATCCCTTTTTGCAGCATGAAGGCCACCCACCTATATGTACTCACTCAGAGGTTTTCTGAGAGACTGTGGCTGTTCTGCTCCATGGCACTGTTCTCTGAAGGCAAATGTGCTCCCAAACATCCTCCTCAGCCTTAAGAACCAATCATGCCATCCATTATTTAATTTAAACCTTTCATTAAAGTGTTCATAATTTCCACCTGAGTTGTCCCATCCAATAAACAATGTAACAAATCTAATATATGAGCAAAGAAAAAAAAAAGAAGAAGAAGAAAGGGCCTGGGCTTTGTAGACGGTAAGACTCATGTCAAATCCCAGTTTCATCGTTTATTGACTGAAGCACTGGGCAGGTCAAACCTCTGGCCCCCATTACACTTTGTAATATACCTCTTGGCTGTTAGGAGATCCCGGGAGGTCACTTATGAAAGCTCTGCTTTGATGCTGCTCTCTGCCGTATCAGATCTTGGGTTAATACAGACAGTATTAATACAAGTAGTTATTTTAACATGCTCCCAAACTAGCCTCCTTTTAAACTTCAACAATGCCTTCTTGGGCTTCCCCGGTGGCACAGTGGTTAAGAATCCACGTGCCAATGCAGGGGACATGGGTTCGAGCCCTGGTCCGGGAAGATCCCACATGCCGCAGAGCAACTAAACCTGTGCACCACAACTACTGAGCCTCTAGAGCCCGCGAGCCACAACTACTGAAGCCCGCAGGCCTAGAGCCTGTGCTCCGCAACAAGAGAAGCCACCGCAATGAGAAGCCCGCGCACCTTAATGAAGAGGAGGCCCCGCTCACCACAACTAGAGAAAGCCCACGCAGCAACGAAGACCCAACACAGCCAAAAATCAATAAGTAAAATAAATTAATTAATTTTTTAAAAATGCCTTCTCACTCTAGTGTACTTGGATAAGGCAACCAAATCCCACCCAACCCTCCTGATTTCTTAAACTCAACTGTATCTCCTCTCTCCTGTGGTCATGCCGGAGTCTCCTTTCTCTTGAACCTTCTCCAGCTCACTGCTGCAGATCGCTGTGTAGATGCAGGGGAGTTGACAGCCCCGTGGACAGTTTCCAGTGTCCATGGACGCAGCTATGCTTGTGTCTGTTTTAAATATTAAAAGCAACCTGGAGACAAAGAAAAGACCTTTGTAAGAAAGGCATCAGTCAAAACAAACAAACTCCACGGGCCATTGAAAGTCAAGAGGGCAGGGTTGGCCTCTTAATAAGAGCTTCCCTCCTTCCCCCTGATTGGGCGTTTCCCGGGTTGGATGCCCGCCGAGCTCCCCTGGGCTCTCGCCCCGCCCACCGAGATGGGCCTTCCACCCCTTCCCCCAGGGGAGGCCTGGCTCTACGCTCGGAGACCTCCAAGGAAGATGCAGCCGACATCAACGCACCAACCCCAACCGGCGGCCGAACTGTCGAACGCCAGGCCGAGGAACCAAGAGCCAAGGGCAGGAGGGACGCCGCCGCCACCTGCTCCTCCAGCGGCGGCGCGTTCGGGGGTTGCCAGGACACCTGCCCAGCAACGCGAGGCCGCCGCCTCCGGCCAGGCTGGGCTTCCCGGTCCTCCTCCCTCTGTATCCCGGGGCTCTTCGGGCCTCCGCACGTGATGGAGTCATTTGAAGGGACAGAACTAGAGTCTGCAGCCTTGGTGGGGCGTCGTGGGCAAGGACCAATGGAAAAGCGGCTTAGTGTTTCTGGATTCCTTTCTTTTCTTTTCTTTTTAAGAGTTGTGGTTCTTCTCCAGGCAATTTTCATTATCGGGACTGTAGCCCCTGGTGGCAGTGAAGGATAAGCCCTCCACAGAGCTTGCAGATGCCCGCTTATAATTGGCATGGATTAGACAAGATCACCTGCCACTTCAGAGCGCCTTTTCTGGGCCAGGCTCCCTGGTGGATGTTATCTTCCTTAAGCAGCCAGCTGCATTTTTCAAAATAGAAAGCTGAATTTGAGCAACGGCTTGCTCAAGGTCACCCAGAAAACTGAGATTCATTTCCAAGTTTTCTTATTCCAAATCTACCACTCTCTCCATCATACCAATTTAAACTTATCTTACTAATACTTAACAGCATGTGATCAATCGTGCAGGCAAAGCTTTTCTCCAAGTCTGGTTTAAGTCCCTCAATTCAAATTCTGGCCTAATTTCTCCCTTGGTGAAGTGAAAAAAAAAAAAAAAATTAGACTGTGTTTTTATTTTTAATAAACTTTTTAGTGACTATAAGAAATTTTTTTTTACTGATTATTACAAAAAAGTGGTCATTGTAGAAATCTTGAAAAATATTTTAAAATATTGTTAATACTCATAATCCCACAATCTAGATAAAACACTTTTTTCTGGATATCTATTTCTGTATAAAAAATTGCCCCCAAATTGCTTTAAACAACAACAATCATTATTATCTCCTGATTCTGGGGGTTGGCTAGGCTAAGCTAGGCTATTTCCATTTGGGGTCATGTGGCTGCAGTCAGAAGGTGGCTGGACCTTTCTCACTCATATGTCTGGCGATTTGTATTGACCATAAACTGGGACCTCAGCTGGGGCTTTAGCCATATCACCTACGCTTGGCTTTTCCATGTACTTCTTCACAGCATGGCGTCTGGGTTCCAAATAGGAGCATCCCAGGAGAATCAGGCAGAAGCATCCATAGCCATGGATGTAAGGAGAGGGAACTTTGACTACAACTCTCACTGGAAGAATCCAGGTCACATTGTATGAAGAGCCTAGGGGGTGGGGGACCTTGTTGTAACCATCTTAGAAACTACAACCTGCCACACCACTACTAAAATTTAGGAGTTAGTTTCTCCCTGTCCTTTTTCTTATGCACATAAGTGTTCCTGTTTTTGTTTCTGTTTTTGTTTCTGTTTTTGTTGGGTTTTTTTGTTTGTTTTTGGCTACGACGTGTGGCTTGCAGGATCTTAATTCCCCGACCTGTGTTGGAACCCGGGCTGGGGCAGTGAAAGCTCAGAGTCCTACTGGACTGCCAGGGAATTCCCAACATATATGTTAACATAAGTGGAATTTAACTACATATACAACTTTCTAAAATACTTTTTAAAATTTCACATTATATCCTGATCATTTCCTCTTATTAAAGTTTTTTTTTTAAACCACATTTTATGTTTAATTATCCCATGGTAGAGGAGGTAACATTTCTAATAGAAGTGTTAGCTGGGCAACAGCGTAGTTATTAAAATGCTGTAATGCCAAGAAGGCAGAGATTTTTGTCTGTTTTGTTCACTGCTACATACCAAGCTCCTAGCACAGTGCCTAGCACATACAGACACTCAATAACCATTTGTTTAAAGAATGTATAAACAGGTGGATGGACTGTTGATTTAAATGGCCTGAGCTGAGCCCCTCTCCTATTTGCATCCTCTTGGAAAGAGAGAGACCAAGCCTCTAACCTGCATCACCAGGTTTCAAAACATCAAGACCTGTTGGTCCGGGGATTGTGAGGCAGGCGGGTAGATGGCAGAGCCGAAACTCTCTCTCATCCTAGGTGTCCTGCGTACTGCGGCCTCGTAAACCTTCCGTTACTCTGCAGATTTAAAGCCTCCCGGGCCACTATGCATTCACCCCTTGGGCAAGTTTTAGATGCTTCCTGCGCCTGGCCGAGGTCTGGCAGGGCACGGGAGTCACCTAAGGGGTTCTCCGGGCGGCGGAGCCCCGGAAGCCTCCCACGTGCGCAGCTGGGCTGCCCGGGTTCGGCAGCAGAGGTGAGGGTTTGGGGTGCTCGATGCGTCCAGAAGCTCGAGACCTCCTGAAGCTCCCGGAAAAGCCTGCTGGTACAGCCTGGAGGGCGAGCACCATCCGGCAAGACGAGGTCTTCTCCAGGGTCTCCCACTGGCGTCTCCTCTTTTGGCTGCACCCCCCAAACCAAGCACGGCGTGGAGGTCACCGTGGGACCCGCGTGGGAACAGAAGGTTGACGCAGGAAGTGGGGCCGATGCCGGGCCCCCCGAAATCAACTCGACCTTCTTTCGGGCTGTAGGGCCCTCCTTGCTGCTCTGCAATCTGGGATCCTTCCGTGCCGTGAGCTGGGTCTGAATGAGCCGGGGGAACTTGGGACTCCGCGGCCACCACTAGCACAAGTAGGGTTTACGTGTCTAAGTATGATGTTTTTCTGTTCTTGTTTTTGTTTTGAAATTGCTGTTTTTGAGGGTCACAAGTGGTTGCATATCGGCAGTTTCAGGATCCAACCTAATCGTAAGAGGCAAACGCTTCTAGCAGGTTCCATGGCGAGGTGAGAGGAAGGTGAGCTGGACCTTAGCCCCACCGACCCCTCTGCCCTGCGGAACCCCCCTTCGCGTTTACTGATTGGGGGCTCAGCTCTGAGGAGGGACAGCAGAGTGAGGCAGGTGGTGGAAGCAGGTGGACCCCGCGGGTGTTGCAGGCACCGAATCGGGAGGGTCCATTGTCGTTCTTGCTTGGCCTGCTGCGATCCCAGACCCTTTAGAGCACAGGGTGAGGCATCTGTAAGAACTAGGTGTCCGGGGATTAGAGGAAACCAGGCAGCAGAGGGGGAGTGATATCAAATAAACTCTACTCCTGTTCCTTTCGGGTCTTAGCGGAACAGTGGCGAGAAACTTTGAGCCTAGAAGGATGGCATTGTTTGATAGCCGGCAGTCAGGGACACCGGTAAAAAGCCTCTTGTGTCTGGTAAACCTCAAGAGTTTCAACCTAAATTGGGGGGGCGGGTCTTAAACATTACCTCTCCCCCCAGCTGCACTGCAAACAGCTCAAGTATGGGAGTCTCTCTTCCCCAAAGTCAAGAGTCACCGCAAACCCTCATTTGACATGCTGTCCCATAAGCACACACCAGAGGGCAGTGTAATCCAGGACATGGGAAATAAAATGTGATGGGAGATTCTCTACTGATGCCTTCAGGCGGAGGCATCACAAGCCTCCTACAAAGCGGGCGCTGGGGAAATGGGTGTTGAGTGGATTACTGATGCACCATCGTCTTTGAAAACCTTCAGTGGTAGGCGGAGAGGGCCTGGCAAAGACGGACGAGAGGGAGCATTAGTACCTCAGAACCTGTTCCCACCACCAGCTCCCAAATGCTCAAAGGGCCGCACCATCAGTTCAGGTCAGGAAACAGTTACCAAGCACCTCCTATGTGCCAGGCGCTGTGCTAGGGGCAGGGATTCAAAGGTGAGTAAAACCCAGTCCCTTCCCCAGTTGAGCGCCTATGATGTGCCAATCTCTTTACATTCATTATCCCATTTAACTCTTACAAGGGTAAAGTGTTGTAAGAATCATCCCCATTTTACAGATGATGAAAAACAGACTCAGGAGTAAAGTACTAGTCCCATTAGTAACTGGCAAAGATGAAGTTTAAACCAGCTCTCTCTAGATTCAGAGCCAGGGCCCTCACTACTGTGAGCATTCTTAGTATGTGCTCTTACAAGGTTATTGAGAGGATTAATGAATAAACACATGTAAAGCGCTTAGCATGACATGCACATGTTAAGAAGCCAGTAAGTATGCACTTTTGTTAAGAGCATTTGCTTCTATAACTGATTTCTCTAACTATGAAGTACCAGCTCAAATCTGATGCAAGAGGAGCTGAATAGCATCTGGCCTGTTCTGTTGGGGAAGGGGTGAGGAGAGAAAACAGTAGATGCAATTTTCACTTCTGCAAGTTGTTGAAGAGCCAGAGGCCTTTGGGAAGGGGTCAGGTTATCCCCCTACCCTGCTCACCCTGCACTCTGTGAGGAGGGCTGCTAAACCCCCTCAAGTCCCACTCCCACTCAGGTGTTGAACCAGGACCGGGGACAAAGAGCCTTCTGAAGGACCAGCTTTAGGAAGCAAATGGGGAAGACTTCCTCCTGGGGTGGATGGGCTCCGCCACACAAACTCAAAGAAAAATGTAAAAATGGCTGGGTTAGGGAATCCAGGCAAATCTAGGAAATTCTCCCGAGGAAAAGGAGGGTGCAAGACAGAACTGGAGCAAATGTACACAGTAAAGTCGGAAAATAAATTCAAGTTAGTGTTCAGAGGGACTTCCCTGGTGGTCCAGTGGTAAAGAATCCACCTTCCAGGGCTTCCCTGGTGGCGCAGTGGTTGAGAATCTGCCTGCTAATGCAGGGGACACGGGTTCGAGCCCTGGTCTGGGAAGATCCCACATGCCGCGGAGCGGCTGGGCCCGTGAGCCACAACTACTGAGCCTGCGCGTCTGGAGCCTGTGCTCCGCAACAAGAGAGGCCGCGATAGTGAGAGGCCCACGCACCGCGATGAAGAGTGGCCCCCGCCTGCCACAACTAGAGAAAGCCCTCGCACAGAAGGGAAGACCCAACACAGCCAAAAATAAAAATAAATAAACAAATGTGGGGTTTAAAAAAAAAAAAAGAATCCACCTTCCAATGCAGGGGACGCAGGTTCGATCCCTGGTTGGGGAACTACGATCCCACATGCTGCGAGGCAACCAAGCCCGCGTACCACAACTACTGAGCTTGCGCACCTCAACGAGAGAGCCCGCGTGCCGCAAACTACAGAGCCCACGCGCCACAACTAGAGAGAGAAAACCTGCACGCCACAACTAGAGAGAAGCCCACCCGCGGCAACAAAGAGACCGCGTGCCGCAACTAAGACCCGACACAGCCAAAAACAAAATAAACATAAACATAAAGAAAATAAATATTTTTTAAAAAGAATTTAGAAGAGAAAAATCTTTTTAAAAAAAGTTAGTGTTCAGAGACCAGTGTGAGGAAAAATACCCCAGCTGATGTTGTGATAAAGGTCATGTGATCCATTTTATAAAACATAGGTGTGACAGAGAGGTCACCTAGCTCATGGTGGAAAAGCCATCTAGAAAACAGTACAGCCACAGCCCAAGCTGGTGGTGAGATGGGGTGTCCTGCTCGGCTCTGCCCTCTGCTCCTTCAGGTCCACCTCCACGCTTTTCTCCCCTACAGGCGTAAGAATACACAGACTTCCCCGAGAAAAAGAGAAAAAATGAAAATAAAAGCTGGGAGATGGGCTGACGTGGTCTGAGGAGGAAGGTAACCAAAGGTGGGAGGGTTGCTTTCTGCTTAGAGGATTGCCAGGGAGAGTCCAGGGCTTGGTCAGGTATCATAGTCCATTTGGTGGGACTCCTACCTTTACTAAATATCTGGGCTCAAGGAAAACAAGATATGTCCATTTCTTACTCAACACCAGATATCCATTCTCCTTTCAAAATGGCAGTACGGTTATTGGTATTGATTTATGGAGGGCTTACCCTGGGCCACGCATTGTGTCAGATGTTCACTCTCGCTTACCCACATGACAGTCCTGTGGGATGGGTAATATTCTTCTTTCCATTATCTCCAAATCTCAGCCCAGAGAAGTTAATTAACTTCCTCAAGGTCGTAAGACCTTACAGAACCCAGCTCACACCAGGCATCTGCGTTTTGGAGGGCTCGTTCCCTGTGTTAATAACTGGTTAGAGTTAGGGAGCATCCCAGCTAATGGAGCCAAGACACACTCAGCAGAGTTCTGTCCTTAGAGCACTCATTTTTTTCTTACTCATTTTTTTTTTTTGCTGGTTTTATTTTTATTTTTTGTACAATTTTTAAAGGTTACACTCCATTTACAGTTATTACAAAATATTGGCTATATTCCCCATGTTGTACAATATGTCCTTGTAGCCTGTCTTACACCCAATAGTTTGTACCTCTCTCTCCCCTATCCCTATATTGCCCCCGCACACTGATAACCACTAGTTTGTTCTCTGTATCTGTGAGTCTGCTTCTTTTTTGTTGTATTCACTATTGTCATATCTTTTAGATTCTTTTATTGCTCCATTGACACAATGTGACCATAAGCCCAGGTAGACCCCAAAACTGGACATCTAGACCCTGTTAGGATCAAACTTATACTCCCTGGAAATCTCTCAGACATTGGCAACACTGAACAAAGACAGCAGAAAGGCCCAGTGCTCACCAGAGGCATAGGGGATATGTGTGTGTGTGTGTGTGTGTGTGTGAGCGCGTGTGTGAGCGCACGTGTGCGCACTGCTCCTTTCCCACCACCCGTCTAAGGGAGCTGCAGCTGCAATATTCCTTTCCTCTCGTCCACCTCATTCTTCTTCTTGGAGGCCTTTTCCCTACTTGCTCTATCCTCAGATCCCACCACCACTTCCTTCCTTACTCATATGTCAGCCACCTACTTCACTTACCCTTTTTCTCTCTGCTTCTGCATTTTGGTCTTTGTATGAGTCAGCTATTGCCACAATAATGCTCTGTAACAAACTTCCCCCAAACTCAGTAACCTACAACAAGCATATATTCTTATCACTCATGGGTCTAGAAGTCAGCTAAGATCAATCTACTTCAGGTTCAGGTCAGCCTGGCTCCAGGGTGTCCCTTAGATTCAGCTTCACTCCACAGGATTTGTCTCATTCTCCTGAAATCAGCAGGAGGCATCCTGCTGAACATCCCCAAGGCATGTTCTTCTCATGTCAAATGGCATAAGCACCAGAGGGGTTGAGTGAATTGGCACACCGTCCCTTCCACGCATATTCTGTTGGCCAAAGCAAACTATAATACATGGGAAGACTCAAAACCATTGAAGTGGGGAACATGTACTCCAACCACACCAGCGGGGGGATAATACAAAGTCCCATGGTACAGGGTGTGGATGTATAATTCAAGTACAGGGAGGGTCTGATGAATTGAGAATGATCATTTCATCCAGTGAATTTCACATCCATCCTCAAGAGTTCCACCAAAACAGCCATGGGGTTAGGAGGCTGTTGGTCCTTGTTACCGTACAAGTGAAGGGAAAAACATCTTCCTCTCCAGTCATCTCCAACGCCTGTAACAAACTGTGGTCCACTTTTCTGACACCTGTACTGCTCACTGGTTCACTCTATGGGGCTTTGGAAAGAGTAAGTCCTTGGCTGCAGGACTGCCCCCTTCCTCCAAACCAACGTGCTCGCAATGCTCATGTCTGAAGTAAGGATGGACATGTCCTCTCATCACACGTCCATCTTTTCAAATTCCTATTCTGCTTTTTTGTTTTCCAGAAACATTCTAAACCAGATGTGCCTTTCTCCCGGATGAAACAGGCCTTGAAGAGTTCCAGATGTTCCTTCCTCAGCTCAACAGGATTCAGATTTAGGGAAGGGGTCAGGGCAGGAAAGAGGTAGAGCTGCATACTTAACACATTTTTCTTTTAAACAGACACTACTCTTGCATACAAAGCCCTCCGATTCAGAAAGCAAGTCTTTCAGAGCAGAGGGAGAAACATTCAGAAATCATCATTATTGGAAAGCAGCAACCTTCAAACATGACTTAGATTGATTCTAAAAGATGTTGGCGTTCGTATCACCGATGAGCACGTAACCAAATCCACTTATTACTGAGGCGGGCAAGGGAAATTAACCGTGAAGTTGGCAGCTCCTATTATACTGGAGGCCGTGATCTGACACTGAGACATCAGCTGCATAGCAGTTTCTCACGGTGACGACAGAAAATCAGAGAAAAATCCATGAGAACAGTCTTCGAGGCACCATTGCTGGCTGGGAACTGTCATCACACAGGTGGACATTAATAAACTTACACCAAATGAAAAGAAATGGGAGACACATGGTGTCTGGTCTCAGGGCCACAGCCAGTCCACTTCATATTGAAAGTCCACGGACATATAGGAGCTCCCTGGAGTGGTCAAATTTATAGAGACAGAAAGTAGAATGGTGGTAATGGGGGCTGGGGGTCGGGGGATGGGGTGCTGTTCTTTAATGGGTATAGAGTTTCAGCGTGGGATGGTGAAAAAGTTCTGGAGACAGATGGTGGTGATGGTTGCACAACAATGTAACTGTACTTGAGAATGGTTAAAATGGTAGATGTTATGTAATGTATATTCTACAATAAAAATAAATGTTTTTAAAGTCCATGACCACTGGAAAATCTGTCTAGCAGTTCACCTAAGTGCACCTTTCTGCACCTATGTTATACTTCAGTGACTTTTAAATTTTTTTTAATTTTTTACACAATTTTTAAAGGTTACTTTATAGTTACTACAAAATATTGGCTATGTTCTCCGTGTTGTACAGTGCATCCTTGAGCCTATCTTATACCCAATAGTTTGTACCTTCCACTGCCCCACCCTATATTGCTCCCCCACCTCCCCACTGCTAACCACTAGTTTATGGTCTATATCTTCAATGACTTTTATATATATGTATATGTGTGTTTGTGTGTGTGTGTATATGTGTATATATATATATATATTTTTTTTTTATTTTTTATTTTTTTAATTTGGGCCACACCGCCCGGCTTGTGGGATCTTAGTTCCCTGACCCGGGATCGAACCCGAGCCACAGCAGTGAAAACACCAAGTCCTAACCACCGGACCACCAGGGAATTCCCTTCAATGACTTTTTTAAACAGCAGAGAAATACGAGAACGAGAGATAGAAATAAGCGCAGTGAAGACAATGAAACCAGGTAAAACAACAGAGAATGAAGGAGAGAGAGGCAGGGCTCAGGACACAGGGCTTGCTAAGGCTATGCAATGGATTTCATTCTCTCTCCTAACAACATCAGGAAGCAATTTTCTACTTTTTTTTTTTTCTGGGAGAAATTAGTTTAAAATTCAAGCACTTAGTGCAGCATATGCCAAACAGTTACCGCTCAATATATTTATCTATTATATCAAAGAGGACAATATTAACTCATCCAGGATAAATCAAAGCCTTCTCATTTATAATTGAAATTCCATTTCAGAAAAATTCAAGGGCTTTTTGCTTAGTTATTTTATTTATTCCATTTTTAGTATCTTTTTAAAAAATCTGGGTTTTTTTGTTTGTTTGTTTTTTGCGGGGGACAGTTTGGCCACACCACTTGGCTTGCAGGATCCTAGTTCCCCCCAGGCCCTTGGCAGTGAAAGTGCTGAGTCCTAACCACTGGTCTGCCAGGGAGGGAATTCCCTAAAAAATCTGGTCACAAAGTTTTGCATGAAAAACAAATGTGATCAATCTCTGTTAAAAGTTAAATAAAAATATTGATATATATATATATGTGTGTCTACAGATGTGTGTATATACATTTATACATGTCTATGTACGTGTATGTACGTGTGTGTGTGAAAGAAAACAATTTCCCTTAAAATAAAATTATAGGCAATTTTTTTTAAGTTCATGAGCATAAACTGCTGGATTTTGGCTTTGACTTAGGGCTCAGCTAAAATCAGGCCCAGGTCTTAACTTTGGGGACTGGAAAGGTCAGCAAAAAGTTTGGAGTGAGACCCCAAGGAAGCCAGCCTTGAACCACCATACAGGGAAAGACAGTTCTCATGACCGCCCTACTCCAAGTTTCCTTGCTTCTCCTCTGTGTTCTACAACTCACCCCTCTGCCCTAACTATCATAATCTGGACTCTTTTCTGGAGTTAATACTGTCTGGGGAAAAGAAAACATCAAGTGTCTCTCAGGCATCAATAATTCTACAAGACTGCTCTGAAGTCATTAATTACTGACTTTCTTTCTCTCAGTCTGCCAAGTGCCTTCCAATACCTTTAATTTATCATCCCCAAAGTCCCCTGCTCGGGGAAGGGTAACATCGTCATCCACAGAACTGACAGCCAGACTGATTGGTCCATCATCTATCAGCCTGTCATTGAGGACAAGAAGGAGAGACAGAGAGAGAGAGAGAGAGAGCACTGACCATGCTTCTGTGGACACTGTTTTAATTCCTCAGGCTCCTGGCTGCTCCTTCCACTTTTACTACTATTTAAAGATGAAAGAAAAGATACTCAGCTGAAGACCCTTCTGATTCCTGGAAGGTATATCCTAGGGAGTATCTTTTAACCCACATCCCAAGAGGGCACCATAACACACTAAAGTTTGCTAGAATCTGGGAGGGATAAATTAGGAATTTGGGATTAACAGATACACACTACTATATATAAAATAAACAAGGACCTATCGTATAGCACAGGGAACTATATTCAATATCTTGTGATAACCTATAATGGAAAAGTATCTGAAAAAGGATCGATATAGGTACATATATAACTGAATCACTTTGTTGCACACCTGAAACATTGCAAATCAACTATACTTTAATAAATAATAATAAAGTAGAATTTAAAAGTTTGCTGGAATCTGTCCCATGGATGGGGGGAGCTTAGAAGAAGAAGGAAAGAAGAAAGGGGGAAACTCAAGGTGTCAGTTTCATGGGTCACATTTCTCAAGGCCTCTGGATGAGCTTTTCAGCCCTAACTTCCATAAAACACAAGTACTTGTCTCTTTCAGGAAAACCTAACCCTACCAAGAGGTGGAACAGCGGCCAGCATAGCTTCCGAATGAAGAGTCTTCCTTGATGTCCCACCTCAGGGCAGGGTGTGTGCCCACCAGCGCTGATCACTTTTTATATCCATGGGATCACCTGTCTGTGTTCCTGCACCCCCCAACCCCCAACCCCGACTGTCAGCTCCCTGAGGACAGGACTCTATTGGCCTTGCCTGGCATGAAGTAGCTGTTCCATAAATATCTGTGGAACTGAACTGAATTTACATATTCTCCTTATCACATCAACCAAGTAGAGTACGCTCTTTTTCTGCCAGCATTTCGAAAGTTTCTGGGGATGTTTCCAAATAATTAAAGTTGCTCCCATTAGGCCTCAAAACGTTATCGTAACACTTTCTAAAATGCTTTGACTATTTCCTTGACTTGTTAACAAAACACAGCAAACGTAACGTAACCTTTCCTTGATGCCGTGGGTGTATCCATCGGCCTGTGAGTTTGGCTGCTCTAAGAGAGATTTAAAACAGCTTCAACAAGAGAGCTAGTTTCTCTTGCATGTAACAATGCAGGAATGAACAGTCCAGGGCACCCGTGGTGACTCCACAGAGGTGGAGACCCAAGCTCTTTACATCTTTTGCTATAATCCCTGGGTGTTTCCCTGTCCCCTGAGACCGCATCCCAGCCCATGGAGAGGAAAGGAAGAAGGGCAGAGCTTGTATGACCTGGCACATCTCACTTCTGCTCCTGGTCCAAGGGCTACACGGCCACACCTAGCAGTATAAGACCCAGCAGCATGGTCCACGGAAAAGCTGAGGGTTCTATTACTAAGATAGAGAAGGGGAAATTGAATAGCAGGGACAGCTTAGAGTGTCTGCCACAGTCATCTTTATAAATTGAATCATGCTACTCGACTGTGCTTGGTGGTTCCTGCAAGGACAGCTGAAATGTGCAGGACTGACTCCTAGTAAGGACCAGACAGCTTGAGGTTACTGGTTCTCTGTTCATCAGTCACCACCAGCCCACCAGTCTGCCTCCTGAGGTTATGCATGTGCTTGCTTCTAGTGGCCCCACTCCCTAATCTGCAGAGAATTAGAAAACCAAATATCAGAGCTTTTTAGAATTATATGTGGGGCTGCCCTGGTGGCGCAGTGGTTGAGAATCTGCCTGCCAATGCAGGGGACACGGGTTCGAGCCCTGGTCTGGGAAGGTCCCACATGCCATGGAGCAACTAGGCCCGTGAGCCACAGCTACTGTGCCTGCGCGTCTGGAGCTTGTGCTCCGCAACAAGAGAGGCCACGACAGTGAGAGGCCCGCGCACCGCGATGAAGAGTGGCCCCCGCTCACCGCAACTAGAGAAAGCCCTCACATAGAAACGAAGACCCAACACAGCCAAAAATAAATAAATAAATAAATAAATAAAAATACAATTTGCTAAAAAAGAAAAAAAAAGAAGAGGAATTTAAAAAAAAATTATATGTGCTAAACACACACACACACACACACACACACACACACACTCAGATGGGAGGTGAGTAGAGGTGGATATAAGCTAGGACCTGGAGCCTGGTTGAGTGGGTTCAAATTCCTGCTCTACCACTCACTGTCCGTGTGACCTTAACCAAGTCACTTAACCTCTCTCAGTTTCTTCATCTGTAAAATGGGAATACTAATAGTTACTTATTTCACTGGGTTGTTATGAGGATTAAATAAGTTACTACATAGAAAGCATGTTACCTGGCATACAGTAAATGCCCAGTAAGGGAGAGCTACCATTATTAATGTAAAATAAGTTACTGATTCCACAGACCAAGTGAGTGTGGCGAAGACCCTCCTTTGAATTGAGCCTTTTGAGCTTTATGGCAGCACCTTCACTGCTCAGAGGCTCTCTTCCCTCACTCCCAGGCTCCGGCCTGTGTCCCAGATGGCTAAAGCCGCTGGAAGCCAGAGGACCAGAGAAATGGAGTGTCAGTGTGAATTGGAATCAGCTTGAATTTTGATATGTATTATCTCACTCACATCCTGCATGCATTTTTTTAAATAAATTTATTAATTTTATTTATTTATTTTTGGCTGCTCTGGGTCTTCGTTGCTGCGCACAGGCTTTCTCTAGTTGCAGCGAGCGGGGGCTACTCTTCGTTGCAGTGCGGGGGCTTCTCATTGCGGTGTCTTCTCTTGTTGTGGAGCACGGGCTCTGGGCGCGCAGGCTTCAGTAGTTGCGACCGTGGGCTCAGTAGTTGTGGCTCACAGGTTCCTGAGAGCAGGCTCAGTAGTTGTGGCGCACGGGCTTAGTTGCTCCGCGGCATGTGGGATCTTCCTGGACCAGGGCTCGAACCCGTGTCCCCTGTATTGGCAGGCGGATTCTTAACCACTGTGCCACCAGGGAAGTCCCCTGCATGCATTTTTAATGGCATCTCAAAGACGAGGGCAGTAAGCTGATAGCAAGTGCAAACTGCATTAATGTTGGGATTCCTAATTCTGTGTTTACTTTTCCACTCTCCAGACATCCTTACAGACAGACAGTGGCCCCATTTCAGGAAGGGATAATGGAAATCTGTGTTAATTTATTAAATACTTATTGCGGAAAGGGCTTCTCATCATATGTTTCTAGACCAAAGCCAGAGTGACTATCTCCATCCCTAAAAGCCCAAACGACAAGAAAGAAGGAAGCCGCAGGGAATTCTGATGCTCTCACGAGTAAGATGATTTGATTCCCAGGAGGCACAGCCATCACAGGATGCCGGCCTTTGCAGCATGTGTTCTAGAAGCCAACACACTTCTGCATCTCCAAATCGCACATATAGGCAGGGGTCTGCCCATATACCTTTGCGAAAGGGGAAGGGGGTGATGACAAACTTACCTGTAGAATACATGCACAAAATACAAAACAAAGCAAAGAGGGGAGTTTCCTGGTGATCTAGTGTCTAGGACTCAGTGCTTTCACTGCCGAGGCCTCTGTTCAATCCCTGGTCGGGGAACTGAGACGCTGCGAGCCACGTGGCGTGGCCAAAATAAAAATATTTTAAAAAATTAAAAAGCAAAGAGAAGTAAAACCAATATCAAAATAATGCACCTTGATGGCAGAGCCATGTGCACAATACTTAGTACGACACAGAGTCCCTGATTCTCACAGTGTAGTGCTGGTCTTTGTAACTGAAATTCTGATTAATCAGGGAATGCCAAAGCCTTAACATTTCCCATTTTGATGTGTTCCAAGGCACTGGAGAGCATTGTCTCATGTTATCCTATATCCTTTCTTTTTACATTTTATTTATTCATTTTTCAATAGGAAATGCATTTACATAGCTTGCAAAATCAAAAACTCTAAAAAAGTATACAAGGAAAGCCTTCCTCCCACTGCATCCCTGGTTGGGACAGACCCCACCTCCAGCCACT
Source organism: Physeter macrocephalus (assembly GCF_002837175.3). Lineage (NCBI taxonomy): Eukaryota > Metazoa > Chordata > Mammalia > Artiodactyla > Physeteridae > Physeter > Physeter macrocephalus. Next base: position 77,441,831 of record NC_041231.1, on the reverse strand, counting down.
CCTGGCAGAAACCACTGTTCTTCCTTACGTATATACCTTCCAGAGCTCTACAAGCAAATATGGATGTGTGGGTTTTTTCCATCCTTTGTACACAGTAGTAGCATACAATCACACTATGCTTTTCACTTTTGGAGACGTTTTCATAGCATTACATACAGAATTTCTTTAGTCCAGACTCTCTCAAGAAAGGAAAAAACACTCCACAGGAACCACTGCCCTTGGTCAACTCTGATAGGAGAATGGATTCTTTTTCTTTTTAATTGAAGTATAGTTGACTTACAACATTGTGTTAGTTTCAGGTATACAGCAAAGTGCTTCAGTTATACATATATTTTTTCAGATTATTTTCCATTATAGATTATTACAAGATATTGAATAGAGTTCCCTGTGCTATACAGTAAATCCTTGTTGCTTATCTATTTTAGGTATAACAGTTTATTAATCCCATACTCCTAATTTATCCCTCCCCCCCTTTCCCCTTTGGTAACCATAAGTTTGTTTTCTGTATCTGTGAGTCTGTTTCTGTTTTGTATATAGGCTAATTTGTATTAGTTTTTGGATTCCACATATAAGTGGTATCATATAATACTTGTCTCTCTCTGTCTGACTTACTTCACCAAGTACAGTATTCTCTAGGTCCATCCATGTTGCTGCAAATGGCAATGTTTCATTCTTTTTTATGGCTGAGTAATATTCCATGGTCTACATACCACATCTTCTAAAAGACAAAAACTCTAATTCAAAAAGATACATGCACCCCAATGTTCATAGCAGCAGTATTTACAATAGCCAAGACATGGAAGCAACCCAAGTGCCCATCAACAGATGACTGGCTTGAGAATGGATTCTTAATTGTGCAGCCCCTGGGAAAGCTACCCAGACACTTCCCCCAGTGAGCACTGTTGGCTAGTCAAGCACACTACCGAGCCACAGGGCTGGGCTCCTTGACACACTCTCCATATATCTTACCTGCCCTTCCCTCCCCTCACAGCACCAAATCATCTCAGGCCCACGACACAACCCCATCACTCACAACCGCGCTTAAATGAAACTACTTAATCTTCAGCTTTTTTACAATACACATGCTCTTCTTCTGAAATTAGAAAAATGTGTAATAAATACTACTTTAAAAAAAAATCAGTATCTAAATGATGGTGCTCTGTTATACATGGCCTGCAAGTTTTGAGTCCTTTTCCCCACTGTCTAAAATGAATACCTCTAAATTCATCCTATTTCTGATGCATTTCACAGCCAGTTGCAAATATCAGAATGCTTTACCCCTAAACAGTTCAGCATGCATATCATCAACTAGATTCAATATTGCTTTAGTTTTTTTAAATTATACACCACAAAATGTTTTTAATTGAAGTATAGTTGATTTACAATGTTGTGTTATTTATTACAGGATATTGAATATAGTTGCCTGTGCTATATAGTAGGACCTTGTTGTTTATCCATTCTACATATACTAGTTTGCATCTGCTAATCCCAAACTCCCAATCTATCACTCCCCTCCCCCTTGGCAACCACAAGTCTGTTTTCTATGTCTGTGAGTCTGTTTCTGTTCACCATGAAATGTTTTGACGTGAGTTTTGACAAACACCTACAATACCTCGGTTAGCCAAGGTAGTGATGTTGTACACTTTTCTATCTGCCAATCAGGTAAAGAATGCTCTGCTAGGGGGCTGCAGCTGAGATGATGAGAGAAGATCCCATCAGATTCAACGTTAGTGGTAAGTAGAGTCTTGCTTTAGCTGAAACCAAAAATGCATTTGCAGGAACAGAGTGCACAGAAAAATGCCACTCTCCAAGGTATCAAAAATGGTTCCAGGACTTCCCTGGTGGCACAGTGGTTAAGAATCCACCTGCCAATGCAGGAGACACGGGTTCGAGCCCTGGTCCGGGAAGATCCCACATGCCGCAGAGCAACTAAGCCCGTGCACCACAACTACTGAGCCTGCGCTCTAGAGCCCGCGAGTCACAACTGCTGAGCCCACGTGCCACAACTCCTGAAGCCCAAGTGCCTAGAGCCCATGCTCTGCAACAAGAGAAGCCACTGCAATGACAAGCCCGCGCACTGCAACAAAGAGTAGCCCCCGCTTAACGCAACTAGAGAAAAGCCTGCGCGCAGCAACAAAGACCCAATGCAGCCAAATCAATCAATCAATCAATCAATTTATTTTAAAAATTAAAAAATAAAATGAAGGGGAAGGAGGAGGAAGCGTTCTTTAATTTTTTTTTTTTTTTTTTTCGGTACGCGGGCCTCTCACTGCTGTGGCCTCTCCCGTTGCGGAGCGCAGGCTCCGGACGCACAGGCTCAGCGGCCATGGCTCACGGGCCCAGCCGCTCCGCGGCATGTGGGATCTTCCCGGACCGGGGCACGAACCCGTGTCCCCTGCAACAGCAGGCGGATTCTCAACCACTGCGCCACCAGGGAAGCCCGGAAGCGTTCTTTAAAAAAAAAAAAAAAAAAAAAGGTTCCATGTACCGGATGGGAAGGGTAAGTGAGAGGCATGAAAAACTCATAGGATTAAAATCCAAACAGAACCCATAGAGATCAGAAACCCTGAAAAGGGTCTGACTTAAATATTCTGGGTACTTAACAGGTTATTTATCTCTACCATCACCTTTTCTACTTTCTTAGCACCTCCTGCCCCCCAACCACAGGTTATTTTATGTACCTCTGACTCTTGCTACAGGTGGCATGCACAGGTGTGGTTAAGAAGTCATGGAAGGACTTCCCTCGTGGCGCAGTGGTTAAGAATCTGTCTGCCAATGCAGGGGACACGGGTTCGAGCCCTGGTCCAGGAAGATCCCACATGCCACAGAGCAACTAAGCCTGTGCGTCACAACTACTGAAGCCCACGTGCCTAGAGCCTGTGCTCCGCAACAAGAGAAGCCACCACAATGAGAAGCCCGCGCACCGCAACGAAGAGTAGTCCCAGCTCGCTGCAACTAGAGAAAGCCTGCACGCAGCAACAAAGACCCAACGCAAACAAAAATAAAATAAACAAATAAATTTAAATTTTAAAAAAAGTCATGGAAAATAGCCATGGGATAATTGACTTGAGATGTCACAACCTAATCCATTGTGTCATATGAAGATCTGTTAATAGAAGATACATGGAGTCTAGAGGCATAGGGTCTAGAAAGGAGAAGACCAAGGGTCAAGAACGCAAGAGTTGGGACTTCCCTGGTGGTCCAGTGGTTAAGATTTCACCTTCCAATGCAGGGAGTGTGGGTTTGATCTCTGGTCAGGGAGCTAGGATCCCACATGCCTCGCAGCCAAAAAACCAAAAACATAAAACAGAAACAGTGTAACAAATTCAATAAAGACTTTAAATATGGTCCACATTAAAAAAAAAAAAACTAATGAAAAAAAGAATGCAAGAGTGTGTCTCCAGCCCTGTCCAGGGGATAGTATATGCTAAGTTTGGCCCAGGTGAACATTCCAGTTGGATTTGCAGGCATGCATCTGGCCACCCTAGGTCAGTGATGTCAGCCACTAAGCCATCATCCTACTCACTCCCCTTGCTACCTTGTTCTGCTCACCAAGGATGCTTCTAAGACATTTGCTCTCATGCCCATGGGAGACAGAATGCAATGGCCATCTGCCTCAAGTGTCTGATCCACTTGGCGGTTCCATGTCTCCTCATTCTGGCTTGTGTAGTAATCGCCTGAGAAGTGGGCTAGCATGATCCGGGCACACTGGGGCACTCAGTTTTATTTTTATTTTTTTGGCCGTGCCACATGCCTTGCAGAATCTGAGTTCCCCAACCAGGGATTGAACCCGGGCCTCCACAGTGAAAGCCTGGAATCCTAACCACTAGGCCACCAGGGAACTACCCAGATATTTTAGTTTCTGGATTTGCAATCCTGAGAACCAAACTGTAAGCCCTGGTACTATCATGTCATTTGGAAATCCTGCCCAATTGGCCAGCTGACTTCCGCTAGCTCACATTGGTATCTTGACTCTATAGCTTTAAGTGCCTAAAACAATAGGAAAACCAGTAATATATGTAATCTCCTTGTCCAGATGGAAATTCAAGGGTGGATTCTAATTGCCCTCCCTCTTTCCCACTCTCCATACCTGGTCCCCTTGATCCTTTTACTCTCTCCCCCTCCCACCCCAAAACACATATATACCTCCGGGGTCCGAATTCCAGGCCAGTTGGTTCTACGGTTTCCCCTTGAGGCCTCAGCATTACTGAAGGGAGTCCTTTCAGCCCTTCGCGTCCCACATTCACTAAAGGAATCTCAGTCCTTCAGAACAAAACTTCTCCAAGACAAAGAAAATTTCATCCCCTAAAAAAGATTTATTACAAAAATTTCAAACATAAAGAAAAGTTGAAAGAATTTTACAGTAAGCACTCATAAACACACCACTTAGATTCTACAATTGTTAACATTTTCCTATATTTGCCTTATCACCTTATCACATATCTATCCCATCCATCAATCCAATCCATCCAATTTTTGGTGCATTTCAAAGTAAGGTACAAATATCAGGACACTTCACCCCTAAATATTTCAGTATGCATATCATCAACTAGACTCTGTATTTGTTTAGGGTTTTTTTTTTTCCTAGCATTTTCCACGCTTACTCTTGTTAACAAAAATAGTTCAACTCTTCTTGCATGTTTAGTTGTTGTTGTTGTTGTTGTTTGTAAAATATATCTTTGGCAGCACATATACTAAAACTGGGATGAAACAGAGAAAATTAGCATAGCCACTGCACAAGCACAACATGCAAATTCTGTGAAATGCTCCATGTTAAAAAAAAATACTGTGAAAAAAAAAAACTGTGATAATACCTCACACCCACTAGGATGGCTACTATCAGAAAAACGGAAAATAACAAGTATTGACAAGGATATGGGGACTCTGGTGGGTATGTAAAATGGTACAGCCATACTGTGGAGAACAGTATGGTCATTCCTCAAAAAATTAAAAATAGGGCTTCCCTGGTGGCGCAGTGGTTGCGCGTCCGCCTGCCGATGCAGGGGAACCGGGTTCGCGCCCCGGTCTGGGAGGATCCCACATGCCGCGGAGCGGCTGGGCCCGTGAGCCATGGCCGC
>NC_041231.1:77389499-77436596 GCF_002837175.3 Physeter macrocephalus | reverse complement strand
TGATACAGCAATTCCACTTCTGGGTATATACCCAAAAGAAGTGAAAACAGGGTCACAAAGAGATATTTGTATGCCCATGTTCATAGCAGCATTATTCACAATAATTAAAACGTGGAAGCAACCCAAGCATCCATCAACAGATGAATGGAGAAGCAAAATGTGGTCTATACGTACAATGTAACATTACTCAGCCCTTAAAAGAAAGGAAATTCTGACATATGCTACAACGTGGATGAACCTTGAGGACATTATGCTACAGTGTGGATGAATCTTGAGGACATTATGCTAAATGAAATCAACCAATCACAAAAAGACAAATACTGTATGATTCTACTTACATGTGCTACTTAGAGTAGCCAAAATCATAGAGATGGAAAATAGAATGGTGGTTGCCAGGGGCTGGAGGGAATGGGGGAACAGGGAATTATTGCTTAACAGGTACAGAGTTTCAGTTTTGTAAGAGGAAGAGTTTTGAATACGGATGGTGGTGATGGTTGCACAACATGAATGTACTTAATATCACTGAAACGTACATGTAAAAATGGTTAAGATGGTAATTTTTATGTGTTGTTTAACCACATTAAAAAAAACTGGAGGGCTTCCCTGGTGGCGCAGTGGTTGCGCGTCCGCCTGCCAATGCAGGGGAACCGGGTTCGCGCCCCGGTCTGGGAGGATCCCACATGCCACGGAGCGGCTGGGCCCGTAAGCCATGGCCTCTGAGCCTGCGCGTCCGGAGCCTGCGGAGGCCCGTATACCACAAAAAAAAAAAAAAAAAAAAAAAACTGGAAAAATTACATACTGGGAAATGTTTTGACATGAAGTTTGACAAATGCATACAATAGCATAACCCAACTCCTATGAGGAAAGAACATTTCTATCATGCCAGAAAGTTCCCTCAAGTCCTTCCTAAGTCTATGTCTGCCCCTACCCTCAGAGGCAACCACTTTTTAAAAAATCAGATTAAAAAAATCAGATTAGGGAATTCCCTGGTGGTCCAGTGGTCATTGGACTTGGTGCTTTCACTGCCAGGGGCCGGGTTCCATCCCTGGTCAGGGAACTAAGATCCCACAAGCCTCAGAGCACCACCAAAAAAAAAAAAAAAAAAATCAGGTTAAAAAATTATTTTCCCTGTTCTAAAACTTTGTAGAAATGGAATCATGAAGTATGTATTCTGTGGAAGTCGTCATTTTTTTCTTTTTTAAAAATATCTTGATCTAATTTATTTTATTTTTCATCTTTATTTATTTTATTTATTTATTTTTGGCTGCTTTGGGTCTTCGTTGCTGCGCGCGGGCTTTCTCTAGTTGCAGCGAGCAGGGGCTGCTCTTCGTTGTGGTGCACAGGCTTCTCATTGCAGTGGCTTCTCTTGTTGAGGAGCATGGGCTCTAGGCACGCAGGCTTCAGTAGTTGTGGCATGAGGGCTCAGTAGTTGTGGCTCACGAGCTCTAGAGCACAGGCTCAGGAGTTGTGGCGCACGGGCTGAGTTGCTCTGCAGCATGTGGGATCTTCCCAGACCAGGGCTTGAACCTGTGTCCCCTGCCTTGGCAGGCGGATTCTTAACCACCGCGCCACCAGGGAAGCCCTGTGGAAGGCTTCTTTCATTCAGCATGTTTTTGAGATTTATCCATGTTGCATATATCAGTAGTTTGTTCTTTTACTGTGCTAAGTCGTATTTCATCCCGTGACCATACCACAATTCTCCCGTTGATGGACACCTGGATGGTTTCAAGTTCTTGGCTAATCCAAATAAAGTTGTTATGAACATCTATGTACAAGTCTTTTTGAAAATACATGTTTTCACTTCTTTTGGTTAAATATCTAGAAGAGGAATTGCTAGGTCATGGGATGATGTGATTTTTTTAAAATATTTATTTATTTATTTGGTTGCACTGGGTCTTAGTTGCGGCAGGCAGGCTCATTAGTTGTGGCATGTGAACACTAAGTTGCAGCATGCATGTGGGATCTAGTTCCCTGACCAGGGATCAAAACTGGGCCCCCTGCATTGGGAGCGTGGAGTCTTAACCACTGTGCCACCAGAGAAGTCCCGATGATGTAACTCTTGATAAGGTTGGATTTAGGTCTACCATTCTGCTATTTGTTTTCTCTCTGTCTCATATGTTTTTTGTTCCTCTATTCCTCCTTTCCTATCTTCTTTTACCATTTTAACTTCTCTATTGGCTTTTTAAATATACTTTGTTCCCTTTTTTTTTGAGGTAAAATTTACATAACAAAATTAACTGTTTTAGGGCTTCCCTGGTGGCGCAGTGGTTGAGAGTCTGCCTGCCGATGCAGGGGACACGGGTTCGTGCCCCGGTCCGGGAAGATCCCACATACCGCAGAGCGGCTGGGCCCGTGAGCCATGGCTGCTGAGCCTGCGCATCCGGACCCTGTGCTCCGCAACGGGAGAGGCCACAACAGTGGAGAGGCCCGCGTACCGCAAAAAAAAAAAAAAAAAAAAAAAAAAAAAAAAAAAAATTAACTGTTTTAAAATGTTCAGTTTGGTGGCATTTAGTACATTCACAATGTTGTACAACCATCATCTCTGTCTACTTCTAAAACATTTCCATCAGCCCAAAATAAAACTCCATACTCATTAAGCAGTCACTACCTATTCTCCCCTCCCTCAGTGCCTGGCTACTGCCAATCTACACTACCTCTATGGATTTACCTATTCTGGACATTGTATATAAATGGAATCATACAACATATGGCCTTTTGGTTTAGCTTCTTTCGGTTAACAGAATGTTTTCGAGGTTCATCCACATTGTAGCATGTATCAGTACTTCATTCATTTTTAAGCCTGAGTAATAGTCCATTGGATGTATAGATCACATTTTCTTTATCCATTCTTCTGTTGATGGACATTTGGGTTGTTTTCACTTTGGGGCTATTGTGAATAGTGCCTCTCATTGCATTATTTTTGAGTGTTTGCTCTACAGCAGCTATTTTCAAGTGTTTTGGTTTTAGGACCCCTTTACACTCCTAAAAAATATTGAAGACCCCCCCAAAGAGGGGCCTTTTATGTGGGAGATATAGATAGATAAAATTAAACTAAAAATTGTATTTATTTTTAATTAAAATAAACATGAAAACCATTACATGTTTGCATAAACAACATTTTTTTTTTTTTTTTTTTTTGCGGTACGCGGGCCTCTCCACTGTTGTGGCCTCTCCCGTTGCGGAGCACAGGCTCCGGACGCGCAGGCTCAGCGGCCACGGCTCACGGGCCCAGCCGCTCCGCGGCATGTGGGATCTTCCCAGACCGGGGCGCGAACCCGTATCCCCTGCATCGGCAGGCGGACTCTCAACCACTGCGCCACCAGGGAAGCCCAAACAACATATTTGTATGAAAAATTTATTTTCAAAAATATATTGAGAAGAGAAGTAATGTTTTACATTTTTGCAGCTCTTTAACGGCTGGCTTAATAAAAGACAGATGGATGCTCAAATCTACTTCTGTATTCAATCTGCTGGGATATGTTGTTTGGGTTGGCATATATGAAGAAAATACACCGTACAAACATATGTAGTTGGGAAAAGGAGGACCTTGAAGACCTCCTGAATGTGTTTTGGGGACCCCCAAAGTCTTTGTACCACACTTTAAGAACCACTACTCTAGGCATTATGACATATATCCTTAACTTTCCAGAGTCTACCTAGAGTAAATATTATACCACCTCATGTAAAATATAAGAACTTTGCAACTGTATAATTCTTAGTCATATATATTACATAACATAAAGGACAGGAGCAATTAAAAAAAACTATACAGTTGCAAAATTCCTTTGCTTTAAACAGTTAAATGTGTTTTAAATAAACTGAGGGAAAAAGATAGCCTTTTATATTTATTCACAGTCACCATCCCCAGTGTTCTCCATTCACCTAAAGACTTGACTTTCTGTCTGGTAGTACTGCCCTTCAGCCTGAAGAATTTCCTTGTGGTGCAGTTGGCTGACAATAAACTCTCTTAGATTTTTGTTTTTGTTTTTGTTTTGTTTGTTTTGTGGCCCCGGCGCATGGCTTGCAGGATCTTAATTCTCCAACCAAGGATCAAACCCAAGCCCGGCAGTGAAATCGTCAAGTCCTAACAACTGGACATCCAGGGAATTCCCACACTCTCATTTTTGTCTTTAGCCTTAAAAGATATTCATCTGAAGTAAAGCATTGTTCCATCAAAGAAACAAAAACAAAAATAAAAACAAAAGGGCCTCCCTGGTGGCGCAGTGGTTAATAATCCGCCTGCCAATGCAGGGGACACAGGTTCGAGCCCTGGTCCAGGAAGATCCCACATGCCGCAGAGCAACTAAGCCCGTGTGCCACAACTACTGAGCCTGTGCTCCACAGCCCGCGAGCCACAACTACTGAGCCTGCACGCCACAACTACTGAAGCCTGCTCGCCTAGAGCCCGTGCTCCACAACAAGAGAAGCCACCGCAATGAGATGCCTGCACATCACAAGGAAGAGTAGCCCCCGCTCACTGCAACTAGAGAAAGCCCACGCGCAGCAACAAAGACCCAACACAGTCAAAAATAAATAAAATAAATTTTTTTTAAAAAGTAAACACAACAGGAAAAAAAACGATATTTATGCTGGATATGGCATTCTGGGTTGATAGGTTTTTTTCTTTCAGCATTTTAAAGATGACTTTCCAATGTCTTCTGGCCTCTACTGTGACTATCTCTTTACCATAATTTTAAAATGTTACAGGCTAACACTCTCTTGTCTCTTTCTCCACATTAAACAACAAAGCTTCCGAAGGAGGGAGGGTGGGAGGAGCCATATATACATTCATAGATTTTTCATTATGCTTTTGTTTAAGGTTTGAGATTTAAGATTTGATCCATGATACTAAGGCTGTTAGATGAGATGAGGGCCTGTATGGATAGTGTTTAGCACTCAAATACAGGCCAAGGTTCAGGACTTAAAACATTTCCCTGCAAACACTCTTACTCATGCCTGCCCCCCTCCCTCCATCACACTCAGGTGGCAGAACTGCAGCCCTAATTACACCCAATAATCCATCTGCTCTGTGCTTGCACCTGAGCAGCTAAGCATGGATGGAGAAAATTCCATTGTGCTGATCAGTCTCAGTGTAAATCGAAGACCTCAAATCTTAAATGAGCAGCCAATGCTACCAGCTAATCCTACCGCACTTCCCTAGTAAATCTTCTCTTTCAAGACAGCAATTTCACCTCTTCACCTCACTGCATATTCATTAAGGAAACAGATGCTTGAAGGTGAGTCCTCTCTTGCCTTCCCAGCCCTAGATCCACTGACCTATTGCATTTGTATCCAGATCTCCTCCTCTTATTGTAATGGAAGGAGTGTCCCTGCTTGTGGCTGCAGACTATCCCTCCACTTTGTACTGAATTTTTCAATCCCTTCAAGTACTTAAAAACTTGGCTACTGAAATGATCCTCTCATTCTCTTGCTTTGTCAGTTTCTTCTCCATACTGGATCATACCTATCTGCATACAAACAAGACTTAATGTTGCAGTTCTTAAAAATAAATATGCTGGGGACTTCCCTGGTGGTCCAGCGGGTAAGACTCTGTGCTGCCAATGCAGGGGGCCTGGGTTTGTTCCCTCGTCAGAGAACTAGATCTCACATGCATGCTGCAACTAAGAGTTCACAGCTAAGAGTCCACATGCCGCAACTAAGAAGTCCTCATGCCGCGACTAAGAAGCTTGCATGCCGCAACTAAGACCCGGCACAGCCTAAAAAAATAAACATGCTCCCTAGAGCCCATAGCCCCTTCCAGACTCTACTTTTTTTTCCTGCTTCTCTTTTTCTGCAAAATCCCTCCAAAGTTGTCTCTATTTCCTGTCTCCACCTTCTCACCTCCCCTTCTCACTCCATTTGGGCTTTCCATCCAACCATCCCACTGAAACTTCCTCCACTTTGCCCAATCCATTCATTAGGTCTCTGCTCTTATCTTGTTCAGCCCTCAGCAGCACTTGATACAACTACTCCCTCCTACCTGAACATCATCTTCTCTTCCAGTTTTCCTCCTGACGCCCAGGGCTTTCTCAGTCTTCCCTGCAGGGGTCTCCTCTTCCAGCTCCCCAGAATACAGGCCAGGACATGACTCTCCTCTCTTCTCCTCCATCCTGCTCTTCCACTAGGTGCTCTCATCCAGGACCACCAATGTGCCAGTGACTCCCAAATCTATAGCTATAACCCTGATCTTGCTTCTGCACTCCTGACTCTTATATCCAACACTGAGTGACATCTCCACTTGGATGTCTAAACTTAATGTGTCCAAAACAAACTCTTGATTTCCCTTCCACAGACCTGCTTCCCCAGGCTTTCTGGGGTCAGTGAATGGAAATACCACCTACCTAGTTTCAGGTCAGAACTTAGAAAATGGTCTTTTCTCTTTCCCTGCATCCTATCCATCAGCTACATACATATATATATGCATGTATGTGTATATATATATATATATATATGTACATATATATATATATATATATAAATGGTAGCTCTATCTCCACATACAGCCTGAATCCAACCACTTCTTGTCTCCACTGCTGCAGTCCTATCACTTCTTTCTTGGAAAACAACATCCTAATATGCATTCCTGCCTCCCCTCTTGTCCCCATAGTTCATTCTCTCCCAGGGGAAAGATATTTCAAAAGCGTACATCAGATCATGTTGCTCCCTTACTTAAAACCCTCTAATGGAACATCTTATCTGTAAATATATATTCTCCCTGTCTGTGTCCTCTATAAAAACCTAGAAACAATGATTAAACCAGGAGTAATGAGCATCCCCAGCACCCAGTTTGTAGTTCTGAACTATGGTTTCCCACTAAAAGTAACCAGGATTTTTGGAAATGGCTGATTGCAAGTCTGGGGTAAGAAATGTCTGAGGTTGGCAAACTTTTTTCAAAGGGCCAGACAGTATTTTAGATTTTGCAGGCCAAGAAGCAAAATCAAGGCTATTATGTAGGTACTTATATAACCGTTTAAATGTAACCGTTTAAAAATGCATAAGGACAAACCCGAGCACTGCGACCCTCGAAGGTTCACTAATCCTTGAATTTCCGATCCCAGGAGGCTCCGACCCTTCCAGCCCCGCCATCTGCTCTCCCAGCTCTAGTGGGGTTCCCGAGAGCGCCGGGCGCCGCCCCCTTCCCCCGCCGCTGATCCTCACCACATTCGCGTCTCTTAGCAACAGGCCGACGCAACCTCCACCCTCCCTAGACTCCGGGTGGGGAGGAGGGGAGCGAGCACGCATGCGCCCAAGGAGCTCCCGGCTCCACCCACCCTCTCCGGGAGAAAGAGGAGATCACTGGAGCATCCAAGCCCAAGGGCCTGGTCCCAAGCCAAAGTCTGTGTCCACACTCTTCCCACAAGTCGTCTACCACACCCTGGTAGAGGAGAGGCAGCAACAGCACCACCATGGAGGCTGGTAGAAATACAGAATTTCAACCTCACCCCAGACCTACTAAATCAGTGTCTGCATTTTTAACAAGATCCCGGGAGATTCCTGTGCATATTAACGTTTGACAAGCGTTGCTTTCACAATAAAGCGTTGCTTTATTTAAGGCAAAGCCATAAATAAATACATGGGGGCTTCCCTGGCGGCACTGTGGTTCAGAATCGGCCTGCCATTTCAGGGGACATCCCTGAAGCCGATCCCTGGTCTGGGAAGATCCCACATGCCGTGGAGCAACTAAGCCCGTGTGCCACAACTACTGAGCCCGTGTGCCACAACTACCGAAACCTGCGCACCTAGAGCCCGTGCACCACAACGAAGAGTAGCCCCCGCTCCCCACAACTAGGGAGAAGCCCACACACAGCAATGAAGACCCAAAGTAACCAAAAATAAATTTATTTTAAAATTAATAATAAATAAATATATCAAAATAGGAACACCTCTGGTAGGTTGAACTTTTAACCTAGACCCTAAAAAACAGCCTTTATGATTTACAAGCGGAAGTTCCCACAGCCGAGTTCCTTATGCTTAGCAAGGGTGAAAATCCCCTCGTGTCTCCTCTGACCATCCGTCCAGGATGGAATGCATCACTGACCTCAGGTTCCTGCTCTCAAAGTCAATGGGGAAATCAGGAAGGCCAATTTCCATTCCCAGTGCCACAACTACTGAGCCCGTGTGCCACAACTACCGAAACCTGCGCACCTAGAGCCCGTGCACCACAACGAAGAGTAGCCCCCGCTCCCCACAACTAGGGAGAAGCCCACACACAGCAATGAAGACCCAAAGTAACCAAAAATAAATTTATTTTAAAATTAATAATAAATAAATATATCAAAATAGGAACACCTCTGGTAGGTTGAACTTTTAACCTAGACCCTAAAAAACAGCCTTTATGATTTACAAGCGGAAGTTCCCACAGCCGAGTTCCTTATGCTTAGCAAGGGTGAAAATCCCCTCGTGTCTCCTCTGACCATCCGTCCAGGATGGAATGCATCACTGACCTCAGGTTCCTGCTCTCAAAGTCAATGGGGAAATCAGGAAGGCCAATTTCCATTCCCAGTGTAAAGGCATTACTTCTTATGAATAATGTGGAAAGAGAAGGCTCAAAGAATGGGCTCCTTGGACTTGCCAAGATAAGTCAGACAGCAGCATAAGGGCAATTCCAGCCCCAGGGAAGGCAGTACCCAAACCCTGCTGAACAGCTCCCAGGAGACAGACCCCATTTCCATTTTAAACCCCCAAACGAAATTTCTATTATTTTTAAGACATATGAGAACTCCTAAGAGAAGTTCTGAGGTCAGTAACTTCCCACTCTGGTGAGTTGTCTCCATATTCATCTGTCTTGGGAAACTGCAGAACTTAAATTTAACTTCCTCATCAGATGACAGTGGCAAATAAGAATAAGCACATCCCAATCCTAGAAGAACCACTTTGCTTCACGGGGGAATACCAAAAAGAAGAGACTGACTCACCAGAGGACACCACATTCCAAAAAAAAAAAATCATTTTTAATGGCAAGGACGAAATAACAAGATGGGGGGGGGAAAGCATTCTTCAAACAGAAAACAACCCAAAATACCCATTTCTAAAAATCCATGATACATACTACAACATGGAAAAGCCTTGAAAACATTATGCTAAGTGAAAGGAGCCAGTCACATAGGACCATATATTGTATGATTCAATTTATATGAAATGCTCAGAATAGGCAAATCTTTAGAGATAGAGAGTAATTAGTGATTGCCTAGGGCTGGGAGGGATGCGGGAATTGGGGGTTAATAGCTAAAGGGTATGGGGTTTCTTCTGGAGGTGATGAAAATGATCTCAATATTCTAAAAGTTGGATAACAACTCTGTGAATGTACTAAAAGCCATTTGAATTGTGCACTTTAAGTGGGTGAATTGTATGTTATGTGAATCATATTTCATTAAAGCTGTTTGGAAAAAAAAAAATCCATGGCTCCACTCTAGAGCCACAATAGTCTAAAAACATGGAGTTCCTACTATAATGCAAAGACTTTCTGGGCAAAATCAGAAGGGGAAAAAAAAAAGGTGACGTCAGTACTGGGTAGAGGCCCTTACTAGATTTCTCTAGCAAAACACTCCCATCTCAATTTGGGGAAGAATTCCACAGTCTTGTCTCAAGATCATGAATCTCACAGAAATCCCCATCTGGCTTTAGGTTCCTGTTCCAAAAATACTGGAAAAACCAACAGGCAAAACACTTTCAAAACAACACCTTTAATCTGCGTGGGCAAGGGAAGAAACAGGATCACAGGATAGATGCCATGGGTCCTGTCAGAATACAAAGTTGAGAATTCATTATCACTATAGAAACTCAAGTCCAAAAAAAGACTACACATTTCCCAAGGAAACTGTCTTCAAAGTCCCTGAAAAACATAACTCACAAAGAATGGTGGCCAAAAGAGCTCAGCTGGATGGCTGAAGCCTTAGAGGTGATCACACTGACCTCAGCTCTGCTGCCCCTATTGGGCTTTAACCTTATCAAATTCTCTTCTCTACCTGCTTAATTTCCCACACCAAGAGCAGAGGTTATCAAGAGAAGCCCGTGAAGAATCTGGCTCCACCTACAAATGCTTGTGTTGGCCTCATGGTCCCAGCTGTTACCATGGAGAGTAAGACAGAAAGGGAGGTGGAACAGGTGTCTCTCTTACCCTAAAGCAAAACACACAAAACCCTAGGGCATTGGGAGTCACAGAGAGAGAGAGAGAGAGAGAGAGAGAGAAATCTCTTCAGCTATCATCCAACAGCTTCGACCTGCCCTGATGGCCTGGAGTCTCTCTAATCCCCAGGCACATTAAAAGACCAAATGTTATTAAGCTATTAATAATGGAACAGGGGCTTCCCTGGTGGCGCAGTGGTTGAGAGTCCGCCTGCCGATGCAGGGGACGCGGGTTCGTGCCCCGGTCCGGGAAGATCCCACATGCCGCGGAGCGGCTGGGCCCGTGAGCCATGGCCGCTGAGCCTGCGCGTCCGGAGCCTGTGCTCCGCAACGGGAGAGGCCACAACAGTGAGAGGCCCGCATACCGCAAAAAAAAAAAAAAAAAAAAAATGGAACGAACAGATGCTGCTTGGCTTCTGTGTCTCCGCTAAACTCCTGCTCCAAAGGGCCTGCTTCACTCACTAAGAACAAAATGGCCATTTCCAATGCCAAGGGCAAAAAGAACCAGGAAGTACCCAGCACACTGTCTGACACATAGTAGGTATCAATAAATATTAGTCGAATGACTCTTGAATGAATGCTGATATCACTTCCCTTGGCCATCTCTGCCTTCTTCCCTCAGCCTGGAAACACACACACACACACACACACAGAGTTGAATCCACACGTTTTCACTGCAACTGTATTTGTAACCTTGCAAAATTAATAAACATAATTGGATAAACAACAAGGTCCTACTGTATAGCACAGGGAACTATATTCAGTATCCTGTGATAAACCATAATGGAAAAGAATATGAAAAAGAATGTATACATATGTATAACTGAGTCACTTTGCTGTACAGCAGTAATTAACACAACACTGTAATTCAACTATACTTCAAAAAAAAATAAAGAAAAATAAAAGTAACATGTAAATGAAAAAATTAAACATAATTATCACTGCTATAATATAGATTTCTGGAGAGCAGGGATTTTTGTCAATTTTTTTTTTTTTTTTTTGGTCTGTGCCTTGTGGCTTGCGGGATCTTAGTTTTCCCACCAGGGATCCAACCCCGCCCCAGCAGTGAAAGCTCCAGAATCCTAACCACTGGACCACCAGGGAATTCCCTGTCAGTTTTGTTACTAATGTACCTTAAGCGCCTAACATAATGCCTGGCACACAGGAGCCTCTCAATGAATGTTTGTTGAATGCCAAATGAATTAAGGGCCTACTGTGTTCCAGGCCGCTTGTGTTAGATGGACTCTGGCAGGCGCCTCCTTCCCAATCACCTCCACCCGGAGGCAGAAGCTGCTTTGACTCCTCCCGTAGCCAGGGGTCGCTGTAGGAAACGTCTGGCCTCCTTCTCAAGTTACCTTCTATCCCCGCACTGCCCTTTGACCCCGTGAAGTCATTGCCCCGAGTTAAGATGGCGGTGTCGGTGGCAGCTGCAGCCGGGCGACTTCGGCGGGCCATTCGAAGGTCGCCGCAATGGCGGGGCCCCAGCCGTCGGGCGCTCTCATCCGAGGCCCCTCCAATCCAGGCCGCGGCCGTGCGGGACGCCTTCCTGAGCTTCTTTCGGGACCGCCATGGCCACCGCCTGGTGCCGTCCGCTTCCGTGAGGCCCCGCGGCGACCCCAGCTTGCTTTTCGTCAACGCGGGCATGAACCAGGTAGGGGCTGAGCCACGCTGATCCGGGCGGAGTTTGTGACTTGTTCCTGAGAGAAAGGCGTTGCGGGATTGGGCAAAAGAAGCGAAGGGCGGAGCTCCTAGCTTTCAGGGGAAAGAGGGCTGTGCGTGGTTAGGCTTCGAGATTGGGGCGCAAATTAGGGCTTGGAGAGGGCTCCACCGGGCAACTTCTGAGTTGAGGTTGAGTTTTAGGTCCAGGAATGGCGGGTGTGGAGTCCCGTGGGGGAAGTCTGGCTTCATTTATTAGTTCTTTAAATAAAGATAAGTCATTCATTAAAATAAATGTTGAGCACATGTTATGTGCTAGACTGTGTTCTCTAAGCTTTTGACTTTGAGCACCACTTACCCTCTCTAGACTTGCTCTGTTTCCAGCCACCAACACATTCCTCCTTTTACCTTGCTTATTTTACTAGCAGAGTATCTGTTTCATGATTTATTTACCCCTTGTCTACCCAGACACACCAGAGATGGGTGCCCCCACGCTCCCAATCTGCCCCCCTGGCCTCTCAGGGGCACGGTCAGCCTTCACTCTGAAATACCATCTCTCTCCACACCCTCCACGTTTCCCTTCTGCTGAGGGTCTGGGATACCTCTCTCGCCCTTCATCTGTTTCCAGTTCAAGCCAATCTTCCTGGGCACTGTGGATCCACGAAGCGAGATGGCAGGCTTCCAACGTGTGGCCAACAGCCAGAAATGTGTGAGGGCTGGAGGACGCCACAGCGACCTGGAGGATGTGGGCCGAGACCTTTCCCATCATACCTTCTTTGAAATGCTCGGCAATTGGGCCTTTCGGGGAGTATATTTTAAGGTGAGTCTCCAGGAAGCCCTGGAGTTAGGAAAGGGTCAGTGGTCAGCCAAGAAAGGGGTCAAGGCTAGTCCTGTCTCCACTGTTAGAGTCTGCTTAGGGAGGGCTTCAGACCAGACACAGGCAAAGTGCTAGATGAACACTTACAATAGGAATGTGTCTCGTTTCCCTGATTGGGTTGTAAACTCCTTGAGGGCCAGGACTATGCCTCCTGCCTAATGGCTGGTCAATAATTATTGTATGAATAAATGGTGAGACAGCAATACTAAAGTGAAGGAGTTAAAAATCATCCCAGGCTAGGGTGGATAGAGGATTTCATGGAGAAGGTGAGACTTGAAAGAAAATAGGATTCAGAAGAGGGAGGAAGCTTTCTATGCAGGAAAAGCTCAGAATTAGAAATGGTCATGGCTTGTTCTGGAAACAACGTGGGCAGTGGAAATGGTTTTGTCTTAAGCCGAGGGCTGAACTCATGTGGCTTGATTGGAACTTCAGTGGGGCCTTCTTCTCACCCATTTTCCTCTTCCCAATGGGTTTGCACTGCAGGAGGAGGCTTGCAGCATGGCCTGGGAACTGCTGACTCAGGTCTATGGGATCCCTGAGGACAGGCTCTGGGTCTCCTACTTTGGTGGTGACTCCAAGGCTGGGCTGGGCCCGGACCTGGAGAGCAGGGACATCTGGCTCAACTTAGGGTGAGTCCACCCCCACTTATGTCCACTCCTGGAGCACAGGAGGACTGGAAAACAGAGACTACCAGAGAGTCTCAGCATATCCCGGGATACTGTAGGGTCAGCCTTGTTCCTCCTCCTGCTGAGCTTAATGGAAGGGTTCTCCTGGCAGAGGGGGTCCCAGGTTCTGCCTTTGTCTCCCCACCACCCGTCTGGCTTCCTTCCCAGGGTGCCTGCCAGCCGCATGCTCTCCTTTGGACCACAGGAGAACTTCTGGGAGATGGGGGATACTGGCCCTTGTGGGCCCTGTACTGAGATCCACTATGACCTGGCTGGTGGGGTGGGAGCCCCCCAGCTGGTGGAGCTTTGGAATCTGGTCTTCATGCAGCACAACAGGTAATGGGGTGCGAGAGCAGGAGGGAAATCCCTGACTGGAAGTGAAAAAGTCGGCAGTCAGGACACTTGCATTCATTTTTTATAAAAACAAACACTTAAACGGCATTTACAGTGTGCCAGGTATATTTCTAAACACTGTTCAGATAGTAATTGATTTAATCCTCGTCTTTGCCCATGACAGTTGAAACTAGTCACTGCTGCTCTCCAGACTTTGCTCTCTTATATGATGGAGTTGAACTTGATGATCTCTTAAGATTTTCTACTAGCCTTGACATGACTCTTTCTAAAGCAAAGAATTGTGTCCCAGAAAGGGGATGCCTGGGTCCAGGCAAGGGCCCAAGCAGAAGGTGAAGGTGGAGATCACTCTTTATGAGAAAGGACAGGACCCAAGGCCATCATCATCTGCTTTTGGGAGTGGGGGTGGGGGGATGATACTGCCCTCTAGTTCCTCCCATTGTCAGCCCCCCAGGACCCTCCCCCATCCTTTTATGCCACTTGAGCGTCTGCCTCATACCTGTAATCCTGTGGGGGGCCTCACCTTGCACACCTTTCCTGGCCAGAGAGGCAGATGGAAGCCTGCAGCCCCTGCCCCAGCGGCACGTGGACACAGGAATGGGCCTGGAAAGGCTGCTGGCTGTGTTGCAAGGCAGACGCTCCACCTACGATACCGACCTCTTTTCCCCACTGCTAAATGCCATACACCAGGTGAGCCCACCTCTTCCCTTCCAGAAGCCCCTCTGACCTGCTCTCACCAGTGCTCACTGCCATTGTTTTCCATCTTTGTTGAGAACTCAGAATATTTTCTTGCCTGTGGGGACAGTGACCAGCCAAGGATACAAAGGTGTCAGACGTGAGGCTCCGATTCATATTTACTACCTGATATTGCTCCTAACTCCTTCCTTCCTTCATTTATTCAAAAAATATGTGTTGAGTGCCTACTTTGTGTTAAATCTTTGTGCTTGGTTCAGGAGATACAGCAGTAAAGAGAAAAGAGATCATAGAGATTACATTCTAGCCTAAGAAATAGGTAATAAATAAATGTATTAAAGAACAAGATAGCAGTTTACAGATTGTGAATAGGCAGTAAACCTGGGTGATAGTAATTGGCAGGGGACAGGGGGTAGAGAAGAATCTTAGATGACATGTTTGGGGAAGGCTCACCAAGGAGATATCTCTGAGCTGAAACCTGAAAGAAGAATCAGCCACAGGAAACTAATTCCAGGCAGAGGCAACAGTGAATACCAAGGCCCTGATGCCGGAAAGGAACAAAAAGTGACCAGCCAGCTAAAGCAGAATCACGTGGGATACAGTTGGAGTGTGTGTGGGTTCGCTCTTGCTGTATAATAAACCACCTAACATTTTGTGGCTGAAAGCAACAACCATTTATATAGCGTACGAGACTGTGGACAAGCAGCGTAGGCTGGGCTCAGCTGGGTCACTCTTGGTCCTGTATGAGCTCACTCATACATCTGTGGTCAGCTGCTAGGCAGCTCTACTTCTGGGAGTTGGCTGGCTGTTAGTTTAGGGCTATGGCAATGACCGGGTTGTATGTCTGTCATCCAGCAGGGTAGCTCGGGCCTGTTCACATGACAGCTTGGCAAGGTTCCAAGAAGGAGAGTGGAAGCACATGAGGCCTCTTGAGGCCTGGGCTCAGAACAGTGTCATTTCCACCACATTCTGTTGGCCAAAGCAAGTCACAAGTCTAGCCCGGATCCAAGGGATGGAGAAATAAATTCTGTTCCTTTATAGGAAACACCTGTAAAGTCATGCTGCAAAGTGGCATGCACACAGGAAAGGGAAGGATTGTGGCCAATTTTGCAGACAATCTACCACAGAGAGGAAGGCAGGAGTCAGATCTTGTGGAGCCTTGAAGTCCAAAGTGAGTCTTTTATTCTGAATGTGGTGAGATGGGCTCCAAGGCAGGAGGGGCACGATCTGATTGACACTTTTAAAAGGCCACTCCTGTTGCCATGTGAAGGATAGGCTGGAAGGAGACCAGAGTAGAAGCTGAGAAACCAATTGGGGGCCTATTTCATAGTTCAGGAAAGATAATAAGGTGTGGCTTAGGTTGGTAGCAGTGGAAGTGGAGAAAAGTAGGTTAATTTGAGAGATCTCATGGAGGTAGACACAAAAGGCCCCACTGATGGACTGGATGGGGAGAGGAAAGAAAGTCAAGGCTGGCTCCCGAGTTTTTGGCTTGAGTAATGTGGTGAATGGCAGAACTGTTTATTGAGAGGGGGAAGCTTGGGGAAGAGACAGGTTTGGAGCTGGATGAATCAAGCACTCTGCTTTGGAGCACAGCTTAATGTATTCACAGCTCACATACTCCTTCCCTGCGCCCATAGAGGCTGTAGAGGCAGGTGTGGGGAATGAAGAGCACCTGGGTGGGACGGTCCTGGTTCAAATCTCGGATCTGCTCTTGAATTGTGTGCCCTTTTAGAACTTAGCTCCTCTGAGTCTCACTTTCCTCTTTTTTTGTTTGTTTTTATTATTTTCACTTTTTTTGGGTCTTGTCTTTTTTTTTTTTTTTTTTTTTTTTCTTCTCCACTTTCCACTTTCCAAACACCTCCCAGGACAGGAAGCACCCTGGTAGAGGAGAGGCAGCAACAGCACCACCATGGAGGCTGGTAGAAATACAGAATTTCAACCTCACCCCAGACCTACTAAATCAGTGTCTGCATTTTTAACAAGATCCCGGGAGATTCCTGTGCATATTAACGTTTGACAAGCGTTGCTTTCACAATAAAGCGTTGCTTTATTTAAGGCAAAGCCATAAATAAATACATGGGGGCTTCCCTGGCGGCACTGTGGTTCAGAATCGGCCTGCCATTTCAGGGGACATCCCTGAAGCCGATCCCTGGTCTGGGAAGATCCCACATGCCGTGGAGCAACTAAGCCCGTGTGCCACAACTACTGAGCCCGTGTGCCACAACTACCGAAACCTGCGCACCTAGAGCCCGTGCACCACAACGAAGAGTAGCCCCCGCTCCCCACAACTAGGGAGAAGCCCACACACAGCAATGAAGACCCAAAGTAACCAAAAATAAATTTATTTTAAAATTAATAATAAATAAATATATCAAAATAGGAACACCTCTGGTAGGTTGAACTTTTAACCTAGACCCTAAAAAACAGCCTTTATGATTTACAAGCGGAAGTTCCCACAGCCGAGTTCCTTATGCTTAGCAAGGGTGAAAATCCCCTCGTGTCTCCTCTGACCATCCGTCCAGGATGGAATGCATCACTGACCTCAGGTTCCTGCTCTCAAAGTCAATGGGGAAATCAGGAAGGCCAATTTCCATTCCCAGTGTAAAGGCATTACTTCTTATGAATAATGTGGAAAGAGAAGGCTCAAAGAATGGGCTCCTTGGACTTGCCAAGATAAGTCAGACAGCAGCATAAGGGCAATTCCAGCCCCAGGGAAGGCAGTACCCAAACCCTGCTGAACAGCTCCCAGGAGACAGACCCCATTTCCATTTTAAACCCCCAAACGAAATTTCTATTATTTTTAAGACATATGAGAACTCCTAAGAGAAGTTCTGAGGTCAGTAACTTCCCACTCTGGTGAGTTGTCTCCATATTCATCTGTCTTGGGAAACTGCAGAACTTAAATTTAACTTCCTCATCAGATGACAGTGGCAAATAAGAATAAGCACATCCCAATCCTAGAAGAACCACTTTGCTTCACGGGGGAATACCAAAAAGAAGAGACTGACTCACCAGAGGACACCACATTCCAAAAAAAAAAAATCATTTTTAATGGCAAGGACGAAATAACAAGATGGGGGGGGGAAAGCATTCTTCAAACAGAAAACAACCCAAAATACCCATTTCTAAAAATCCATGATACATACTACAACATGGAAAAGCCTTGAAAACATTATGCTAAGTGAAAGGAGCCAGTCACATAGGACCATATATTGTATGATTCAATTTATATGAAATGCTCAGAATAGGCAAATCTTTAGAGATAGAGAGTAATTAGTGATTGCCTAGGGCTGGGAGGGATGCGGGAATTGGGGGTTAATAGCTAAAGGGTATGGGGTTTCTTCTGGAGGTGATGAAAATGATCTCAATATTCTAAAAGTTGGATAACAACTCTGTGAATGTACTAAAAGCCATTTGAATTGTGCACTTTAAGTGGGTGAATTGTATGTTATGTGAATCATATTTCATTAAAGCTGTTTGGAAAAAAAAAAATCCATGGCTCCACTCTAGAGCCACAATAGTCTAAAAACATGGAGTTCCTACTATAATGCAAAGACTTTCTGGGCAAAATCAGAAGGGGAAAAAAAAAAGGTGACGTCAGTACTGGGTAGAGGCCCTTACTAGATTTCTCTAGCAAAACACTCCCATCTCAATTTGGGGAAGAATTCCACAGTCTTGTCTCAAGATCATGAATCTCACAGAAATCCCCATCTGGCTTTAGGTTCCTGTTCCAAAAATACTGGAAAAACCAACAGGCAAAACACTTTCAAAACAACACCTTTAATCTGCGTGGGCAAGGGAAGAAACAGGATCACAGGATAGATGCCATGGGTCCTGTCAGAATACAAAGTTGAGAATTCATTATCACTATAGAAACTCAAGTCCAAAAAAAGACTACACATTTCCCAAGGAAACTGTCTTCAAAGTCCCTGAAAAACATAACTCACAAAGAATGGTGGCCAAAAGAGCTCAGCTGGATGGCTGAAGCCTTAGAGGTGATCACACTGACCTCAGCTCTGCTGCCCCTATTGGGCTTTAACCTTATCAAATTCTCTTCTCTACCTGCTTAATTTCCCACACCAAGAGCAGAGGTTATCAAGAGAAGCCCGTGAAGAATCTGGCTCCACCCACAAATGCTTGTGTTGGCCTCATGGTCCCAGCTGTTACCATGGAGAGTAAGACAGAAAGGGAGGTGGAACAGGTGTCTCTCTTACCCTAAAGCAAAACACACAAAACCCTAGGTAGGGCATTGGGAGTCAGAGAGAGAGAGAGAGAGAGAGAGAGAAATCTCTTCAGCTATCATCCAACAGCTTCGACCTGCCCTGATGGCCTGGAGTCTCTCTAATCCCCAGGCACATTAAAAGACCAAATGTTATTAAGCTATTAATAATGGAACAGGGGCTTCCCTGGTGGCGCAGTGGTTGAGAGTCCGCCTGCCGATGCAGGGGAGTATTTGTAACCTTGCAAAATTAATAAACATAATTGGATAAACAACAAGGTCCTACTGTATAGCACAGGGAACTATATTCAGTATCCTGTGATAAACCATAATGGAAAAGAATATGAAAAAGAATGTATACATATGTATAACTGAGTCACTTTGCTGTACAGCAGTAATTAACACAACACTGTAATTCAACTATACTTCAAAAAAAAATAAAGAAAAATAAAAGTAACATGTAAATGAAAAAATTAAACATAATTATCACTGCTATAATATAGATTTCTGGAGAGCAGGGATTTTTGTCAATTTTTTTTTTTTTTTTTTGGTCTGTGCCTTGTGGCTTGCGGGATCTTAGTTTTCCCACCAGGGATCCAACCCCGCCCCAGCAGTGAAAGCTCCAGAATCCTAACCACTGGACCACCAGGGAATTCCCTGTCAGTTTTGTTACTAATGTACCTTAAGCGCCTAAAATAATGCCTGGCACACAGGAGCCTCTCAATGAATGTTTGTTGAATGCCAAATGAATTAAGGGCCTACTGTGTTCCAGGCCGCTTGTGTTAGATGGACTCTGGCAGGCGCCTCCTTCCCAATCACCTCCACCCGGAGGCAGAAGCTGCTTTGACTCCTCCCGTAGCCAGGGGTCGCTGTAGGAAACGTCTGGCCTCCTTCTCAAGTTACCTTCTATCCCCGCACTGCCCTTTGACCCCGTGAAGTCATTGCCCCGAGTTAAGATGGCGGTGTCGGTGGCAGCTGCAGCCGGGCGACTTCGGCGGGCCATTCGAAGGTCGCCGCAATGGCGGGGCCCCAGCCGTCGGGCGCTCTCATCCGAGGCCCCTCCAATCCAGGCCGCGGCCGTGCGGGACGCCTTCCTGAGCTTCTTTCGGGACCGCCATGGCCACCGCCTGGTGCCGTCCGCTTCCGTGAGGCCCCGCGGCGACCCCAGCTTGCTTTTCGTCAACGCGGGCATGAACCAGGTAGGGGCTGAGCCACGCTGATCCGGGCGGAGTTTGTGACTTGTTCCTGAGAGAAAGGCGTTGCGGGATTGGGCAAAAGAAGCGAAGGGCGGAGCTCCTAGCTTTCAGGGGAAAGAGGGCTGTGCGTGGTTAGGCTTCGAGATTGGGGCGCAAATTAGGGCTTGGAGAGGGCTCCACCGGGCAACTTCTGAGTTGAGGTTGAGTTTTAGGTCCAGGAATGGCGGGTGTGGAGTCCCGTGGGGGAAGTCTGGCTTCATTTATTAGTTCTTTAAATAAAGATAAGTCATTCATTAAAATAAATGTTGAGCACATGTTATGTGCTAGACTGTGTTCTCTAAGCTTTTGACTTTGAGCACCACTTACCCTCTCTAGACTTGCTCTGTTTCCAGCCACCAACACATTCCTCCTTTTACCTTGCTTATTTTACTAGCAGAGTATCTGTTTCATGATTTATTTACCCCTTGTCTACCCAGACACACCAGAGATGGGTGCCCCCACGCTCCCAATCTGCCCCCCTGGCCTCTCAGGGGCACGGTCAGCCTTCACTCTGAAATACCATCTCTCTCCACACCCTCCACGTTTCCCTTCTGCTGAGGGTCTGGGATACCTCTCTCGCCCTTCATCTGTTTCCAGTTCAAGCCAATCTTCCTGGGCACTGTGGATCCACGAAGCGAGATGGCAGGCTTCCAACGTGTGGCCAACAGCCAGAAATGTGTGAGGGCTGGAGGACGCCACAGCGACCTGGAGGATGTGGGCCGAGACCTTTCCCATCATACCTTCTTTGAAATGCTCGGCAATTGGGCCTTTCGGGGAGTATATTTTAAGGTGAGTCTCCAGGAAGCCCTGGAGTTAGGAAAGGGTCAATGGTCAGCCAAGAAAGGGGTCAAGGCTAGTCCTGTCTCCACTGTTAGAGTCTGCTTAGGGAGGGCTTCAGACCAGACACAGGCAAAGTGCTAGATGAACACTTACAATAGGAATGTGTCTCGTTTCCCTGATTGGGTTGTAAACTCCTTGAGGGCCAGGACTATGCCTCCTGCCTAATGGCTGGTCAATAATTATTGTATGAATAAATGGTGAGACAGCAATACTAAAGTGAAGGAGTTAAAAATCATCCCAGGCTAGGGTGGATAGAGGATTTCATGGAGAAGGTGAGACTTGAAAGAAAATAGGATTCAGAAGAGGGAGGAAGCTTTCTATGCAGGAAAAGCTCAGAATTAGAAATGGTCATGGCTTGTTCTGGAAACAACGTGGGCAGTGGAAATGGTTTTGTCTTAAGCCGAGGGCTGAACTCATGTGGCTTGATTGGAACTTCAGTGGGGCCTTCTTCTCACCCATTTTCCTCTTCCCAATGGGTTTGCACTGCAGGAGGAGGCTTGCAGCATGGCCTGGGAACTGCTGACTCAGGTCTATGGGATCCCTGAGGACAGGCTCTGGGTCTCCTACTTTGGTGGTGACTCCAAGGCTGGGCTGGGCCCGGACCTGGAGAGCAGGGACATCTGGCTCAACTTAGGGTGAGTCCACCCCCACTTATGTCCACTCCTGGAGCACAGGAGGACTGGAAAACAGAGACTACCAGAGAGTCTCAGCATATCCCGGGATACTGTAGGGTCAGCCTTGTTCCTCCTCCTGCTGAGCTTAATGGAAGGGTTCTCCTGGCAGAGGGGGTCCCAGGTTCTGCCTTTGTCTCCCCACCACCCGTCTGGCTTCCTTCCCAGGGTGCCTGCCAGCCGCATGCTCTCCTTTGGACCACAGGAGAACTTCTGGGAGATGGGGGATACTGGCCCTTGTGGGCCCTGTACTGAGATCCACTATGACCTGGCTGGTGGGGTGGGAGCCCCCCAGCTGGTGGAGCTTTGGAATCTGGTCTTCATGCAGCACAACAGGTAATGGGGTGCGAGAGCAGGAGGGAAATCCCTGACTGGAAGTGAAAAAGTCGGCAGTCAGGACACTTGCATTCATTTTTTATAAAAACAAACACTTAAACGGCATTTACAGTGTGCCAGGTATATTTCTAAACACTGTTCAGATAGTAATTGATTTAATCCTCGTCTTTGCCCATGACAGTTGAAACTAGTCACTGCTGCTCTCCAGACTTTGCTCTCTTATATGATGGAGTTGAACTTGATGATCTCTTAAGATTTTCTACTAGCCTTGACATGACTCTTTCTAAAGCAAAGAATTGTGTCCCAGAAAGGGGATGCCTGGGTCCAGGCAAGGGCCCAAGCAGAAGGTGAAGGTGGAGATCACTCTTTATGAGAAAGGACAGGACCCAAGGCCATCATCATCTGCTTTTGGGAGTGGGGGTGGGGGGATGATACTGCCCTCTAGTTCCTCCCATTGTCAGCCCCCCAGGACCCTCCCCCATCCTTTTATGCCACTTGAGCGTCTGCCTCATACCTGTAATCCTGTGGGGGGGCCTCACCTTGCACACCTTTCCTGGCCAGAGAGGCAGATGGAAGCCTGCAGCCCCTGCCCCAGCGGCACGTGGACACAGGAATGGGCCTGGAAAGGCTGCTGGCTGTGTTGCAAGGCAGACGCTCCACCTACGATACCGACCTCTTTTCCCCACTGCTAAATGCCATACACCAGGTGAGCCCACCTCTTCCCTTCCAGAAGCCCCTCTGACCTGCTCTCACCAGTGCTCACTGCCATTGTTTTCCATCTTTGTTGAGAACTCAGAATATTTTCTTGCCTGTGGGGACAGTGACCAGCCAAGGATACAAAGGTGTCAGACGTGAGGCTCCGATTCATATTTACTACCTGATATTGCTCCTAACTCCTTCCTTCCTTCATTTATTCAAAAAATATGTGTTGAGTGCCTACTTTGTGTTAAATCTTTGTGCTTGGTTCAGGAGATACAGCAGTAAAGAGAAAAGAGATCATAGAGATTACATTCTAGCCTAAGAAATAGGTAATAAATAAATGTATTAAAGAACAAGATAGCAGTTTACAGATTGTGAATAGGCAGTAAACCTGGGTGATAGTAATTGGCAGGGGACAGGGGGTAGAGAAGAATCTTAGATGACATGTTTGGGGAAGGCTCACCAAGGAGATATCTCTGAGCTGAAACCTGAAAGAAGAATCAGCCACAGGAAACTAATTCCAGGCAGAGGCAACAGTGAATACCAAGGCCCTGATGCCGGAAAGGAACAAAAAGTGACCAGCCAGCTAAAGCAGAATCACGTGGGATACAGTTGGAGTGTGTGTGGGTTCGCTCTTGCTGTATAATAAACCACCTAACATTTTGTGGCTGAAAGCAACAACCATTTATATAGCGTACGAGACTGTGGACAAGCAGCGTAGGCTGGGCTCAGCTGGGTCACTCTTGGTCCTGTATGAGCTCACTCATACATCTGTGGTCAGCTGCTAGGCAGCTCTACTTCTGGGAGTTGGCTGGCTGTTAGTTTAGGGCTATGGCAATGACCGGGTTGTATGTCTGTCATCCAGCAGGGTAGCTCGGGCCTGTTCACATGACAGCTTGGCAAGGTTCCAAGAAGGAGAGTGGAAGCACATGAGGCCTCTTGAGGCCTGGGCTCAGAACAGTGTCATTTCCACCACATTCTGTTGGCCAAAGCAAGTCACAAGTCTAGCCCGGATCCAAGGGATGGAGAAATAAATTCTGTTCCTTTATAGGAAACACCTGTAAAGTCATGCTGCAAAGTGGCATGCACACAGGAAAGGGAAGGATTGTGGCCAATTTTGCAGACAATCTACCACAGAGAGGAAGGCAGGAGTCAGATCTTGTGGAGCCTTGAAGTCCAAAGTGAGTCTTTTATTCTGAATGTGGTGAGATGGGCTCCAAGGCAGGAGGGGCACGATCTGATTGACACTTTTAAAAGGCCACTCCTGTTGCCATGTGAAGGATAGGCTGGAAGGAGACCAGAGTAGAAGCTGAGAAACCAATTGGGGGCCTATTTCATAGTTCAGGAAAGATAATAAGGTGTGGCTTAGGTTGGTAGCAGTGGAAGTGGAGAAAAGTAGGTTAATTTGAGAGATCTCATGGAGGTAGACACAAAAGGCCCCACTGATGGACTGGATGGGGAGAGGAAAGAAAGTCAAGGCTGGCTCCCGAGTTTTTGGCTTGAGTAATGTGGTGAATGGCAGAACTGTTTATTGAGAGGGGGAAGCTTGGGGAAGAGACAGGTTTGGAGCTGGATGAATCAAGCACTCTGCTTTGGAGCACAGCTTAATGTATTCACAGCTCACATACTCCTTCCCTGCGCCCATAGAGGCTGTAGAGGCAGGTGTGGGGAATGAAGAGCACCTGGGTGGGACGGTCCTGGTTCAAATCTCGGATCTGCTCTTGAATTGTGTGCCCTTTTAGAACTTAGCTCCTCTGAGTCTCACTTTCCTCTTTTTTTGTTTGTTTTTATTATTTTCACTTTTTTTGGGTCTTGTCTTTTTTTTTTTTTTTTTTTTTTTTCTTCTCCACTTTCCACTTTCCAAACACCTCCCAGAACAGGAAGTTTTAGGCATTAGACACCATTTCATTCAAGTACCCACCCCGTTCTGATAGTAGAAATTCAGTAAATGATCACAGCTGTGCTCCTTGTCTGTGCTGAATGAGGGCCCCAGGAGGTAGGGACTGGCTCTCTTTCACCTTTGAAGCTTCTCTGGCCCAGGCCATTCCAGATGCGGTCAGCTTTAGGGGTGAGGGCAGATGCTCCAGGAGTGATGGAGAGTGTCCCTCCTGGGCCAGGGCAGGCAGGGCCGGCAGCCATGTCTCCTCTCCTGCTTCCCAGGGTTGCGGGGCACCCCCTTACTCGGGCCGGGTCGGGGCAGCAGACGAGGGGCACACAGACACGGCGTACCGTGTGGTGGCTGACCACATCCGCACGCTCAGCATCTGCATCGCCGATGGCGTCGCTCCTGGGATGTCTGGTGCACCGTGAGTCTGGAAGGGCTACAGCATGGGCAGGGGCTGCTGGGGGTTGCAGGTGAGAGGACGGAGGAGATGGAGAGGTGGGTCGGGTTGAGATGGCAGGAGGAGGGGGAAGCTAGCACACACTCGGGACCTTGCCCTGTCCTCTGCCCTCCCTGCTGACCAGGGGCTGCTGGGGGCTCATCTGGGCTCTGAATCCTTCTAGGCTGGTACTTCGTCGGATCCTCCGTCGAGCCGTGCGGTTCTCTACAGAGTTGTTGCGGGCACCACCTGGCTTTCTGGGCAGCCTGGTGCCTGTAGTGGTGGAGACGCTGGTAAGGGCAGAGCTTCCTCACTTCCCTGGGCCTCCCTGGGGTCTCGGGGAGCCTGTTGCTGAGCCCATACAGTGCCCCGGCCTGGGTTCCCCACCCTAAATGTCCAGCCCAGCGTCCTCTCAGTGGGCTTACAAAGAGCAGGGAGCCTTCAGGAGGCCTTCTGGCCCAGGCTGCTGAGCCTTTGACCTCGGGACCCCCTTCTGCCGGTATCAGTCCCCCTCCCCCCAGAGAAACTGATTCCCCATTTAGATCCTTCCCCCGTCCATCAGCCTCTCTGAGTCTCCACGGCAGGTGTCCCCAGGGAGGCCCAGGGTGGAGGTGCAGAGTGGGCTGGTTGCTTTTGACACCTCCTCAGCCCTGTCCGCCGCCTCCAGGGAGGTGCTTATCCAGAACTGCAGAGGAACTCAGCCCAGGTACTGGATTTGGATGGGGGAGGGAGGGGCTCCCTCTCGGGAGACCCAGCTCCAGCCCTGCCCTGCCCCCATTCAGATAGCCAGCCTGGTGTCAGAGGATGAGGCGGCCTTCCTGGCCTCCCTGCAGCGGGGTCGGCGGATCATCGAGCGGACCCTGAGGCGCCTGGGGCCTTCCGATGTGTTCCCTGGTGAGCAGGGCACCTGGCCGAGGTGTGAGGGACCCACTTAAGCAAGCCAGGCCCAGACCTCACATCCCGCCTCCTCCCCCATGTCCCTCTCCCAGTACTCTCTCTCCAGCACCTCCCTGCTTCTCCTCACTTCGTGCTGCCCAGCTGGCCCTGCCTCTGGTCTCTGCTTTCCAAGGCTGGCTTCATGCCCAGAATGAGCTTCTCACCTCCTTTGAAATGACATATGCCAAGGGAGGACCCTGGGCTACCCCCAGCTCTGGCTTTGGGGCCTGAAGGTGACCCCTCTCCCGGGCCTGCCCAGTGTGGGGAGGGGGCACTTGTGCTTGGCACCCAGTGGCTTCTGTGTGGTCAGAAAAGCCCTGGCCCTTACTTCTCCCTCACTTCTTCTCCCTCCCTCCATCCTGCCCCTCCTCTCTCAACACCCCTTCCGTCCCTCGTCTTCCTTTCTCATAGCCGAAGTGGCCTGGTCCTTGTCACTGTCTGGGAACCTGGGGCTCCCCCTGGACCTGGTGGAACTGATGCTGGAGGAGAAAGGGGTGCAGCTGGACTCTGCTGGACTGGAGCGGCTGGCTCAGGAGGAGGCGCAGGTACAGGCTGGGGCACTCCCACACAGGGCTCTGCTGGGACACTTCGGCCCCTTCCCCAGCCCTGAGTTCTTGTGGGAGGAGCTGCAGCTATCGAGGGAAACAGGAGTCTGAGGTAGGGTCTGTCCCCTCACTCAGGCCCCGCCCACAGTCTGTGGAGGGGAACGCTAGTTCAGTGAGCCACACAGTAGCAGAAGGGGAGAGGCCAGCACAAGGTCCTAGAGGGGCTGTCGGGGGCGGCAGTGGGTGAGGGAGGCCAGTCCTGAGACCCCCGCACGAGGGGTGGTTCACCAGCCAGCCCAGGGTCTCTAGCAGCCAGCCCAGCCTGAGGGCTTATTCCAGAGGGGGTGCAGGGTTCACACAACTGTGTGTCAGGGACAGGGCTCTCCGGAGACTCAAGTCCCGTTGCACTCTCCGTGCACCCCTTCCGTGCACACACGCCTGTCCCGCAGCACCGGGCACGGCAGGCCGAGCCAGTTCAGGAGCAGGGACTGCGGCTTGACGTCCATGCGCTGGGGGAGCTACAGCGCCAAGGGGTGCCCCCAACCGACGACAGCCCCAAGTACAACTACTCCCTGCGACCCAGTGGCGGTTATGGTGAGAGCCTAGACTGAGGTGGGTGGCCACGGGCTTGCCTGACCATGATTGGGCAGGACGTCACAGACCAGCTACCAGGCCTGTGCCTTCCCTGGGGTAGCCACCGGGGTTCTCGGGGGGCCCTGGCTGGAAGTGCCCCCCAGCCCCGTGCCTGTTGACTTCAAGGAAGGCACAGACTCACATCCTGCATCCCAAGCCCCTGCCTAGCACTGATAACCATTCTTGGCCCTGGCAGAGTTCGGCACCTGTGAGGCCCAGGTGCTCCAGCTGTATACAGAGGACGGAACAGCCGTGGCCTCCGTGGGGGAAGGCCAGCGCTGTGGCCTCCTCCTGGACAAAACCAACTTCTACGCCGAGCAGGGAGGTCAGGCTTCCGACCGAGGCTACCTGGTGCGGGTGGGATTGCAGGTGAGCCCCCCCAGCCCCCCCGCCCCACAGGCTCCTGCAGGAGGCAGACCTGAGCCAGAAGGGAACCAAGGGGAGGGAGAGGCTGCAAGCAACTCAGTGCCTTGGCCCTGCCCTCCCCCAGGACGTGCTGTTCCCAGTGGCCCGGGCCCAGGTCTGCGGAGGCTTCATCCTGCATGAGGTGGCGGCCCCTGAGTGCCTAAAGGTGGGGGACCAGGTACAGCTGCACGTGGATGAGGTGAGGACCCCACCCCTGCTGTTCGTGACGTCCTGCAGCCCCTTTTCTCTCCCCATCCCCGCCTACACCCAGGACCCTGGGTGACAAAAGTGTTTCAGGCCTGGCGTCTGAGCTGCATGGAGAAGCACACAGCCGTCCACCTACTAAACTGGGCACTGCGGCAGACCCTGGGCCCTGGCACAGAGCAGCGAGGGTCCCATCTCAATCCTGAGTGGCTGCGCTTCGACGTGGCCACGCAGGTGAGCAGGGCACAGAGGGGCAGCCTTCAAGTGAGGCGACGGGCTTAGAGGGAGTCTGGTAGTGTGGGGGTTTGGCCAGTAAGGGGGCCTGGGCTGCCTCTCGTTCAGTCACTGGGGGGCCTTGGGTGGGGGGCTTCCCATCAGGCTCCTCCTGCACCAGTGAGGGTTAGGCTAGCCAGAGTGTGGAGCCATCCCTTCACCTCCAGCCACCCAGCTTCCTTGTCCCTGCTGTCACCCAGGATATTCTTGCTCAAGCTGAGCTCCCCTCTCCCTTTACTGCCATCCTGTCTCCTTGTCCCTCTGGCTCAAATCCTCTGGGAAGTGCTCTCTGACTAAATCTCGTTCCACTTGATTACTCCTTGCTCCTGTGTCTCCCCCATCCTGTATTTCTCTTCCACTGGCTGACCCTTGTTGTAAGCTCCCTGAGTCCAGAGCCTCCATTTTCTGTCTTTTCATCAACTTCCAGTGCCTAGTGAAAGGCCTGCAGCTTCCGATAGGCCCAACCCCCAGGTAGCTTTCTAAAGAAAAGAATCGTTAGCTCCACAAATGTGTATTGAGCACATGTTATGTACTAACCCCTGTTCTAGAACCTGGGGGTAGTTCAGTGAACACTGACTGCTTCTTCATGCATCACTCCCAGGCATGGGGCTGACTGCCTGTTGGTCTGTCTGTTTCCCCCCAACACCCCTAGGCCCCATTGACCCCAGAGCAGCTCCGGGCAGTGGAGGGCACTGTGCAGAAGGCCGTGGGGCAGGATGAGGCCGTGTACGTGGAGGAGGTGGCCCTGGCACGCACTGCCCGTGTCCCCGGCCTGCGCTCTCTGGATGAGGTGCACTGGGGGAGCCCACGGGGTGGAGGTTGCCTGCCCGGCCCCCCACCCTCCCCTCCCCTCAGGCCCCTTAACAGACCTGTGCCCTCTCACTGTCAGGTATACCCAGACCCTGTGCGGGTGGTGTCTGTGGGTGTGCCTGTGGCCCAGGCGCTGAACCCAGCCTCCCAGGCTGCACTGCAGACTTCTGTGGAGCTGTGCTGTGGGACGTGAGTCACTCCTCTCTGCCTGCTCTGGCCTGGGGCCCTGGACCTCCTCCCTTCCCTGGTCTTTGGAGCCCCCAGCCCCTGGTCTGGAGCTCAGGCTGCTCTTTTCTCTCCCGTTGCCACCCGGGCTGCCTCCTCCCTCCCTCTGCCCACAGGCACCTGCTACGCACAGGGGCTCTAGGGGACCTGGTCATCATCGGGGAGCGCCAGCTCGCCAAGGGCACCACCCGCCTGCTGGCCATCACTGGGGAGCAGGCCCAGCAGGTCAGCACGCCAGCAGGGCCTGGGAGGCTTCTGGGTGTGGATGGGGGCCAGAGAACACACAGCTGACGCTCTCAGGCCGGGGGATGCCCAGCAGCAGACCAGTGTTCATGCCTGAGCACCAGGATGGCCCCACCAGCTGCTGGCAACTGGCATCTGTTGTGATTATTTGGTACCTTGATCGGTCCTGATTGTTCAGTGTTTCTAACTTGGTCCTGCCCAGCAACGGGTTGAGAGTGCCTGTCTTGGAGAGGGAAAGTAAGCCAAGCAGTCCTGACCATCCGGTTCCCTCCCTGCAGGCCCGAGAGGTGGGCCAGAGCCTGGCCCAGGAGGTAGAAGCAGCCGCAGCACGGCTGAGTCAGGGCAGCCGGGATGTGGTAGAGGCTCAGCGGCTGTCCAAGGACATGGGACGACTCACTGATGTGAGGGCCACCCCCAGCATGGAGCTGTCCCCTCCCTCTCCTGGCCATGTTCCCTTCCCTGTGCATTCCTGGACCCTGCCCGTCTCTCCCCAGCATTCCTGTTAGACTTCAGCTGGCCCACATATTTGTCGGTTGTCTGCAGGGTGGGATGTGGTGGGTGTGGTCTCTTCCTTGGCCTTGCTGGTGGTCCCTGCCTCAGAGACCGTGGCTCAGGGAGGGCAGGGATTGCTGTACTTCTTCTGACCATAGGCCGTGGACACTGCCGTGATGCCCCAGTGGCAGCGGCGGGAGCTTCAGGCCACACTGAAGGCGCTACGGCGGCGTGCCAACACTGCCGTCCGGAAACTGGAAATGGGGCAGGTAAGAGGAGGTCCAGCTGCACCCACGGGGGCAGATACCAGGCACACCCAGCAAGGGTCAGAGATGCCCTAGCACGCACGCTGAGAAGCCTCAAAGCCTGGCAGGGGGTGGGGGTGGGTGGCAGCTCCTCCCTCTCTTGCCAGCTGAGTGCCATCATCAGGCCATTTCCCCACTTCTCTCTCTGCCAAACTGGGTCTCTCCCCCAGCTCCCAAGTCTGGCTCAGAATCTCCCTCCAGGAAGCTGACTTGATTGCGCCATTCAGTCCTAATTGCTCCTTGACTGTGGATCCTCCCCCCTCCGCCCCCTCTCACCCATCTGTGCTCCAGCCTTAGTCCTTTCACCTTCAGCGGCCTATTTGTAGGGGCCTGGAGCTATGATGAAAGGGAGGAGGTGAGGGGGGGAGAGGAAGGACACAGAGGGGACCCAAAAGAAGGAAGCCATTCTAGGCAGAACCCCTGGCACCTTTGCTGGGGGAAGGGGGCCGTGGGAGGGGATTTCCGGACTGGGGCTCAGTTCAGAAGTGGGGGCTGATTGCCTCCCAGCCCGACCCCTGTGCTGTCCTTCCTGCCTCACAGGCTGCACAGAAAACCCAGGAGCTGCTACAGCGGCACTCGGAGGGGCCCCTAATTGTGGACACAGTTTACGCTGAGTCCCTCTCAGTAAGTGTTGCGATTGGGGGTGGCCCCAGGGTCTGGGGAGGGGAAAGTCCCGGCAGGGAGGGAGCTGGGAGTCCGGGGAGCTGTGAGGTCACCATCTCCCCTCCCTTGTGCAGGTGCTGGTGAAGGTGGTCCGGCAGCTGTGTAAGCAGGCGCCCAGCACGTCCGTGCTGCTACTCAGCCCCCAGCCTCTGGGGCAGGTGCTGTGTGCCTGTCAGGTGGCCCAGGTAAGGAAAGAGGGAGGGCAGTTCCCACCCCGCCCGTCTCCTGGTCCAGCTCTCTGATTCCACACCTTTTATTCCTCCCACACGAGGGAGCCACAGCTGGGTAGAGGCCATCTCTGCAGATACCCCAGGGTGGGGATAGGACCACCTCCTTCCTAACCCCCCCTCTCCCACCCCACCCGCGAAGGCACCGAAAGACTCCCTAATTCCCACCACGCCACCTCCAGGCTGCACATTTCTTGCGAACAGGTAGCAGCCATTCATCAACCTCCACTCACGCAGTCCCAGCCCGTCCCTCTCCTGTCTCCTCGCCTGATTACCCCCACCGTGTGCCCGGCTTGGGAGAGGGTTCTAATCGCCATGAGTCCACTCTCAAAGGTACATTGAGTGGATGGTGGCAGGGAGGGCTGCTCTGCATCACTGCCCCGTCTGTTTCTGTCCCCAGAGTGCCACGCCGGCCTTCACCGCAGAGGCCTGGGCGCTGGCCGTGTGCAGCCACATGGGGGGCAAGGCCTGGGGCTCTCGAGTGGTGGCCCAGGGCACTGGAAGCACTGCTGACCTGGACGCTGCCCTCAGTACAGCCCGAGCCTATGCCCTCAACAAGCTCTGATCCAGGCTCACTCAGGGACTCACAGAGACTAAAGAGACAACAGACAGGCCAGTGCCTGGAGCCCTGAAGGAGCGAGCAGAACCTCCCCGGAAGCTAAGCAGAGGACTAGAGGCTGGAGGCCAAGCAGCTGAGCCGAAGAGGACCGCCCTGGGCTGGGCTCTGAGTGGACACAAGAAGATGTGGGCTGGGGAAGGCAGAAGTGGGCCTGGTAAAAGGCCCCCGCTAGTTGAATGTGAAGACATGGCTGTCCTGTCTGTGATTGTTTATTAAAAAGTATTTCACAGAGGATAGGAAGCTCCAGAAGGTTCTTTCGCCTAAAAAAGAGCAGCCTTTCCCCTCCCAGCAACCTGGAATGGGTGCCCCATGACTAGTCTAACCCCTCACACTGGGCTGAAAGGCCACCCGGCATCCAGATCAGAGCTCTCATCGCCACAAGTGCTTGGACAGGCCCTCTATGCCAGCCTGTTTTGGGCGCCCACAAAAGATTGGTGGCGCCCTGGCCACCAAGATTCATTAACTGTCACATAAAAGTCATGAGAGCCAGGTAGATCCTCTCTGGTGTCACTTATTTCATTAACAACAACTTCTCATTTTAATGAAGTCTCTGGTGATTTGTTGACTAAATGAGCAAACAGGTACTGGTCAGTTGCTGAGAAAGTGGCAAGAACCAACCAGACTTCCTGCCCGTGTGGAGTTTGCTTCCAGTGGGGAAACAGCAATGAAGAGAAAGAAGAGGGTGTCAGACGGGGATGAGGTCTGCAGAGAGAGCGGAACTGGAGAGTGGGAGGGTGGGTGTGGCATCTGGGGGAGGGTGTGAACCACATGGACCTCCAAGGGAAGAGCCAGTGCAGGGGCCTGAGTGAGTGAATAGTGAACAGGCAGGTGGCAGGCCTTGGGGTCAGAGCAAGCCTACTCTTTTCAAATAAGTTGCACAGCACCTGCCCCAAGCGTGAGCTGAAGCTGAAGCTGAAATTGGCAGCTCAGAGCAGGAGGAAGCCAAGGGATGGAGGGCAGCCCTCCTCCCCTACCAAAATGAATCCACCCAGGACCAAGCCAGACACGGGAGCTCCACGTCTGTTCGCAGATCTCTGTCGCTGGATGAAAGAAGGGACCTCAGGGGACCCTTCTCCAAGTCAGAGGCTCCCTGGCTGCGAAGTTCTGTGGCCATTTAGTCAGAATTATTAGAGCAGAGCAGGCCCTCCTGACATCATTTCCTGCATGATTTCTTATTGTAAGTGAGGCACCAGTGATTCGTTGGTAAATCACTGATGAGGGCTTGAAAGGGACCTGAATTCTTGGACCCTAGCTGCTTGCAGACCTGAGGAGTTGCAAAGCTTTCCCTTGGGATTTTGGCCACTGCAGCAGTGGCCACTGTTCAGTGGTGCTCAGCAAAGACCTGTCTCTTTACATGTGGACACCAAGGTGAGGAGTTGGGGGTACCCATTTTATTAATGAGTTAACTGAACTTCTAAGGTGCTAATCTGTCCAGGGTAACCAACTAGTAATCATCAGCAGAGCTGAAATTAAAGCTAAGCTCTGTCTCCAGTGAAACTTCCCACCACTCTTGGTTGCTCTTCCCCACTTGAAGGACAATTTCCTTTTCTAACTAGCCAGCCCCCACGAAGTTGGTCATTCCCGGTATCAGGCTTGGGGCTGTGGGAGGGAGCACTGTGGAGGCCTGGGCCTTCCTGCCTGGTGCCACTCTTCAGCCTTGCTGACACCCTGAAGAAAGGCCAAGGGTACCTCTGCAGGGATGCCGCAGCCCACTGCTCCCCTGCAGGGCCTGGAGTCAACCGGGGGCCTCAGGGGAGTTCAGGAACGCCTACATGTGCCCTTCCACCCTTCTCCTCTTCCAGAAAAGACTGGCTGCTGATGCTTTTCCGAGACCCTCTTTCCATTCGTCATGCCCACCTCCATGTCCACACAAAAGTCTCCAAGAAGGAAGAGCACT
The DNA here is from genome assembly GCF_002837175.3 of Physeter macrocephalus. Classification (NCBI taxonomy): domain Eukaryota; kingdom Metazoa; phylum Chordata; class Mammalia; order Artiodactyla; family Physeteridae; genus Physeter; species Physeter macrocephalus. The sequence continues at coordinate 77,403,431 of NC_041231.1, read as the reverse complement.
GTCGCGGTCCAGGAGCCCTGCCGCCATCCCCCACTCCCCACCTTCCCCCAAAAGCCCACCCGTTCCTAAACATGTCCCCAAGACGCACAAAGCGTGCCGCACCGCCAGGGTTCCCACTGCCCGCTTGGCGGCCCCACACAGAGCCTCAGACGGACACTCTGCGTCGACCCTGGGCCAAGGCGCGCTGCGACAGCCTTCCAAGAGCAGAGACCGGCTTGCACAAGTGCGCACGTGCGCCCGTCGTCTAGGAGCCGCCCCCTAGCGACGCAGGGCGTCCCTAACGACCTGCGCCCGCGAGGGACCTGCGGGAAGGTGAGCGCCCAGGCCTCGGAAGCGGTGAGGCGACCTCGACCCCGGTCTCCCCTAGCGGGCTGAGCTCTCCCTGCCCCGACTCCCGCCCACGGGGCGCGGGAACCCCTCCGGCGTCCTCCCACCCGGCCGAAGTCTGCGGGCTGCCGCAGCCTTGGCTCCACATTTCGCGTGGGGAGGAAGGGCCGGTCTGTACCTACAAGAGGCCCCCAACCCCACCCCCATTTGAAGTGGGATCCGTGCCTCCTAACCCGTTACAGCCACTGCAAACTGGTCCAGGGTCTGTGAGTCAGGGGAGGGGGTTCGTGAGATGGAGAAAGGGGAAGGTGGGGAAACAATAGGTCGTGGGGGAAAGCAGTTCCAAGCCCCTGGGCCCCAGTCTTCCCATAAAGGCCGACCCCTATTCCCAGCTCCTGCTGGCTGAAGTCCCTCAAGACAACAGACATAAGTGGGCCTGGCCCAAGGGTGTGATAAGACTGTTTTACCAGCCAGAGACCAAGGGTGGTGGGCCAGAGCTGTCAGAGAAACTTTCGTGCCCGTCATTTGTGATTCTGCAAACTGAATTCCCAAATGCGAACGTGCCAGTGATTTGGCCTGAGGTAGGGTCTGATACAGTACGCATGAAAGGGATCGGGGGGGGAAATGTAGACAAAAGCCCAGGGCCCTGAGGAGAAGCTGGCTGAGAAGGCAGAGGAAGCACCATCAGAGAAGGTGGGGGGGTGAGGGGGCATCAAAGCCCAGCCAGCCCAGAGGGGGAGTCCAAGGCCACAGGGGTGCTCACAGGCCTGAAGAAGGCCAGGAGCTTCTGCCTCTCAGTTCTGAGGGAGGGAGGTGAGGACCAGGGATGTGGTGAGCAGGAAGGGGAGAGGGCACCCCCTCCCCTAGCATCTTCAACGTTCCCATTTGAGCAGGCAGGAGGAGACTCTGCACAAAGTGGTTGGATTTCACCGGAGACTTGAGAAGGATGGAGAAGGTCTGAGAACTTTCTGAGAACAGGGAATGTGCTGGAGAGTCGAGCATTGAATCCTAGGTCTGGGAGGAGCATGGAGAGCCCGGTGTGGACCATGGGGCAGGAGAGCACAGCTCTGCAGTATCTCTTGGGTCCTCGTGGGGCCTCAAAAGCTTAAGGATACAGGTGATAATCCAGTTTTGCAGAAGGACCCTGTGCCTGGAAGTGACTTAGGGGGTGAGGGAGCCTGGGCTGTTTAGGTCAGCAGCAACGAGGGTAACCCTGGGCTCCACGCTGGAGAGAGTGGAAGGCCCGCTGGAAACGTGCTGTGATGACTGAGTCTAGGGCAATTTAGGAAGCAATCCCAGCATCTCATGATTGGTCTCTGCTTTTGTGCAGAAAAGTAAGGGAGAGCTTTGGACAGACATCAGCTCAAAGCTCAGCTTCTCCACTTACTCGCTGTGTGATGCTTAGCAAGTTACTTAAGTTCTCTAAGCCTCTGTTTGCTTTGTTTTCCTGTCTGTGAAATGAGGATAATAGAGTTATAATAATAATCCTCAATAATAAAATTGAAGATTTCATAGGCTTACGTAGGTACAACATCTAACATCTTTATCGTAATATCTAACACAACTACTGAAGCCCGTGAGCCACAACGAATGAAACCTGCACGCCTAGAGCCCATGCTCTGCAACAAGAGAGGCCACCGCAATGAGAAGCCCGCGCACCGCGACAAGGAGTAGCCCCTGCTCGCCACAACTAGGGGAAGCCCGAGCGCAGCAACGAAGACCCAACGCAGCCAAAAATAAATAAGGAGGACACTCCGGGCCAAACTGAGGCATCTCATCACTTTTTTAAAAAATTTATTATTTTTTTGGCTGTGTTGGGTCTTTGTTGCACGCGGGCTTTCTTTTTAGCTGCGGTCAGCGGGGTCTACTCTTCATTGCGGTGCTCGGGCTTCTCATTGCGGTGGCTTCTCTTTGCTGCGGAGCACGGGCTCTAGGTGTGCGGGCTTCAGTAGTTGTGGCTCGGGAGCTCTAGAGCGCAGGCTCAGTAGTTGTCGCACACAGGCTTAGTTGCTCTGCGGCATGTGGGATCTTCCCGGACCAGGGCTTGAACCCATGTCCCCTGCATTGGCAGGTGGATTCTCAACCACTGCACCACCAGGGAAGCCCCTCATCACTTTCTGTTGCCTGTGCTTGGGCATGTAGAGAGCAGACCTTAACGCCTAACCCTTGGAGTTACGGGTTGAATGTGATTTCAGGACCCTGGACGCTGGTCCTGAGGACACAGGGTCGGGACCAGGGAAGGAGGAGGAGGATTTACCTTTCTTCAGGGATTGTGGCCCTGGGTTGGCAGGGTTGATGTTGGAGACATAGCATGTGAGGCCCCACAGGCCCATGAGACAGGTGTCAGGAGATGAAAGATCACTGGGTTGTCCCCACTTTCCCATCTGAGGGAAGGGTGTGCCCTTAGAGGGGGACATAGATGGTGGCACAAGAAGCACTCACTCTCGGTGGCACTCACCTTTCTGGAACGTCAAGAGGATTCCTGCCCCAGAGAAGGACAGAGCCTTGAACACCCTTCCGGTCTTCAAACTCTGGGATTCTCTGACAGCCCCACTGGCTCCCCAGGGAGAGAAGGCTCCAGAAGGGAAGGTACCCCCTCTGCCACTTCTGGGGCTGTCCTCTATGGGCCCTTGGGGGCTGTGGGAGGCTGGCTAATGGGTGTCTACCCATCCACAGGCTTCTAGAGAAGATAGTGTCACTAGAACCACCCCCAGCTGCAGACTGGTGATGCCCAGGCCAGACTAAGGCTGCCCTGGGAAGTAGGAGGAGTTACCTCAGTTCTCCTGGCTTCTCATTCTCCTGTGAGCCCTCCCCAGTCCCCCCCACTCAGTGGTGCATTCTCCTTGCCCCCTTCCCAACTTTGCTTTTTGGACCTGAAACTCGTTCACACTGAGGTATGGACGACTGATAAGAGGGGAGATATATCTGTATGCCCTTTCTGACTTAAACAGTCAGATAGGATAATACATTGCATGACCTACATTTTTTTTAAGTTTGCTACATTAATATCAGCATATATTTCATAATTTACTATGCTTTTGTTTGACCTAAAACGATGAGTCCAGTGAATACCCTGGCGGTCCAGTGGTTAGGACTCAGCGCTTTCACTGCCGTGGCCCAGGTTCAATCCCTGCTTGGGGAACTAAGATTACGCTAGCGGCATGGCCCGGCCAAAAAATAAAATAAATAAATAGGTAAGTAAATAGCAGTTCAAGGTTAACATAGGGATATATACACACGCATGTATGCGCTGTTAAGATTTCATTTCATTAGGGAGGAAATGCATTTTAATATAACAGGGATGAAAGCCTTATGTTAGGGACCTGAAATTCCCATAGTGAGGTGCCAAAACCCAGCCTGGGGAGACCCTCCCTGACAGATCCCTGGGACGCCTGCTTCCCAGGGAACAAGAACAGACTTTTTCTTTCCTAGTGGAGGCGGGGGTAAGTGACTGGAAGAGCAGGGCACTGTGGATAGAGGCAGCCAAGCCCCTGACCCTGGCCCCAGCCCTCCTAGATATCCGGGGGCCCATTACTTCCTGGTCTGGTCTTCAGTTTCTCCATCCATATAATGGGGGTGAGAAGCCTGCCCTGACTCCAGTGTAGAGTGGTTGTAAGACTCCAATGAGAGAAGCATTCTGAAAGAAACTTGTAACTGTTAAGTGCTGATAGTGTCCTGTGGCTGGAGAGATGGGAGATGAGGTCGGAGGCTCGGGTGGTCGGGAGAGGGACAGGCCTCCGGAGTTAGACATCAGGCCAGGTGAGTAATAGCCTGGAGGTCCCTGGCCAACCCATTGAACTAGTTCATCTACCGATTTAGGATTTTTCCTGTAATTTCATTCACCAAATGGTGAGCCACCCAAATGGTCAGGACCCTTTGGTCACAAAGGGGCAGAAACCCAACTCTTAGCTTCAGCAAAAGGGACTTGTCAGAAGGCTGTCGAGTTAGTTCTCAGAACTGAAGGAAGCCTTCAGAGGGCCCTCGGGGACGAGGCCTGGGGACCAGAGGTGCCCAGCGTGCTCTGTCCACCTCCCATTCCTACTGGTCTCCACCAGGCAGCATTTCCTCCTGCCTCAGACAGACCTTTTCCGTGCGAAGGGAAACAGCTTCCAGCAGCAGGGGATCCGTATCCTTGTATCCTTCAAGGACATATCTCCTTTTGGACAAATCCCAAGAAGGGCTCTGATTGGCTTACATCAGGTGCACCCCTGAACCAATCACTCTGACCAATACAGGGCACTCCTATTGGCCAGAATCTATGATCAGAAGGAGGTGGGGCAGCCCCAAACACCAGCTGCCTCCCCAGCGGACCTGACACTAGGTTAGGGATTAGAGACGAAAATGAGTAAGAAATTGCCCCCACACCGGGAGGAGCCCACAGTCTAGTGTGGGTGTGGGGAGAGGGTGGTCAGTCACCACCGAAGTGACACAGGTACTGAGGGTGGGGGGGGGTCTGACAAAGGGAAGGTGGGGCACAAGAGAAGCTAAAAGCCTCCAGAGGGAAAATGGTGCTTGAGCTCAGGCTCACAAGACCAGTGAGGGTCCGTTTCCCAGGCCGAGACCGTGGGAAAGGCATTCCAGGAAGAAGGAGCGGCTTGAGCAAAGGCTGGGCGGCATAGACTAGTCTGCGGTGTTCCAGATGCAGAGAGGAGTTTATTTCAAACAGAGCGTCCGGTCACGGAGGGCCCTCTACACGGAGCTGAGGAAGCTGGGCTGCACCCCATGAGTGGCGGGCTTACACGGAGCCTGCCAAGGCGGCTCTGGGAAGGCTAGATGCTGGACGACACACCCAGTGCTGGGCAGCTGCAGCTACAGTCCAGGTGGACAGTGAGGCCCTGAGCTGAGACTGCAGCAGGAAGGGAGTGGAGGGACTCTGGGGTGGGAGAAGCAGAACTGAGGGGAAACAGCAGTAACCAGGTGGGGGGCCTGGAAGAGAGAGCTGGTTCCCAGCTTCAGGGTTCAGGCACCTGGAGGGCTCCCGGGACCCCTGGCCGAGGTAGGGAGCCAGGAGAAGCAGCAGCTCGCAGGAGGCACTGAGTTCTCTTGGGGGGCAGATTGAATCTGCGGGAGCCGGGAGGCCGGCCAGTGGCCCTGAGTCTGGAGCTCAGAGGAGACAGGAGAGCTGCAGCCCAGCAAGAGGACGAAGTGAGGCCGGGCAGCCACAGCTAAACCCGGAGGGGTGGGCGGAGTCAGAGGAGCCTGCGACGACGGAGACTTTCGGAGAAAGATCCGGAGGCCCCGAGGAGAGTTGAGAGAGTGGCAGCCACGCAGTGGTTGAGAAGGGCAGGGTCGGGCATGCGACTTGATATCATCTTTGTAACATTAGTAACTGGGAGGCACGGAGTTCGTCTTGCTCATTATCCTTTGAAACATACTTTGTCTTATATTTGATTGGTTCTTTTAAGTATTTTTTTAAAGCAACTTTTAGAACTAAAATCCTTCTTAGAAGAATCCTCTGTCTGGTAACAATTTGCTTGCCAAAAATATTTTTGTAATGTCGACTTTTTTTTTTTTTTTTTTGCGGTACGCGGGCCTCTCACTGCTGTGGCCTCTCCCGTCGCGGGGCGCAGGCTCCGGACGCGCAGGCTCGGCGGCCGTGGCTCACGGGCCCAGCCGCTCCGCGGCACGTGGGATCTTCCCGGACCGGGGCACGAACCCGTGTCCCCTGCATCGGCAGGCGGACTCTCAACCACTGCGCCACCAGGGAAGCCCTGTAATGTCGACTTTAAAAAAAACAATCAGGAAGTGATGAGTGAAAACTATCAACTCTGACCTAATTATGAGGTTAATGTCAATATTTGCCTTAAAAAATGACATCAGACCTCGTGGTATGGAGGTCTCTGTAAACGTTGCAGGACAATAGGGGCTCTTTTTTTCTACCAGTGAAGCATGCTGAGCACATGGAGGGCCGCCCTGCCCCTTCTTTCTGAGGAGGGGGCTCAGGGCCCTGGACCAGCCCTGGGGGGTGTCCTTCAGCACCCTGCCCGGAGAAGGCTGCAGGCTCCAAACAGCGGCCAGAGCGGTTAGGCCCAGACCTTAGGAAGGGCTGCCAGGTTCTAATGCCTAAGGCAATAGGCAGTGAGAGAAGAGCCACCCCGTTCCAGAGAGCACCCCACCAGGACCCAGGTGGGGTCTTCCAACATGTGGCTTCCTGAGAGGAAGAAGGGACGACCAACCAGGACGGTGAGGCCCGACAGTGCTGTGAGAAATGCCTGGAGAGCCAGGCCCCCAGGCCAAGCTGGGTTCTGCTCCCTTGGGTATGGCCCGCAGGGTGTCCTGGGATGCGTCTGGGACCAAGGGGAATACCGGCATGTCTTAGGTGAGAACTGTGGAGGGAGCCCCAGGCGTCCAGGTGCGGAGCTGGCAGTAGCAGGGCTGGCCTGTTGTCCCTTTTCTCCTCTTCTTGCCCAGACTGCCAGGCCCCTCGTCCTTCTATCCAGACCCGAACACCACCACCACCTTGCCCTTCACGTGTCCCCTGGAGACAGGGAAGGGCCTCACCCAAAGACACCATCTGAGGTCGGCACTCAAGAAGCAGGTCTCCAGGGCTTTCCCTCCCCAGCCCAAGACCCCTGTCCCTCAGAACGCCTTTATCCTCCACGCACCCCCTCCAGTACTCTTGTCAAATATTATCAGTATGATTCAAATACCTCGGGGGAATCTCCACCACAGCCTGCATAGGAAGATATTACTATCCCCTTTTACAGATGAGGAAACTGGAGCTCACATAAACTAAGTAGCTTGGCCGAGGTCATACAGCAGTCACTGGCAAAGCGAGAAATGCAAAGTCATTTGGTGCCTCCAAGCAGCACCCCCTCCCAGCCACACCCTCTGAAGGACCATTAGTCAAAAAGCACCAGCTGCTTATTCCGCAATTCTGGACCCAATCTGTTTGTCAATTTGCATTTGATTTGCATAAGTGTGCCACAAAAATACATAGATATCTTCCTTACACTGCCTCTCTCTCTCCCTCCTCTCTCTCTCTCTCTCTCCCTCCTCTCTCTCTCTCTCTCTCTCTCTCTCTCTCTCTCTCTCTCTCTTCTCTCTCTCTCTCTCTCTCTCTCTCTCTCCCACACACACACAGCCAGGCTCTTCCTCCTTGAGATGCCTGGAAGACCAGGGAGCACCATCTGGTCCCCTCCATCTGCCAAGGACACCTTTGCTGGTTCAGATTGTTCCTTCCCACCGGCCACTACACAGTGCATCGAGTCAGGGAGCAAACCCAGAGCACGAGCTGTGTGCTGGGCCGAGCAGCCCCTGTTCCGCCTGCAGTCTCGGGGCAGGGACACCTGCAGCAAGGGTGCAGGAATGGACGAATGGAGGGGCAGGGGCAGCCGCGGACACATTCTCTGTCTGCTGACTTCAGCCCCAGATTTAGCTGCCTTGTCGCCTCCCACTCCTTCCCGCTGCCGTCTGGAATGCACGGAGGCTGGGAGAACTAGGAAGACTGGGATGGGGAGATTGAAGGGAGGGGGCCGAGCTGGAGCTCTCAGAGGGAAGAGGAAAAGGTGCTGGCACCCTGGGCAGGGCATGAGTCCAGTTCCCCTTCTCCTTCCCTTCTCTCCTGTACCACCCAGAACAGTAGCCACTAGCCATCAGATTTTGAAGGCTTAATATAAATATATATATAATATCTCAATAAATTATTGAGATATTATATTATATTATTGAGATATTATATATATATTTATATTTATATTACATATTTAAGTGATAATATTTTGTTCATACTGGGTTAAACATAAAACTAATTTCACTTGTTTTCTCTTTCCTTTTTTAATGTCTGTACGAGAAATTTTTAAATAGTATATGTGGCTTGCATTTTGGCATTCATTATATTTCTATTTGTATGTTTCTATTGGCCAGTGCTGTTCTCGACCCCATCCTCCTGGTCAGGCAGTTGCTGTTCTGTAAAATACTTAGTGCAGGGATCTGTTTCGAACTAAATGGTTCTTTATCATACCTCAGTCCTTTGGCCGAACTTGATAGACTGAGTTTAAATCCACCTGTGTTATTTATAAGCTCTGTGACATTGGGCAAGTCAGTTAACCTCTCTGTGCTTCAGTTTCACATCAGAAAAATGAGTCTATCAGTGCCTATCTCGAAAAGGCTTTTGTGAGAATCAAATGAGCTGATATGCATAAAAAACTAAAAAAAGGGTCCAGCATACGGCAATTGCTTGTAATCGCTGTGTAGCTATTACTGTCTCAAATGTGGGGCTGTTGCTTGCTACAGTTTTGTGTGTCACAGTATGCTATGCCTCCTTGGATGCATTATTTTTATTCACTCCTCCCAATCATCTTACTGGTAATTGTTATCCTCATTTCACAGAGGAAGCATCTGAAACTCAGAAAGTTTCAGTAACTGGACCAAGGCTGCCCAGCTAGTGGGATTTGCACCTGGATTTGCTCTAATCCAGAGATTGACCCTTAAGAACCACCCCTGCTACGTCTCTTGGTAAAAGCCCACCAAGACCCTCCAAAGTAACAACTCCATCCCTTCCTCTTGCTCCAGGTTCCCGCCGGCATCCAGGACCCGCCTGTCTGAGAAACTCCCTGTCACGAGGCCATCACCAAGAGGCCACTTGTCCCTGTGTTGTCAGTCCCCAGCATGGAGGAAACCCAGATAACACCCTCACTGTCGGTCCCCAGCTGGTCCTCAGTCTCCACCCACGACCAGTCCTCCACTGCTGGCCAAGATTCGAGCACAGGCCCACAGCCCTCAAAGCCCTCTGTCATCCCACCCCCAGTGAAGTCCAAGGGCCCGAGTTCCGGGGCTGGGGTCCGTCGGATGCGCAGGATCATCGCTGAGGATGCTGAGTGGTCAGTGGCCACTGTGCCCCTCCTCACAGAACTCTGCATTCAGCACATTGTCAAGAACTTCCAGAGTGAGTCTGTCCCTGCCTCGGTCGGGAGAGAAGGCCAGGAGAGGGGCCCAGTGGGCGGGGACTGCCTGGAGGTGAGGCCTCAGAGCTGAGCCCTGGGGCAGCCCCTGCCCTCCCACACAGCATCCTCATCCCCACTCAGCACTTCCCTTCCCCCGTCCCCAGAGGCCAGGACAGTTTCTCTGGCCGTCCCCACTTCCAGGTCCCACCAGGCTCCCCCACACACGGTGCCCTCCATGCCTATGCCTGTTCCTCACCTTTCCCACTCTCTCCAACAAAGCCCAGCCCAAGCCATACCTACCTCCTCCTCCAGAAAGCCCTCCCTGATTGACCGTCCTCCACTCTCTCGGAGTCTTCCATGGCGTGTATAGGTTCTTGGTTTGTTCTGTACTTTAGCCTCTGTAAATGTTCATCCTTTTCAAAGATGAGTTGCCCACCTCTCTTACCAGATGGGGAGCTCTCTGAGGACAGGGCCATCATTTTGTCTACAGCACTTGTCACCACCAGACCTACAATATATTCATTTGACTTGTTTATAGTCTGCCTCTGCTCATAAGACGGAGCAGCTTCCTCTGTTTTGTTCACTCTTGTATCCTCAGCACTTAGAACAGTGTGTGGTGCATAGTAGGTGCTCAAAAAAACATTTTGTTTTGAAATGAATGAATCAAATCAAACTGGGAGCCTCTGAAGTCAGGGATTGACTTCTACCTTCAACCGGGAACAACCCAGAGTCAGGGGTGATGTCTCCCTCCTCAGATTGAGCCTCCCTGAGAATAAAGTCTGCCTCCTCTCTCAAACTGGGTTTCCCTAAAGACAGGGGGTCTTCGCTTTCCTGGGTGCCCCAAGACAGGCTCAGCTCAGTATCATGTGCAGCGTCCCCAGCACTGTGCCTCCTATTTCTGTTCCCAAAGACAACCCTATCCTGAAGCAGCTGCTCCCAGAGCATCAGAAGAAGGTCCTGAACCACCTGTCCCCCGACCTGCCGCTGGCTGTGACCGCCAACCTGATAGAGGATGAGAAGTACTGGCGCCGCTGCTGCACGCAACGCTGGCCCGTGTGCCACGTGGACGAGCACGGCGGCAGCTGGAAGCGCATGTTCTTCGAGCTGCACCTGGAGAACCTGCTGAGGCACTTCATCCCAAGCACCACGGACCCCGAGGTGATCCTCAACCTGCTGCCGCTCTGCAGGAACTACGTGCACACAATCCGCGTGGATCAGTTCCTTCCGCCCGTGCAGCTCCCGCCCCCACTTCGGGGCGGGGATCAGTCCGACTCCGGCAGGGAAGGAGAGATGGAGGAGCCGGCCACGGACCACTACCAACTGGGCGACCTGGTGGCTGGCCTGAGCCACCTGGAGGAGCTGGACCTGGTGTACGGGGTCAAGGACTGTGGCATGAACTTTGAGTGGAACCTCTTCCTCTTCACCTACCGCGACTGCCACTCCCTGGCGGCCACCGTCAAGGCATGCCACACCCTCAAGGTACCTCCTGCCATTCTCAGCATCTCTCTGGTTCCCTCTTCCCTTCCCTTCCTCTTGTATCCCCACCTTCTTCTCCTATTTCCTCCTCGCTCATTGACCAAGTGTCCTTTTTCTTTCCTTTTTTTTTTTTTTTTTTTTTTGGCCGCGTTGGGTCTTCGTCGCCGGGCGCGGGCTTTCTCTAGTTGCAGTGAGTGGGGGCTACTCTTCGTTGCGGTGCGTGGGCTTCTCATTGCGGTGGCCTTTTTGTTGCGGAGCACGGGCTCTAGGCGCACAGGTCTTCGTCGCTGGGCGCGGGCTTTCTCTAGTTGCAGTGAGTGGGGGCTACTCTTCGTTGCGGTGCGTGGGCTTCTCATTGCGGTGGCCTTTTTGTTGCGGAGCACGGGCTCTAGGCGCACAGGCTTCAATAGTTGCAGCACTGGGGCTCAGTAGTTGCGACACGCGGGCCCTAGAGTGCAGGCTCAGTAGTTGTGGCGCACGGGCTTTGTTGCTTCTCGGCATGTGGGATCTTCCTGGACCAGGGCTCAAACCCGTGTCCCCTGCATTGGCAGGTGGATTCTTAACCACTGCGCCACCAGGGAAGTCCCTGACCAAGTGTCCTTTTATGCACTCTGCACCAAGCTGGCTTCTGGGGATGCAGAGATGCACAAGGCACTGCCCTGCCCATTCACCAGCCATTTAGTCATCCAACACGCATCTGCACTCCAGGCCCTGTCCTAGGTGCTGAAGATTCAATCATGAGCACAATTATACCATTTGTGCCCTCCAGCTAACAGTCTGGTGGGGATAAAAGGCAGTAATCAGCAATCATATAAATGTAAAATTGCAACTCGAACAGAGTTGCCAGATTTACCAAATAAAAATGTAGGACATCCAGTTAAATTTGAATTTCAGATACACAACGAATATTTTTTTAGTTTAAGTATGTCCCAAATATTCTGGTTGCAAGAGGGAGAGCCTGCCAAGAAATCAGAGGTGGGAGAGAAGAAGGACACAGCACTGTGTCACAGAGCCAAGGGAGGGATGCTTTTCAAGAAGAGGGGTGAGCAGCAGGGAAGTGGAACGGAGCTGAGGACCGGATTTAGCAAACTTGGAGGTCACTGGGCGGAAGCTGTGTCAGTGGAGTGCCAGGAGCAGAGGCCAGATTGGAGTGGTTTATGGAGAGAGTGGGAAGTGAGGAAACAGAGTGACCATGATCAGCTTTTTCAAGAACTTGGCTGTGAATAGGGGAGAAAGGTAGAGCAGTAACAGATGAGGGGGTTAGGTTTTCTTAAGAAAAAAATTGCACGTGTTTAAAACCAATGTATAAAAACAAAAGTAAACAAATGGAACCTAATCAAACGTATAAGCTTTTGCACAGCAAAGGAAACCATAAACAAAATGAAAAGACAACCTACAGACTGGGAGAAAATATTTGCAAATGATGCAACCAACAAGGGCTTAATTTCCAAAATATACAAACAGCTCATACAACTTAATAACCAAAAAACAACCCAATCAAAAAATGGGCAGAAGACCTAAAAAGACATTTCTCCAAAGAAGACATACAGATGGCCAACGGACACATGAAAATATGCTCAACTTTGCTAATTATTAGAGAAATGAAATCAAAACTACAGTGAGGTATCACCTCACAGCAGTCAGCAAGGCCATCATTTAAAAGTCTACAAATAATAAATGCTGGAGAGGGTATGAAGAAAAGGGAACCCTCCTACATTCATTGCTGGTGGGAATGTAAATTGGTACAGCCACTGTGGAGAACAGTATGGAGGTTCCTTTAAAAACTAAAAATACAGGGCTTCCCTGGTGGCGCAGTGGTTGAGAGTCCGCCTGCCGATGCAGGGGACACGGGTTCGTGCCCTGGTCCAGGAAGATCCCACATGCCGTGGAGCAGCTGGGCCCGTGAGCTATGGCCGATGAGCCTGCGTGTCCGGATCCTGTGCTCCGCAATGGCAGAGGCCACAACAGTGAGAGGCCCGCGTAACGCAAAAAAAAAAAACTAAAAATACAGTTACCATATGATTCAGCAATCCCACTCTTGGGCATATATCCAGAGAAAACTCTAATTCGAAAAGATATATGCACCCCAGTGTTCACAGTTGCATTATCTACAGTAGCCAAGACATGGAAGCAACCTAAATGAATGAATAAAGATGTGGTATATATAAACAATGGAATACTACTTAGCCGTAAAAAAGAATAAAATAATGCCATTTGCAGCTACATGGATGGGCCTACAGATTATCATGCTAAGTGAAGTAAGTAAAAAAAAGACAAATACCATATGATATCACTTATATGTGGAATCTAAAATATGATACAAGATATTTACAAGACAGAAATAGACTCACAGACATTGAAAACAAACTTATGGTTACCAAAGGAGAAGGGGTGGGGGAGGGATAAATTAGGAGTTTGGGATTAACAGATACACACTATTATATATAAAATAGATAAGGTCCTACTGTATAGCTCAGGGAACTGTATTCAATATCCTGTAACAAACCATAATGGAAAAGAATATGAAAAAGAATCACTTTGCTGTACACCAGAAACTAACACAACATTGTAAATCAACTATACTTCAATACAATCATGAAAAGTTAAAAATAGAAAAAACAAAAGTAGAAAATGAAACCAATGTAAAGCTCCACCCAATTGCAAGAAAGGAGCTGAGTACAGGAGAGAGGCACAGGTTCATTGACCGAGGAAGGTTCCTGGGAAGACAGGAAGAACGGGGTCTAGGGATGAGGGAGGGCGGTTGGCTCCGGGCAGAGGGGAGAGTGGATGTGGTGGGTTGCAGTGGATTTATGTTTGGGATTAGGAAAAGGAGGGGTTCCTACTCCATGGCTGAGGAGACCCACCTCAGGCTGTAGGGTGAGGGGCTGGAGAAGGTTGAAATCGTTGTTGTTGTAGATTATGAGAGAGTATATTGTCCAGAGAAGCAGAGTTGAGTTGGCACTCAGCACTGAGGGCCTATTGGTGGTTCCAGTGATACCAGCCAGTCCTGTGATGTGACATTTTCCATCATGTCAGTTGCTTGGGCCCAGACATACAGAAAAGAGAGAGTGGGGTTGATCCACAGTTGGAGCTTTGCCAGATAGAGGCAATAAAAAAGAGGGACGGGGCTTCCCTGGTGGCGCGGTGCTTGCGAGTCCGCCTGCCGATGCAGGGGAATCGGGTTCGCGCCCCGGTCCGGGAGGATCCCACATGCCGCGGAGCGGCTGGGCCCGTGAGCCATGAC
>NC_041231.1:77377772-77389412 GCF_002837175.3 Physeter macrocephalus | reverse complement strand
TGCCCGTCCGGAGCCTGTGCTCTGCAACGGAGGAGGCCGCAGCAGAGGGAGGCCCGCATACCCCAAAAAAAAAAAAAAAAAAAAAAAGAGGGACAAAAGATTCTGAGCTGGCTAAGAGGGATGTAGAGAGAGGAGAGGACTGAAGGATGGGGAAGCCAGCCACTCAGAGGTCTCCAGGTAGAGGGAGCAGCGGGCCAAGCCAGTGCAAAGGAAAGGGACTGGGGTCCCACCTCCGATATTCATAATGCTAGTCCCACCCCCTTTCTTTTATCTTTTTTCTTCATCCCATCCATTTACTGTTTCTCAACGTTTCCCACTTCCTCCCTGGTTCTTACCCTGGCACTCTCCTTCAAAGAGTTCCTCTCCTTGCCACGGAGGAGCTTAGCTGGCTGAGGAGGGTGCAGTGAGGGGCTGCGGCATGCAACAGACCTGGATTCAAAACCTGCCTCCGCGGCTCAATCACTGTGTGACTCTGGGCAAATGATGTATCCTCTCAAAGCCTCCATTTTCTACTGTAAAATGGAGAGAACCTGTTCCATCTCACTGGGATGCTGAGGGTTAGAGATATGGCTATGGAATGTTCTAGCAGCATGCCCAGCACATAGTCATTTCTCAATAAGTGGTAGTCTTTTCCCCCGACTAGCTGCCACCAATTCTGCACCACTGTGTCATGCTGGGTAGGCCTGCCCTGCCCAAGAGCCAGCCAGGTGGCCGAACCCCTCATCCATTACCGCTCTACCTTTCTCCCCCTTCCCAGCCAAGTCCTTGAAAGAGCAGAACTCCTCCTCCCCGGGGCTCCCTCCTCTACCTGCAGGAGGTAGGCAGGCAGGCAGATTATTCCTGGTGGCCAGGTGCTGTGGCCCCTCTACCTACCCACAGATCTTCAGGCTAACCCGAAGCAAGGTGGACGACGACAAGGCCCGCATCCTAATCTGCAGCCTCCTGGACCACGCGGCCCTAGAGGAGCTGGACCTGTCACACAACCTCATCGGAGACCGGGGCGCGCGCGCCGCCGCCAAGCTGCTGGGCCACAGCCGCCTGCGCGTGCTCAACCTCGCCAACAACCAGGTGCGCGCGCCCGGCGCCCAGTCGCTGGCTCACGCCCTGGCGCACAACAGCGACCTCGTCTCCCTCAACCTGCGCCTCAACTGCATCGAGGATGAGGGCGGCCAGGCGCTCGCCCACGCCCTGCAGACCAACAGGTGCCTCACCACACTGCACCTCGGGGGCAACAAGCTGTCCGAGCCCACCGCCACGCTCCTCTCCCAGGTGCTGTCCATCAACACCACGCTCACTAGCGTCAACCTGTCCTGCAACCACATCGGGCTGGTGAGCCACCGCTTCTGGGACAGGCAGGGCCAAGGGGAGGCCCTGGGGCCTTGGGAGGCGGGAGTGGAATCCGATTGCTGCGGGGTACGTAGGGGATAATTGTTAGGATCACAGCCTTTACCCGGTTCTCACCCCAGCTCTGCCATTTAGCACTTGGTTAAGTTACTTAAGCTTTTGGGGCCTCCATCTCCTCCTCTGTAAAATGGAAATAATAATAGCATCTACTTCTAAGTGTTGTTACTGGGAGTATTAAATGAGTTATGCTTGTAAAGCAGTTATCCATTGCAGGCACTGGCTAGGCCCTCAGTAATTGCTAGCTGTTGCTATTACTCGGGGTTCTATAGTATGGATACTGGGTGCCTATGCTAGGCACCCAGTATCCATTCGTTATTCTTTAACCCTCGCAGTTATCTAGTAAAATGTGTATTCTTAGGCCCACTTTACAGATGGAAAACTGAGCCTCAGAGAGGTTAGTGAGTTGCCCGAGAGCATCCAGTCAGGTTGAAAGCCTGGATCCTTTCCAATAGACAATGTCTTTCAAATCTTGACCAAGTCTCAGAGTAAGAAATGCAATTTTCATGAACACCTAGTGAACATATACATCAATATAACATAATTGAAAGTTACTTGTACTGCTTCTGATATATACTGATGATTTCCTTTATAATGTACACGGCTTCATTAAAAAAAAAATGCTTCTGTGACCCACTGAATTGACTTTGCAACACGCTGTTGGATCACAACCTTAGAACAGCAGCATTCTGCCTCCCAATGTGGAATTTTTCACATTCGGCCTGGCCCACCCAACCCAGAAGGGGCTGGAGCTGTAGGAACTAGCGAGGACAGCCCTCCATGTACTCCAGTTAGGGCCCCGCACCCTCTACCAAACCTCCCCAGAAGACAGTCTTGCTCACATAGACACTGTCTCCAGAGGGGGTGCTCTTGGCTACAAGTAACAGAAAGCTTAACCGGGAAATGGCTTAAACAAGAGGAATATTCATTGTGTCCCATAATCAGAAGCCCGGGGGGAAGGGGGTTCTGGGGTTGGTGAGGTCCTTGGCTCAGCACCATCCTCTGCTGTGCCCACCTAACCACACAGCCACGTCCTCTCCTGTGCGACTCTCATGAGCCCAAGATGGTGGCTGCATTGTCCATTGGGCCACGCTCAGAGGCAGAAAAAGGGAGACCACTACTCTCTGTTGTTCTCTTTTATGAGGAGAAACTTCCCAGAAGTCACTCCCTCCAAACTTCCTCCTCATATCTCACGAGCCAGATTTGTCTCACATGCTCATGGCTGAACCAGAGGAACAGAATCACCATCACTGACATAGCGCCGTGTTTTTCAAACCACTGGGGTTGAAAAATCAATTTAGTGAACTTTGCGCACCATTTTTTCTCAGGGAATAGGATGGAACAGGATAGAATAGGATAGAAAATGTCAGTGCCACACAAATAGGTTAAGAATTGTTTTGTGAAACTGTTGTTTCAGTCACATCTATATAAATATGCGTATGTGTGTACACACCCACCTGTGTGTGTGATCCTGGTAGTGGCGGAAAGTGACGCTTTCCTTTGTATTCCTGACCCAGGATGGCGGGAAGCAGCTTCTAGAAGGCATGTCAGACAACAAGACCCTCCTGGAGTTTGATTTGCGCCTGTCAGATATCGCCCAGGAGAGCGAGTATCTCATTGGCCAGGCCCTCTCTGCCAACCGCGAAGCAGCCCGCCAGAGGGCCCTGAGTCCCAGCCACTTCATGTCACCAGCCACTGCCAAGGGCCCTGAGAACCCGGCGGGATAAGATGGGGACAGGGCTGGGGCAGTGCCCTAGCCCCATCCCTCATTTCATGCCCCTGCCATGCCTGCTGCAGAGTGTCACACTGGTCTGGAGGGAGTGGGGAGGGAGACCAAGAATATCCTTGCGATGAGGGATCAAGGGTTGTGCAGATAAAGATGTGAGGAGAGGAAGGGGCCTGGGATAGGGGTAGGAAATAGGACTTAGCCCTGCTACCCAGGGGGAGGATATTACCGAACTCACTGAAATGACTGACTTTTCCCAAGAATAGGGAAGGCAAAGCAGACTCTAAGGGACTGTGCCTGCCCAGACTCTCCCACGGGGGTCGCCCATCTCCCTGACCACCCTCCTCCCCGACCACCCTCCTCCCCACCATTTTTCTCTCTACCAAACAGATCCTTGACCTCTTGACCTTCAAACACACTCACTCTCTCTCTACCCCCACCCCCCGCCAGGCTACAGCATAGCTTTGCCTGGCTCTTCCACCATCACCCCTGAGGATGCCACCTCTCTCTTACTTAACTCCGCTTAAAGTCATCCAGTTCTACAAGCCACGCCATCCCTAATCCATTCCCCCCAACCTGGGAAGGGGGAAACAGAGGTGACAGGAGGGGCTCAGACCCATCGGCCTCCCCAGATTGCTGCTCACGGACGGGGATATGGCGAGAGCGGTGCGACACTGGGAAGGGAAGTCAGTGAGTCATCTGCAACTTTATTACCCACCAGTTTGATTTATACAATCTTTGCTCTTGGAAATCCACGACAAAAAGGCCACAGTGTGATGCACCCAGTTGACAGAGACCTGTCTTCTCCCCAGCCAGGCCCAGCCCACCCCACAAGCCCTTGTCCACAGGACACATGAAACCTTCCAGGCATCCTCCATGAGTCCCCTTCACTCTGTGGCCGCCCACCTTGGGGCCACACCCACGGGAATCACATCTACCCACAGGGCCACAAGAGGGCCTGACGATGGATTCAGGCTGAGCCCCACCTCCCATCCTCCTCGGGCTGAACCTCCAGCCCTGGGTTTCCAAAGGGTGTGTCATGGGCTGCACCCACAGCAGCCTTGGGGGCGCTTTCCAGGGACTCCTTCCAACAAGCAGAGCACCAAAGAGGGCTTGGGAGTGACCGCAAGTGTGTGCCTGTCTGGGCAACCTTCGAGTCTGTGCCTGACACCCTCTGACAGTTCCGAGTGCAAATGTGTAGGTGTGAGGGTGTGTGTGAGTGTGTGAGTGTACATAGCCACAACTGCTAGCAGAGGGTCTAATTAGAGAAACAAGAACATTCAGCGTAAAGTTTAATTTTAGAGATTAGTTAATTTTCTGGTTTTGTTTTCCCTGGCAATCAATAAAGCTACCAAGAAAACAGACCAAAGAATTTGGGTTTCTCTCTAAGTCTGTGCATACGTGGGAGGTGTGAGGCTGTCTGTGTGAGAAGACCTAGGCAGAAATGGTCAATACAGGCAAAAATAATAACAGCCCCTCCCCTTTCCCCCTCCTCCCAGCTCAGGTTCTGTCTCAGGAATGGGCCTGAGGCAGGAGGAGCTGAGTTCCTGCCTCCTTGGAGCCATGAGGTGGCCAGGATGCCCCACACAAGGGCGTGACATCCGGGTGCCAGCTGGCCAAGAACTGGGTCCTGAGGCCACAGCTCACCACCTGTACCTTGAAGATGTCCTTTCAGACGAAAGGGGTGCTCCAACCCCCAGGCCCCTGGAGAGCACAGTGCTGGCGGGTAGGTGGCACTGCTGCCCAGGGAAACCTAGTGGGCAGCTGTTCCCTCCTCCCCAAGCCTCCTCTTCTCCGGCCTCCTCTCTCTTCCCACTCAGCCATCTCCACCTGAAAGTTAAGCTCAACCCTGATGGGCCACAGGCCGTGGTGTCCCCACGACCTGTGCCCCCCAAGTCCCCCAGGAAAGGAGGTTAGGGGAGCCAGAGGAGATGTTGCATAGGTGGAGGCCATGCCCTTGGGGGGTGCCAGCCTGGCTAGGCTGGAGGAAGAGGGGAGAGGCTGGAGGAGGGAAAGGAGCAGCTCTGATGGCTCAGGTGACATGAAAAGCATCAGGGCTGAGCCATGTCGGAGGCCTGAGGGTTTCCTCTCCAGCTGGAAATGTGAGCTCAATCCCTGGGCACTATGTCAGCTGGGAAAACATTAGCCAGGGGATTTGGGAGGTCAGGGGGTTTGTACACAGACATGCACACGGAAGCACATCAGGGTAGGAGTAGTCGGGGAACAGGACACAGGGCCAGCGCCCTGGGGTGGTGGCAGTTTGCCCCTTTGAAGACCCTGGGACACACAGCAGGGCTTCAGCTCATGGGCTAGGGGAGGACAGAGGGGTCGGGCAAGATTTAGAGAATTCCTGCCTCTGACCCTGCCGCTGGAAATGAGTCTTTCTCCAGCTGGGGTTCGTGACAAGGTCCTCAGCCCTGCAGAGGCTCTGCTTGCAGACGACCACTCTCCACTCCTCCCCACAAGCTCGGGGGAGGCAAGTGCCGTCCCCCACAGACACCCCGACCTTTGGGGGGTCTTTTCACGACCCGACCCTCTCCTCTTTGACTCCCACTAGCTTCCTGAGTTCCCCCTTGTCACCCAGGCCTATCTCCTGCTCTCCCCCACTTAGTCATTCACCTTGGTCAGCTTGAAGGAATGCTGCCTGGGTGGTCTCCCACCCTCTCTGAAGGGAGTGCCCTCCCAGAACCCAGGTGATGAGGCTGCAGTTTAAAGGACTGAGGTGCACTGCCCTCCAGTTTGCCTTGCCCCTCACCCCTGGCAACAGCTCTTCAGAGCCAGGGAGCAGGAAGGGAGGGAGAGGTGTGAAATCTGCGTGGTGAGTACAGTACCCCCCAGGTCCCAGCCTCCCAGGGCCCAGTGAGATAAACAACAGCAGAGGGAGTGGCAGAAAGGAACCCGCGCCAAGAAGAGGAGATAAACATTTCCATGGCTTTGAGGCTTTGAGATGGAGTATCGCGGCTGACGCCTGCCCCAGCCTCAGTCCCACTGAATTCATTACCTCGGATGGAAGCCAGCCCTGCTGTTCTCCAAACCACTGCCCCCTCGGTAGAGAGAGGCCCCAGCGGGGCCAGCCTGCGGAGGAAGAAAAGCCCCAATTGCCCTTCCCCTGGCCTGTAAAGCTCCCCCGCTGCATAGCGAGGGCCTCTCGCCTCACGCGGATCCCACAGCACAGTCGCCACGTAACAGTCATTAGATCCGTTGAAAGGCGGGACTGGAAATTCCGTGTACGAGTGTGCGTGTGGGATGTGGAGGTGTCCCCCTAGGAACTCAGGGGCGGGGCTGGAAGAGACGACTCTGCTGGGGCGGGATTCTCACCCCTCCCCACAGCTCTCTCTTTATGTACAGGAAAGGCGGGGGGAGGGGGGGTGCTCGAATCGGCCCCTTCGGGGTCTGTCCCTTGCCCCCTCGCCTACCCCCACCCCACCCGCACCGTGCCCAGCACAGCCTCGGCCACATTCTTGACTCCCCCTGCTACACGCAGGGAGCACCATCCGGCGAGGAGCAGGGAGGAGGCCGGCGGGCCGGTCCAGGGCCCCGGGGTCACAGTGAGGTCTCTACGCAGGAGCCGTGGCGGTGCAGCGGCCGGTGGCCGTGGCCCAGACATCCCTCCTGCCGGTGCACGATGAGCACCGGGAAGTAGAGGGCGTCGTGGTAGGGCGGCGGCGGCCCGGCCTCCTCCTCGTCTTCGTCGTCCTCGTCGTCCCCCATGCTGGCCTGGCTGGACAGCCGCGTCTGCTCGGTGGGGCAGCTCGCCTCGTTGACGCTCCCGCTCCGGCTGCGCCACAGGCAGCTGCGCCGGGAGCCGTAGAGGCGGCCTAGGGAGAAGCGGCTGCCGCCGCAGCCCGCCCCGCCGCCGGGCCCCGGTCCGGCCCGAGGGCTGGCGCAGATGCTCAGAGCGCTGCGCGAGAAGATGGACGAGCTGCTGACGGCGCGCTGGCAGTGCTCGCAGCTGCGCCGGTACGGGGCCAGGCCCGCTGCGCCTGGGCCACCCACCCCACCGTAGCGGCACGTGGGCGCGTAGCCGCCCGCCGCGCCCCCAGCACAGCGCGCGCCCAGCCCCGCCAGGTCCATGAGCACCGCCTCCGAGTAGCTGGGCACCAGCTGCTGGTTGGAACGGATGTGCCACTCGAGCTCCGTGCTGTCCACCGTGTTGACCCGCGGCAGGCGGTGCGTGAGCGGGGGCAACAGCTCGTCGCTGGGGCTGAGGCCGCCGCCCGCGCTGCCGCCAGCCGAGCTCGGGCCCTCCAGGCCGAAAAGCTTCTCCACGTGGTAGTGCGCGTAGGCCGTGCGGTACTCGGCCAGCACGCGCAGCGGCCACGACAGCGTGAGCAGCGCCGCAGCCCAGAAGGCCGACGAGCAGGCGTACCAGGGTGGCCTGGCCGGGTCGGGGAAGGCCACCATGAATTCGCGGAAGTCCACGTTCTTGAGGTGCATGCCCTCGCGCGCCTCCATGTAGTCGTCCAGGCCTTCGTTCTCGGCGAAGAAGCGCGCGCGCTGGCACAGGTACGCGTTCTCGGCCTCCACGCTGGCGAAGCTGAAGCACTTGGTGAAGCGCAGCCGCGTGGCCGGCGCGCCCTCCAGCCCCACCAGAGCCTTGGACACGTCGCGGACGCCACAGCGCTCGTAGTCGAACTCGGCCTCGGCCACGTGCGTGTTGACGCGCTCATGGTAGACCTGTGGCGCCGGGGAAGGCGGCAGGAGTCGCTTCTGTCCGCTTACCCTCCTCCGCCCCATCACTGCTCTTGGCGCCTGATCAAACCCTCAGCCTGTCCTGGTTTAGCTCCCGGTTGGGGCCAGGTAAGATCTTATCATAGGGTTTATAGAGACATTGAGGCCCTCAGCTTCATCAGTGAGTTAGAGATGAGGGCGGGGCTAGGAACTCATCCCTACTTATGTGCCTTCTCATTTTAACTAAGCCCTGCTCCGTCTAGGGGTCAGTCCCAGGCCCTGAATTGTCCCTCCGGCTTGCCTGATCCTTTTGCCACTGCATCCTTTGTCCCACGCTGCCCCCTCATCACCCCAAACAGCCTACCTGTCTTCCCTTTTACAAGTGTGTTTCCAAATGGGCCCCACAGAGGAGGTCCCTGTGGACCCCCTTTGTCTCTGGTCTCCCTGCTGCCACCTTAGCTAGTACCCGGCCTCCTTCCTGATCCTCACAGGGCCCAAGCTTTGTTTACCCAGCCCAATACTGAGACAGTGGAGAGGTCGCCCTTTTCTGGGAAAATCTCATCTTCCACCAGGGCTCTAATATGCCTAATCCCAGCAGGTATACGGAGTGCTGCTTGACACCCCCTCCATGCCTCCCAGGCCTACCTCCACCTTTTTGCCAGCTGACCCCCACCTCTGGGAGCCTCACACTTGGGATCCACAGCCCTGAGTCTGAGTCTAGCACTACCACTTAGAAGCTGCAGAACTTGGGCAAGTCACTGAGCTCAGGTCTCTTTACCTGTGAAAGAGGACTCGGTAGCAGGCACCTCACTAATCAGCCTGTGAGGCTGTGCATGTGAAACACCTCCAACCATTAAGCACTAAACCATACAGACCCTGGAGCCAGACTACCAGGGTTCAAATCCCAGCTCCACCACACACTAGCTTTTTGACCTTAGGTAAGTTACTGAACCTCTCCAAGCCTCAGTTTCCTCATCTGTAAAATAGGGGTAATAGTTACCTACCTCATAGGGTTATCATGAGTGTTAAATAAATGATTTGATATTTGTAAAGTAGTTAGAGCAGACCCTGGCTGCTAGTAAGTGTTTGCTGTTATAATTATGGTGGGTGTTATTGTCCTCCTGTTGCAGTGCCCACAAGAGCTCACTGCTGCCTGTGCTCTTCCCCCTGAGGACAGTCGAGCAGGGTCCCAGCACCCCCTCCCATCTGGACTGGCCTGTGCTCCCCTCCAACTCCTCACCTGGGTGGTGGTGTAGGCGTCTCCATTGCGGTATCGGGTGACCTGGCGGGTGCGGCGGACATAGTGGTAGCTGATGGCCTTCCACCAGATACAGGGCGTGGCCTGCTGCATGCGGCCCACGCGCTCCCGCACGCTGCTCACATCCACGCGGTGCTGCAGCTCGTGGCGGGCTTGGCAATGCCAGCACTCCACCAGGTAGACAGCGTACAGCATGAGCAGGAAGGCCAGGGGGATGTAGACATAGCCGTTGGAGCAGGGGCTGTCGTGGTACATGAGGCTGTTGCCCTGGTAGGCGCTGCTGAAGGTGAGGCGGGTCACCGTGGTGACGTGGCACCAGGCCACGGCCCCCAGGCAGCCGTACATGAGCAGCGAGAGGAGCAGGCACTTCCAGTGGGACTCACGGCAGAGGGACTTGGTGAAAGAGGGCTGGATGGGACGCTGCTGCTCAGAAGGGCAGGCAAAGGGGCCAAGATGAGTGCGGAGTGAGACGGAGTGGCAAGGCCCAGCACAGAGATGGATGGCGGGCCAGAGGCCGACACCGGAGATGACAGGCAGAGACAGACAGGAATGTGCAGAGAAGAGTCAGACCAAGATGGGAGGCCAGGACCAGACATAAACACAGAAGTAACCCAGAGTGAGCCATGAGGACAGGAAAGAGAGACGGAATGCCAGTACAGGGAAGTGCGGAGGCAGAGGAATCAGAGCCAGAGATGCAGGGAGAAGGCCCAGGTGGCAGAGAAGACACAGATGGATAGGATGGCACCCAGAGAAACAGAGTCCAAAGACAGACACAGAGATGGCAATGAAACAGGAGAAGGAAGACAGGGAGGACAGATAGGCATCAGAGAAGGCAGGTCCCCAGCCCGGACCCCTTCCAGGTATTCCAGGAAAGGGGAGAGGGGCCCAGTGACATCACCTTCCCACTTCACAGGTGGGGCCCTCCCTTCTTCCAGAATCTAGGAGGAGCCACTTCCTCTGACCCATCCACTTCCCTGTCCCTCACAGACAATTAGCCTCATACCTCCCAGGAAACCCCAAGCCCTGTCTCTTTCCCCATACTCTGGACCCCAGGTCCCCTGTGAGTCTCCCTAACATCTACCCCTGTTCTAAGATAAAAGGCAGGGGGGTTTGTGTCCCTGAGCAGCAAGTGGTCCAGGAGGATATATCCAGAAGGGCAGAGGCATGTGGCTGGGGAGAGGGGATGTGGGACGGGGGTGGGGGGGCAGGGAGGGAGATGTTCACAGCCCAGCCATTTGTCAAGAGAAGACGATTTTTGGTACGGGGGCCTATTAAAGCACTTATCCCGTCTGGCCCACAGTTGTCCCGGTGAGTTGCTTACGTGTGTGGCTCCTCCAGTAGACTGGGTGCTCCTGAGAGCAGGGCCTCATTCCCTTTGCATCCTGGGTGCTGGCACCCACAGCCGCTCAATGATGAGTACCGAGTCGAATTTCTGGTGGCAGCCTGGGCTTTCCCTCTCCTCACCGCCCCCCCCACCGCTGTCTAGCTTTAGGAATCCTCCACACACCCTCCTGCTGAGATCCTGATTTTTTCTTTCAATTCCCCAGGCCGGACCTGGAGGCTAGCCAAGGGAAGGGAAAGAAAGGTGGAGAGGAAGGGCATAGTAACAGACAGCAGACCCTGGACCCGGTGTGAAATCTGAGGAAAGATCTGGAAGTAGATAGGTAGGTGGGCTGGGAAATAGTACTCAGCATATGCAAACAAGATTAGGGTACATGTGCCTTTCAGGGAGCCTTGTCCTGCGAGGGGAGCATATGTGCCCCTTGGTGTGCCTGAGTGTGCACTTGTCCCAGTGAGAGGGCGTGTGGAAGGGGCTCTGCCTGCGGGTCCTACCTGTGTGCTTCTGCCCCAGTGCCGTGTGCAACGTGTGCACGAATGTGCATGGGAGATGGAGGAGCCCCTGGTACTCTCCTCCATTTCTTTTGTCTCCAGGTTCAGAGGACTGAAGAGTAGGACCCCCAACAAGGGATGTGCTGGGTACCAAAACTGGGAAGGATTCCTGGGCTCAGGGCCCCCTGGAGGGGGGCCTGCATGGATATGGGGAAAGAGAGGCGCACATCCCCCACGCACACACTCCCAGTGACTCCAGGGGGGATCGCCTCTGCACACATTCGACCTTTTTAGGACCCCAACTCACGTTAACACTACCATTTCCCCCGTGGAACTGGCAGGTACTCTCCTGCCTCCGCAGCCCCTACGAGTCACCCTGCCTGGCCTTCAAGATAGCATCCCCTCGGCGAGATGGGATCCCGGACACCATCCCCACCCCCATCAGCCCGGGATCCGCGAGGCTCCGCCCCTAGGCCCCTCCCCCTGCCCGGGACCCCCGAGCCCCGCCCCCGGCGCGGCCCCTTCCCTGCCACCGCGGACAGCTCCGGCCGCCGGGTGGGGGCAGCGAGGCGGGACTGCGGCTGCGGCGGCCGGCTCGGGGTGCGGGGCGCCGGCCGCGCTGCAGCGGAACTGGCGGGGGCCGCGCGCGGCGGGGGTTGGGGGCCAGGCTGCGGCCGCGCCCGGGGAAGGGGCGCCGCCGGCTCTCACCTCCTCTCGGGCGGGACCCTCGTCCGCCGCCGCCGCCGCCGGCGTG
>NC_041231.1:77367686-77377569 GCF_002837175.3 Physeter macrocephalus | reverse complement strand
CCCCCCAAACTCCGCCTTCCCCAAGCCTACCTAATGGCCACCCCAAAGGGGAAAAGCAACAGGGGCTCCCCGCACCCCTTCCCCACTCCCAGCCCTGCTCACCACACGCACCCGCACCATCCCAGGAAGATCTAAGCCGAAACTCCTCTCGGTCTATTTGTGGAGGGGGCGCCAGCGGTTCAACCAACATCCCTCCCCATCTTTGGTTCCCGCAAGTTCCCGGGGCTGAGAGTGGGGAAAGGAAATTGAGTCTTGGAACCCTAGGGAAGAGCCTTATTCCCAGTTGGATGGTAAAGGGTTAAGGCAGGAGCCAGACTTCAGAGGCCAGACCCATCTGAACCAGGCTGGGATAGGGTGAAAAGGAAAGGATTAGAGCTAGATGTGAGAAAGGACTAACAGAGGGCAGAAGAGGGGACATTGAAACCAGCCTTCACTGAATCATCTTCCTACCCTAGGACAACAGCCCCAGAGAAGCAATGAAGTGTGTACATAGCCCTAGGCTGGAGATCAGGAAACCTGAGTACAGATTCTTAATCCTGGCTCTCTCATTAGCTGTGGGACCTTGGGCAAGTGCCTTCCCCTCTCTGAGCCTTAGTTTCCTCATCTGGGCAGTGAGAAAGTTGACTGGACAATCTCTAAGGCTCTGACTTCCTTCTGTGGGTGTAGGAGGCAAAGTCACAGGCCACAGGCCAGGCTGAGTGACTGCAGGTCGCCTGTCCCTTCCTGCCATCCACCCACAGTGCTTTTCCCTGTCCTGCTTAGGGGCAGAAAGGAAACTGCCATTCATTCATTCCTGAATGCATCCATTCAATAAACAGGTATTACGGGACTTCCCCAGTGGTCCAGTGGGTGAGACTCCATGCTCCCAATGCAGGGGGTCCGGGTTCTATCCCTAGTCTGGGAACTAGATCCCACATGCATGCCACAACTAAGAGTCCACATGCCTCAACTAAAGATCCCGTATGTCCTGATGAAGACCCGGCACGGCCTCAATTAATAAAGAAAATAAATATATATTTTTTAAAAATCACATTTAACTTAAGAAAAAAAAAGGTATTAAATACCTACTGTGTGCCCTGTACAGAAATGCAAAAATACAATTTCCTGTCCTCAAGGAGCACAAAGTCTAATGGGGAAAGAGGACATGGAAACCAATCATGATGATAGAATAGGATAAAGGCTACACTTGATCAATCTGTGTGTGCACAGTCACTGCGGAATCCTGTTGTGTGTGATGTGTTACATTAGAGTCTTTGACATATAGTGACTTTCCCCATTTACCCACAAGAAACTAAGGCAGAGGGAGGGTTAGTGACTTATTCAAGGTCACTTGCTAGTACTCACAGAGTGGTCCTAGAATCCAGACCTTTCCATAGGGATCTTTGGGGGTCAGAAGTCAGCTTGAGGCAAAGCCTATATCGGATCTTTGGGAATAGAGGAAAAGCCCGCTGATGGTCCTGCCTCTCATCTGGGACAGAAGAGCCTCTTCCTCCACCCACACACCCACCTCCCACTCCTGGTCCTGCCTCCATTTTCCTACTCTTCCCTTTCCAGGGAAGGTGAAGGGAGCTCAGCCTGCCTGTCACTTCAGAACTATCCAGCCTACATGATCCTCCCCAGGTCAGTGAGTCCATCCTCCCTGCCAAAACAGAGGAAGGGTGTGGTCCCCAAAGGCATGGTTCTCCTTCATCCCCATGGCAGAGGAAGAATCTCACTTGGTGGCTCATTCCAGTGTCTCTCTCCTACCCATGATTTTTGGGAAGTTCTGCCTACCGCTAACTCCAACCCTTCTTCTTCTGGTATCAGTTCACTCCACCTAGTTCAGCTTACTGCAGATGGAGAGCAGAGGTCCTAACCCTGGCCTTTCCTAACCCAGATAGGATCTTCACATTCCCCATTTAGTTCTAATCTTCCTCCTGTCCCCCAGCCCCACTGCCTTCCTGACTCCATTTCAGGGGGCTTTGGAAGAGAGGTAGCCCAACTTCTTTTGGCCATCCCCAGAGCTCCCAAGAGATAAAAGACCACCTCCCCTTTCTCCATACACACACATGCCCCCTCCTTGGAAGCCCAGAGAAAAGAGGGGTGAAAGGAGGGGGCTGGGGAAGGAGCCAGCTAACCGGCTGGTCACCTTGGCAACTGGGCCTGTTTCCTGAAGATGAGCCTGGCTGGAGTGGGCATAGATGGGAAGTGGGAAACGACAGAGGGAACCAGAAAACAGAGAAGAGGACTGGAGGGGCCCAGCCTTGAAGACTGGAGCTGAGGGAGTGAAGTCAGGACCCTGACCATGCTGTGACCTGAGTCAAAGTCCCCAGGTCATCTTTCCAGATGACACTGCGTGGTCCCTGTTCCCATTCCTAAATTTTCCCCAGAAGGGCTTCCTGTCCGAGTGCAGGCTAGATTCTGGAAGTAGTCGGTGACTCAATGCTGACCTCATGTGGCCAGAAAAGGGGCTGCCACACAGCTGTTAACGGTTTAGAGCCAGACCCTGGACCCGGATTGGGATAGGTTTTTCCTTAAAATCAGCCTCTGTACGTATGAGAGAGGCGGTCCCTGCACACTCCTGAGTTCTTGTGTCCTTGCAGAGAGCTCATATGTCCCCAACCCCTTAGACCTTCAAAAAGGAAAGAAAGTTTCACTGAAAACATGTTTAAAGTTTTGGATTAGGAACAGGAAAGCACAGCTCTACACTTTCAGATTGTTTGACCTTGGGCAAGCCAACTCGCCTCTCTGGGACTCAGCCTGCGACTTTAAAATGGAGGTGATTTTGAACCCAGGTGGTTAGGGTTTGTACTTTTTGCTCCAGCCTTTGAGGTTGGGAGAGGAACAGGTCAGGGGAGGAAGTTGAGAACATCTGAAGTCACACTGACTCCAAGGGAAGGAGATGCCTCAATTGCCTTGGGCTTTCCCCTCACCCTCACGGCTCCTCACTGCCTCATTCTCAACACATTCTCCCCACTCTGGCGTCAGTGGGGATGGAGAGCAGTGGGTCATCTCCTCCCTTCTGCCCTTCCCCCTCTCTTCTCCATCCACTCACCCCCTCCCCAAACAGAGACTAGGTACTTCTCCCAGCCCTCTTCCCTTCCCATCTCCAGTTCAAATGGAACCTCCCCTTCCTCTCACCCCACTGGGTAGTTGGCCCCATGCTGTGCCTCTCTAGCACCCTGTTTTCACTCCTATCTTAGCCCAATCACTCTGTGTTGTAACTTTTTTTGTGTGTGTGCGGTACGCGGGCCTCTCACTGTTGTGGCCTCTCCCGTTGCGGAACACAGGCTCCGGACGCGCAGGCTCAGCGGCCATGGCTCACGGGCCCAGCCGCTCCGTGGCATGTGGGATCCTCCCAGACCGGGGCGCGAACCCGGTTCCCCTGCATCGGCAGGCGGACGCGCAACCGCTGCGCCACCAGGGAAGCCCTGAGGGGGCTTTTTGAAGGCTGGAACCATGGGACAATTTTTTTGTGGAGGAGGGTGGTTGTTGGTTAGTACTGTTACTGTGATACTCGGTTTTGCTTCCAGCAGAGAGAACAATGTCAAGCATTTAGGAGAATCTCCATACATGTTTCTCAAATGAATGAATAAAATGAGGTTTCATGGGGATGGTGTTAGGGAAGCTGCTTAGTAGCTGCCCGTGCACACCCCAGCTTCCTTCCTCCAATGCCAGAGATGGAAAAGGGAGATGTTTTCTTGGGGATGACCTTCTAAGCGCATTGCTGGAACTTGGGGTAGGGGATAAATCATGGGGCAATGATTTGGGGCTCACCACGTGAGTGGGGTTTGCCTACAGCCTCCTTAGCCCCAGGGAAAGTAGGGATGGGGAAGGAGGAAAGATGTGCTGGGGCTGGGGCTGCCGAGGGAACCTCAGCAGAGTGCTGCCCAGCATATCTCGGGCCTCCCCATCCTGGTCCCACCATGAGGAACTAAACTTCCCTAACCAGATGTCACCACCCGAGGCCACTGTTTCATCCCTGTGAGGAATGACCCCTCTGCTTTTTTAGACAACAGTCTTCCTGAGAAAAACCACTTTCAAAAAGCACATCCTGGGCTTTCCTGGTGGCGCAGTGGTTAAGAATCCGCCTGCCAATGCAGGGGACACGGGTTTGAGCCCTGGTCGGGGAAGATTCCACATGCCCCGGCGCAACTAAGCCCATGCGCCACAGCTACTGAGCCCGCACGCCTAGAGTCCAGTGCTCCACAAGAGAAGCCACCGCAGTGAGAGGCCTGCACACCTCACCGCAACAAAGAGTAACCCCTGCTCGCCGCAACTAAAAAGAAAGCCTGCGTGCAGCAACCAAGACACAACGCAGCCAAAAATAAATAAATAATTTTTTTTAAAAAAAGCACATCCTCATGTCCAATTCTATGTGATCTGGGAAGTTGACACAGGAGACTCTCTATCCAGGACCCAAAGGGAGAAGTTCTCCTTTAAAGACAGGTGTCCCCTTTGTCTCCTGGAAAAGCACGAGAAATTGAGAGCAATGGTCAGGAGACAGGTAGCAACGCTTCCCCCGTCCCACCTCCCACGTGCCCTCCCCAGAGGACGCCCAGCTTGTGCAGATGATTAATAAATATTCCTTTAAAAACAAACTAATGGGGTCTTACCTGGTGGTCCAGTGGGTAAGACTATGTGCTCCTAACGCAGGGGGCCCAGTTCGATCCCTGGTCGGGGAACTAGATCCCGCATGCATGCCTCAACTAA
Organism: Physeter macrocephalus; assembly: GCF_002837175.3. NCBI lineage: Eukaryota > Metazoa > Chordata > Mammalia > Artiodactyla > Physeteridae > Physeter > Physeter macrocephalus. The sequence continues at coordinate 77,372,877 of NC_041231.1, read as the reverse complement.
GAAGCCCGTATAGAGTTGGCATGCCCCAACTAAGAGTCCACATGTTGCAACTAAGAAGTCTGCAACTAAAGACCCCGAGTGCCACAACGAAGATCCCGCGCGCTGCAACTAAGACGCGGTGCAGCCTAAATAAATAAATAATTAATTAATTTAAAAAAGATCCTAGGAAGCATTAAAAAAAAAGAATAAATGGGAAAAATGAGAAGAAACAGGAAGTGAAGGAAAGAAAGAAAGCACGGAATTAATAAATGGAATGACGAAGGAAGGTGGAAAGAATGAATGGGTGGTTGGATGAATGAATGAATGGGTGAATTAACGCACGAGTGAGTCAGGACCGGGGAACCCCTGACTCTGAGCCAACGCAGAGGGCGGGGTAAGGGGGATTCCGAAGGGCGGGGCCTCGGTCCGGAAGCGCGGCGCCTGCCGGGGGCGGGGCCTGAGGGCGGAGCGAGCGAGCGCATCAGACTGGGCTACCCAGCTGCCCGGAGTAGCGGATGCCGAGGACCCCGCCAGCGTTCCGAGCCTCTCCACGCTTTTCGCCGACCCCTCGGGTCCCCGCAGCCCGGGAAGGAGGCCACTCCGGGCCCAGCACCCGCTCTGCAAGGCGGACCTGCAACCCGGAAAGGCGGCGCGGAGTCGGATCCTGCTCGGACCGGGCCCCGGCGGGCCGGCGCCGCGGGGATGTCGGAGGCGCGGAAGGGGCCGGACGAGACGGATGAGAGCCAGTATGACTCGGGCATCGAATCTCTGCGCTCTCTGCGCTCCCTGCCCGAGCCCACCCCGGCCCCAGCCTCTGGGCCCTCAGACGGAGGGGCCCCCCAGCCCTGGACTCATCCTCCGGGAACCGCCAAGGAGCCAGAGGAGAAGGAAGACACAGACGGGGAGCGGGCTGACTCTACCTATGGCTCCTCATCGCTCACTGAGCCCCTTTCCTTGTTGGGGGACCCCAAGACTGAGGACCCAGCCACAGACTCGCCGCTTCCCGCCGCGGGGGCGCTGAGCCCTCAGCAGCTGGAAGCACTCACCTACATCTCCGAGGACGGAGACACGTGAGTATGGGGGCTAGGCTAAGACAGGATCCCTTCCTCCCTCCCAATGCTAACTCGGGGCCTCCCCCAGGAGCCGCAACCCCCTATGTGAGAATCCCTCAAGGCACCAGCTCTGGAAGGGGCCGTCCCCACTCTCTCCTTCAAACTTAACTCTCAACCCACTTTTGAGCTCTAGCCAGGACCAGTCCAGAGGACCTGGCATCATCTGCCTGCCCCACCTTTTGGCAGGGCCCTTACGAGGCACCTGGAAACCCAGCTAGCATCTTGGAAATCTATCAATAACCCACCCCTAGGAAGAGAAAATTCCCCTGACCAGCCCAGTTTTGTTTTGTTTTGTTTTTTCCTTGCTGGGGGACAGGGCATCCTTGTTTGCTCAATATCTGGGATTCCCGGCCTCTGACCTCAGAATGCCCTGTCTCAAGGAACAAGAGGGGCCAGTTACAGGCTGCCAGTGGGCCCAGGAAGCTGGGGTTGGGGGTGCTGCCAGGGTGCATTGCTGAGGCTGGCCCTAAGGAGGAGGAGGTGAGCCAGGCTGGGGCACTCTTGCCCCAGCAGACAGACAGGCGACTGGCTGCCCCAGCTAACTTCCTCCTCTGCTGAGAAAGGGGAAGTGAGGGCTAGAGTCAGCCTTACCGACACTCTCCACCTCCTGAGCCCCACAAGTCCCCCTCACTGTCCTGTGTGACCCCTTTACTTCATCCTTCCTCCCCAGGGCCAGGTGGAGCTTGATGGAGACTGGGCTGGGGGGCAGTTGAAGTAAGAGACAGTTATGTGGCAGGGACTGGCCAGTTGAGGATTTGCCCCTCCGGAAGAAGAAAACACCGACAGGAGAGGGGGTGGCTGGGATTTGGGGGGTGGAGGAACAGAGTGGAGGGGGGCTGGGGTCCCAGATCTGGGATGCTGGAATGAACGGGGCTAAGGAGGCAGGAGATATCTGTCTTGCCCTGCTCTTTTGGAGATGCAAGGGTCCTGGGTGGCCTTTGACAAAGATAGTCTCTGGACCTAGTGGGTGACCCTAAGCCTTTTTGTACTCTGTGCCCAGATCACCAGCCCTCAGGCCCACAACCAAGATTGTGCGGGCTCCGTGCAGAATACCTATGGCTGACCTTTGACCCAGGGAGTGGCGGCTTCTGAGCCTGCCCTCCTTTGTTAACCTCCCAGCCCCTGCCTTGACCATCTCTAGTTAGAGACAGATGAGGTGTCTAGACCCAAGGGGGGGTGGGGGGAGAGGTGTCAAGACTCCCCTGGGGGTTCCCTGAGAGGAGGGGGCACCTTCTTCCCTCCGGAGGTGTCTGGGCCGTGGGACATATGGAAATGGGAAGAGGAAGTGGGAGGAGGGGAGACTGAGGGAGAGAGGGAGGTGGCTGCAGGAATGTGACCAGAGAGCAGGCCCTGGCCGAGGGGATTTCCAGCGCGGTTCCTCCCTCCCTCCGTCACTCTCCCCTGGGCCTCGCCTGACACCAGAGCCAGCACCCCTCCCGTCCGAGCAGCCCCCTCCCCAGCCCAGACGGGCCTTTCAGCCAAGCTACCCCCCTGTCGAATGCCCTGAGGCAGCTGTCCCTGGCCTAGACCCTCCAGCTCCAGCTTTCATTTTCCCCACCTGATGTGGGGAAACCCCAGGGCTGGAAGTTCCCCTCCTAGCCACCCCCCCGCCCCCCAGGTTACGGCTCTTTATCCCCCACCAAGCACACATTTTCTGCACTGCCAGACCTCCCCTCGGAGGCACGCACGGGAGCGGGGGCCCTAGGTCAGGCCCCTCCCACGCCCTGCTGTCTGAAGAGTGGCCCTCTGGCCGCCCCCGTGGAGGGCAGCAGGACAGGGTGCTGCCCTGCTTCCTGCTCCTCTTCCAAGAGCTTCTGTCTCTTGGAATGTGTTTCTGAGGGGGGAGGGGAGTGATCCCAGCCCTGCCCTCTCTGTCCTCCCTGCTGAGGCGGGCAGAGATGGGGAGCCCAGCCCTGGAAACCACCTCTGCACTACCCCAGCAGCTTTCAGTTTGGCTTTGAGCCTGCAGCTGCCTGGCAGGGCCCTGGGGCCAGAGGGGAGCGGGGTGTGGGCAGGCTGGACAGGAAGGACCTTGTCCCGTCAGCACCCTGCCCGCACTCTCACTCAGCCAAGGCCCTCCTGAAGGCCAGAGATGGGAACTTGGAGCTCCCACCCCTGGGATCCTGGCTTTCCGCACCAACCCTCACTTCCTGGCCCAAACTCTCACTTCTCGCACCTAACGTAAGGGTGGCAGCTTAGACGTTGATGTGTTCTCTGGCCTGGGCCCTGACCCCAAACCTTGCCTCTTCCTCCCAGGCTGATCCACCTGGCAGTGATTCATGAGGCCCCGGCTGTGCTGCTCTATTGCCTGGCTTTGCTGCCTCAGGAGGTCCTGGACATTCAGAACAACCTTTACCAGGTGGGTGGAGAGAGTGGGCTGAGCCCAGATACCTATGTCTGTCCCAGCAGCCATTCCCAGCAGCAGCACAGCATCCTTAGGCTGCTCCCTCAGGAAATCATATGCCAGACGCTGGGCTAGAAGCTGAGGATACAGAGAGGAGTAAGAAACAGCCTCTGCCCACAAGGTGCTCAAGCCTGGGCTAGGGGACTCGTGTCAATACCTAATTACACAGCATGGTGACAAGAGTTGTGATGGAGATGCATGCCAGCTGCTGTGGGAACCAATGTCTGTGGGAAGCAGCCAGGGAAGGCTTAATACGGGAGGTGACTCTGCATGGAGCATTCAAGGAGGAGTTTGCCAGGTAGAGACTGCCTGGTGCCTCTGTCTCCTCCCCCCAACCTCTCCCCATCACCTAAGGTAACAGAGGTCTCCCCAGAAGGTGAGATGCTAGACCCTGCCCCCACTCCATCCTTTCTCCAGGGGCTTAGGCGACCTAAAAGGAGAGCAGGGGGCCACTTCCCTCACCTTACCTCCAGAATTGGGGTCCCAAGAACTTGGTGGGGGGTAACAGAAGGAAGACCAGGACCATAGCCTTTATAAGCAGTCGTCAAAGAAGGTGCTGGCCTCTGGCAATTTCTGTGCCCAGGCTAGCGTGTTCCTGGAAGTGGGAGCACGCTGCAGTGGCCCTGTGACCCTCTCTGTGCCTACAGACAGCACTCCATCTGGCCGTACATCTGGACCAGCCAGGTGCAGTTCGGGCCCTGGTGCTGAAGGGGGCCAGCCGGGTGCTACAGGACCGACACGGTGACACGGCGCTGCATGTGGCCTGCCAGCGCCAGCACCTGGCCTGCGCCCACTGCCTGCTGGAAGGGCAGCCAGAGCCAGGCAGAGGACCGCCTCACTCCCTGGACCTCCAGCTGCAAAACTGGCAAGGTGCGGGCAGCCTCAGGGCCCATGAGATGAGGAGGGGACAGGAGTCAGGGATGCTGCTCTTAGGGAAGGGAGGGTCACAGCTTGTCCATTGATGATGCATCTCCAGTTCTAAGCACATAGGTACTCAGAATACCTTTGCTTAAAGAAAGAATGAATGGAAAAATGAATGAATGAATGGGTTCTATTTAGAATTTATTGAGAACTTACTGTATGCTAAGCAGAGAGCTAAACTTTTCCCTCAAGATATTCAGTTTAATAGAGATTAGAGGAACTCATTAATTCATTCAACAAAAATGTACTGAGGGCTTTCTATGTGCCAGACACTATTGTAGGAGCCAGGCTTGCATCTGTGAGCAAAACAGAGAATGTCTGAGGCAAACAATAAACATAAGAAGTGAGTTCTCTAGGAGGTTAACGGGCAGTCACTGCTATGGAGACAGTAGAGCTGAGTGAGGGGACTGGAGTGTGTGAGGGGGAGGTGATGTGATTTTTAAACGGGGTGGTCAGGGAAACCCTCGTGGAGCCCGGACATTTGAGCAGAGATTTGAAAGAGGTGAGGGGTGTGAATTTGAATCTACTTCTCTAAGCAGAGAGGGGCAGAGAGGGGCCCAGGCCAGAAAGGAGCTAGCAAAAAGGCTAGGGGAGCTCATGGGAGGAGGTGGCCCCTGGGGAGGGGCTGGGAGCCTGAGGATCCAGAGAGCTCTCAAGAAGGTGGCTTTTGGATGGGGCCTGAAGGCAGGTAGAATTTTAGAAAGAGTGACTGTGTGTGTGTGTGTGTGTGTGTGTGTGTGTATGTATGGGGGAGTGTGTGTGTGTGTATGGGGCA
>NC_041231.1:77326563-77367035 GCF_002837175.3 Physeter macrocephalus | reverse complement strand
GGGGGAGGCTGTGTGTGTGTTGGGGGAGTGTGTGTGTGCATGGGGGAGGGTGTGTGTGTTGGGGGACGGTGTGTGTGTGGGGGTGTCACTCAGCAACCTGACCCCTGAAGCGTGAAAGTTTCAATAACATGACTCTGAAAAGGTGGAAACTTTGAGTTCCTTTCCCCCCAGACTTTTGAGGGGGTTTTTGGGTTTGTGTTTTAACAGTCCTGTGATCAGAGGCACTGAGTGGGCAGGGGGTCCCTTGGGACTGAGGGGTAAGGGAGGCCCCTGAAGAAAGGGAGAGAGAGTGAGCTGGTGGATGCAGCCCCCACCCTCACCCCATCCCAGGTCTGGCCTGTCTCCACATCGCCACCCTGCAGAGGAACTGGCCACTCATGGAACTGCTGCTGCAGAACGGAGCTGACATCAACGCACAGGTGAGGCAGCCAGTCAAGGTGCTGCCCAGCCCAGGGCCCAGGCCCGGATGCTTTCTCTTGAGGGCCTTGGCTGACACCCTTCTTCCCCCCACCAGGAGGGCACGAGTGGGAAGACAGCGCTGCATCTGGCCGTGGAGACCCACGAGCGGGGTCTGGTGCAGTTTCTCCTCCAGGCTGGGGCCAGGGTGGACGCCCGCATGCTCAACGGGTGCACACCCCTGCACCTCGCCGCGGGCCGGGGTCTCAGCAGCATCTCATCCACCCTGTGCGAGGCAGGTGCCGACTCCCTGCTGAGAAACGTGGAGGACGAGACTCCCCAGGACCTGGCCGAGGATGTAAGAGGCGGACACTCAGCTCTGCTGTCCAGGATCTCCCTCGTGGAGACAGGCGCTGTAATAGCTGAAAGGGCCAAGGAGTTAGGAGCCCAGGGTGTAAATTACTGCTCTGCCACTCACCAGCTGTGGGACCTTGGGCAAGCCTCTGCCCCTCTCGCAGTCTGTGTTCTTAGTTGGTCAGGACCAGGGGCCCAAACTTGGACTCCTACAGGAGCTGTGCAGCTAAAGCGCATCAGAGAAGCAGGCTGGGTGTAAGAGAGCCAGGTGGTGGGGCCTGCGGGAGACCAGTCTTTTGTCTGAAGGTCACTCTACTCAGCTTCAGCAGATACTTGCAGAGGAGGAATGTGGGCCCAGTATTCCCAGGTCTTGGAATTTTTTAAGAGAGATGAAACCTAGATTTTCTGTAGAATCTTTCCCATATTTAAATGTTTGATGTAAAAAAATATTCAAAGTGTCTTGTGAGTACCCTTTCCCAACACCCTCCTCCCAAAACAAAAACAAAAACAGGCCCTAGAAGCCCTGGGGGACCACTGTTTTGGGGGTTAGTAGGAAGATTTGTTCCCTGATGTCCTTCATCGACACTTGGTGGGAAGGAAAGGGCCGATAGGTCTCCCAGCCCCCTTCCCCCACCGTTGCCTTTGTCCACGGGCCCTGATCTTGCTTCTCTCCATCCTCTTCCTCAGCCCTTTGCCCTTTTGCCCTTTGATGACCTGAAGATCTCGGGGAAGCCACTGCTGTGTGCTGACTGAAGCCGGGACAGGCTCTAGGGCCCCGGACGCTCCACCTCTTCCCATCTGAAAGCTGGAGCCACAGCTGCTACAGTCTGGGCCCAGGCCATGTGCCCTGGGGACTGCTGAGGCCAGAGCCTGGGGCCAGCACAGTCCCGAGCTGAGAGGAGGGACCGCAAATAAGAGAGCCAGTCTGGAAGGAAGAGCTTCCAGATGGATGGAAGGACCCCCAAAGCCCCAGGCAGCCTGGGCGAAGCCTGTTTACTTCTGTTGAAGATGGTGGGGCTCTTGTCTCTACCCACGTGGGGTCAGCTTGAAGCTGCCAGCCGGTAGGCAACATGGACTCTCCTGAGTGAAGAGAGACACTGAACTGTGAGTGAGCAGGGCCCTGAAGGGTTCCATCTCACTGCTGAGGAGGACTTTGAAACACTGTTGTTTAAAGACTTCGCACAGAAGGCCCTGAACTGAGCCTTTGGGGATGGGGAAGTTTCAAGAACATGACACTAAAACAGCAGAGATTTTTAAACACCCCCCCACCCCACTCCCGCCCCGAGTTGTTTTGTGCGTGTGCCTGTTTGTGTGTATTGGGGATTTTGAGACAGGCCTGCCCTGTGACCTTGTGGTGGAGGCAGAGAGAAGGAAATTGTCACTTGAGCAGTGTAGGGCCTGGTAGGGAGGCTAATGGTCCTCAGGACTCTCTGTCCAGCACAGACCCTTGCCCTTTCTGTGGAAATGCAGATGGATGGAGGAAGAGAAAGAGGAGTGAGAAGATGCAAGTGGGAGGCCTCACCACGGCCCTGGAGGAGCCTGGAGAGAAGGGCTAGCCTGTGGAGGGGGACACGAGGGAGCGTGGCTTCGTATGTTGTTTTCTCTCATTCCACATACGTTTGAGGCACCTATTAGGTCAGGCCTGTGCTGGGATAGAATATGTGGGAATAAAACAGTTTCCGGCCACTTGGAGACCTAGTCTAGTGAGGCAGCCATTAAAATCATAAACATCCAAATAAATATGTAATTGCAAGTCGCGATGGAAGGAAAAGAATCATGGGAGGGAGAGCAGTGGAGTGGGTGTAGGGCCATACTTTGGGTGGTCAGGGGAGGCCTGAGTAGGGGCTAGGGGGAGACCTTTCAGGGGAAGGTTTTTGGTGAATTAGAAGAACTGAGAGCAGGCCAGTGGGGCTCTGCAGGTGGGTGGGTGAGGGGGCGAGGTAGACGGGGGCCAGGTCAGGCAGAATCTCCGAAGGTCATGAGGATGCGGGGACAGAACTGCTGGCCCAGCCCCCGAAGGAAGGAGACATCTTCCTGCCAGAAAACGGGGAAATGGTAACATAAGGGGATGTGCCTGGGATGCAGAACCTGTGTCCCCTTTTCTAGGATGGCAGTGGTCACCACCACCTCCGGGCCGGTGGTGAGGGCTAAGGGCGATGACGAAGCGGGGGCGACACCGGTCTGGAGCTCCCGCTCCCCGACCCCACCCGCCCACAGAAGCAGCCAGCCTCCCGCGCGCCGAGCCGCGTCTCCCGCCAGGCCGCGAGGGGGCGCTGTGGCCCGGCGGCGGCCCGGGGCGCTGCGTGGTCGCGGCCGGGGGCGGAGGGGCGGCCGCGGGGAGGGAGGCGGGAAGAGCGCGGCACTTCCGCTAGCCGGCCCCTCGGCTTCTTCTCCTGGAGGCGACTGCGGGAGTGGTGGGAGCGCGCGGCCCGGGGACCCGCATTCCCCGGCCCCGCTCCGCCCCACGCGGCCGGGACCATGGACGCCAGGTGGGGGGCTAGGGGGAGTGGCGAGCCCACGTGACCCAGCCCTGCGCCACGTGACCGCCGCTCCTCAGAGCGGGGTGGGGGACGGGTGGGGTCCTGTCTGCCCGGCAGGAGGCCAGCCTAGCGCCGCCCGGAGCCGGCGCGGGGGGTGGGGGGGGTGGAGGCGGGCGCCGTGGCGTTGTGCTCCTCGGGGGCTCCGGGAGTGTTGGGCGGAGAAATCGGGGGACCCTGGCGCTCCGGGAGCCCCGAGGGCGGGGTCAGGGAGCGCTGGAGGGAACAGAGAGAACCTGTGTGGCCGGAGGGGCGGGTCCGCTCTCGGGGATGGAGGGAGCCCTGCCTGGCTCGCGCCGGCCACCCCAGGAGAGAGAGAGGCTCTTTGTCCGCGCTGGGCTGCAGCTGAGGGGGGCGGGGAGGAACTCCGGGCCCTTCTCCAGTGTCGTCCCCTCCGGAGGGCCCAGAAGGTGGGGAGCCGGACCCTGAGCCTTCTGCCCGCGGTCCCCGCAGGTGGTGGGCAGTGGTGCTGCTGGCTGCGCTCCCCTCCCTCGGGGCAGGTGGAGAGAACCCCGAAGGCCCTCTGGAGTCATGGACCCAGCTATGGTTCTTCCGCTTTTTGGTGAACGCGGCTGGCTATGCGAGCTTTATGGTACCTGGCTACTTGCTGGTGCAGTACTTCAGGCGGAAGAACTACCTGGAGACAGGTGTGTGGGGAAGTTTGTTCAGTTTGTATTACGAGTGTTGGCCAGCAGTGCAAAGGGGGAGGTGGCGTGGCAAGGGAGGAAGGGCGGCCAGCAGGGCGGCTGGCAGCTGTTGGGGAGATGAGGTGCTAGGGAGAAGTTTGGGGTTTCACCTTGTGTGCTTTCTCCAGGCAGGGGTCTCTGCTTCCCCCTGGTGAAAACTTGTGTGTTTGGCAACGAGCCCAAGGCCCCGGATGAGGTTCCTCTGGTTCCCCGGGCAGAGCCAGCAGAGACCAGTCCCACTTGGCAAGCCCTGAAGCTGCTCTTCTGTGCTGCGGGGCTCCAGGTAAGTAGGCAGGCTCTGCGGCTCTTCCTGGGTCGGTCCCCGCGGACAGGGATTCTGTGGAACCAGAACTTTCACCCCACCGGTGCCAACAGTTTGCTGGTGGTTGTGTTGTGTGTCCTCCTCCTCCCAGAGGCACACCATCTTCTTGGGGGTGGTTGGAGGAAACGCTGTCTTTTCTGTTCTTCTGTCTCTACCTTCTGTGATTTCTCCCATCCCCTTGTAATGATGTCTCATATACCGTAAACCCACTGTTAAAAGTTTCAGAGGGCTTCCCTGGTGGCGCAGTGGTTGAGGGTCCGCCTGCCGATGCAGGGGACGCAGGTTCGTGCCCCGGTCCGGGAAGATCCCACATGCCGCGGAGCAGCTGGGCCCGTGAGCCATGGCCGCTGAGCCTGCGCGTCCGGAGCCTGTGCTCCGCAACGGGAGAGGCCACAGCAGTGAGAGGCCCACGTACCGCAAAAAAAAAAATAAAAATTTCAGCCTTACCCACTACTGCGTGTGAGAGGGGTGCTGAGATGCTGACCTCATGGCATTTTGGAGTGGGCACCTCTGGTTCCACCTAGTGTACCATGTTGAACTAACAGGTGTGCAGTCTTCTTTAGGAACTCTTCCTCCCACAGTTGGTTGAAAATAGAGAAGAAAATACTTGGGATGGAGTCGGCTCTAAAATACCCTACTGTGGGGACAGACAGGGTCTGGTCAGTCCTAAAGCATTTGTTGTTGTGTTTCACACACACTTGATTGCCTGCGAGGTGAATCCAGATTTGGGAGAGAAGACGAGGAAAGTCACTTCTAGTTACTACAGACATTTATGCTGTCCATCCTCATCATTTTCAATATCATCCTGAGGAAGTAGGAGGCTGTTGCGCTTTTTGGCCTGCCTGTTCCTTCTCTTGCTTATCTCCTCTCCCTCGGCCCTTCCCCATCCAGGTGTCTTATCTGACGTGGGGAGTGCTGCAGGAAAGAGTGATGACCCGCAGCTACGGGGCCACGGCCACATTGCCAGGTGAGCGCTTCTCGGACTCACAGTTCCTGGTGCTAATGAACCGCGTCCTGGCACTGATGGTGGCGGGCCTCTACTGCATCTTATGCAAGCAGCCCCGGCATGGGGCACCCATGTACCGGTACTCCTTTGCCAGCCTGTCGAATGTGCTCAGCAGCTGGTGCCAATATGAAGCTCTCAAGTTCGTCAGCTTCCCCACCCAGGTGCTGGCCAAGGCCTCCAAGGTGATCCCGGTTATGCTGATGGGAAAATTGGTGTCTCGGCGCAGCTATGAGCATTGGGAATATCTGACCGCCGGCCTCATCTCCATCGGGGTCAGCATGTTTCTGCTGTCCAGCGGACCGGAGCCCCACAGCTCCCCAGCCACCACGCTCTCAGGCCTCATCCTGTTGGCAGGTTACATTGCCTTTGACAGCTTCACCTCCAACTGGCAGGATGCCCTGTTTGCCTATAAGATGTCATCGGTGCAGATGATGTTTGGGGTCAACTGCTTCTCCTGCCTCTTCACAGTGGGCTCCCTGCTAGAGCAGGGGGCTCTCCTGGAGGGCATCCGCTTCATGGGGCGACACAGCGAGTTTGCTGCCCATACTCTGCTGCTGTCCATCTGCTCTGCCTGTGGCCAGCTCTTCATCTTCTACACCATTGGGCAGTTTGGAGCTGCCGTCTTCACCATCATCATGACCCTCCGCCAGGCTTTTGCCATCCTCCTCTCCTGCCTTCTCTACGGCCACACTGTCACTGTGGTGGGGGGCCTGGGGGTGGCTGTGGTCTTTGCTGCCCTCCTGCTCCGAGTCTACGCCCGGGGCCGTCTAAAGCAGCGGGGAAAGAAGGTCGTGCCAGTCGAGTCATCTGTGCAGAAGGTTTGAGGGGCCTGAGCGACGAAGTGAATAGGACCCTCTCACTGTACCAGTTTTCCTGTCCTACTGTAACTTCTCGGAGGCAGCGGACTCCAGGGCAAAATGCAGGTTTCTCAGTATCACAGACCAGCTCTGCAGTTGGGGGTAGGGAGCCCAGGAGGCAGCCTTCCCCTTTGCCTTAAGTCCCCCATCCTCTAGTGGGCAGGATTCTTCCCAGGGTGGATATGACAGTGGGAAGGGGCAGGGGGCAGTGTTGAGAAGGCAGAGGCACCTTCCAAAGCCCCTCCCTCCTCCAATTCCCTGAAGTCTTGCCCTGTAGGCTCTGCCAACGCCTCACCTGTGCTTGTCCCCTACCTTGAATATACCCACCCTTTGAGACTCCGAGAGAGACCTGCATTTCTTACTCTGGCGAGAGAAGCACAAGTGTTGTAGGCTCCACATGCTGCTTTCCCAGGAGAGTAAGTGAAAGAAGACGGTGCTGTGCTGCGGGAGGGTGATGGGAGTCCCGCCCAGCACCACCACCCCCTCTGCTCCTGGATCCCTAGGCTCTGCTCCATGAGCCAGTTGCAGGTTTTGGTACTTTGGAAATGTAACTTTTGCTCTTATAATTTTATTTTATTAAATTGCTGCAGCGGGCTCAGTCCTGTGTTTTGGTTGACTGAAGTACAGACTTTCAAATTCAGATGGGTTATGTCCGATAAACCCATCAGAAGTTGAAAATGTGTTTAATACACCTGACATAGCTTACCCTACCTAAAACTTCCATCAGCTCAAAACATCCTACAGTTGCTGTTTTACAGGTGTCAGATATCTTATTTAACTTAATACTGAAAACGAAGACAGTGGTGGTTACGTGTACCACTTGTTTGTGGCCAGGTGGCTGGGAACTGCAGCTCATTGCCCAGCCACACCAGTGAAGGTACCTCATACTGTCAACCCAGGAAAAGATCAGAACTCAAAAGTAGTTCCTACTGCATGTGTGTGCTTTCGTATCAGCACAGTAAAGTCAAAAAATTTTGAGTGGAAGACCCTCTGTATGTGCTTTAGGAAAGGGACTTTTTAAAGTGTTATATGGTAGTTCAAAGATACCATTTATACCTTCAGTGTGTTTTTAATCAGTATTTTTAAAAACTGAAGTATAGTTGATTTAATGTTAATTTCTGCTGTACAGCAAAGTGATTGTTACACATTTTTTAAAGTACTGTTTTCCATTATGGTTTATCAAAAGATACTGAATATAATTGTGCGCTATACAGTAGGACCTTGTTGTTCATCCATTCTTGTTCACATAAAAGCTTCCATCTGCTAACCCCAACCTCCCATTCCATCCCTCCCCCATCCCCCTTGGCAACTACCGGTCTGTTCTCTGTCCCCGATTTGTTTCTGATTCAGAGGTTCATTTGTGTCATACTTTACATTCCACATGTGATATCATATGGTGTTTCTTTTACTTAGCATGGTAATCTCTTAATTGCATCCATGTTGCTGCAAATGGCATGATTTCATTGTTTTTTATGGCTGAGTAGTATTCCGTTGTATGTATGTACATCATCTTTATCATCTGTCAACAGACGTTTGGTTCCATGTCTTGGCTATTGTTAGTACTGCTGCAGACATAGGGGTGCATCTATTTGAATTAGTTTTGTCTGGATATATGCCCAGGAGTGGATTACTAGGTATGGTAATTCTATTCTTAGTTTTCTGAGGAACCTCCATACCCATTTTCCACGGTGGCTGCACCAACCTACATTCCCACCAACAGTGTAGGAGTGTTCCCTTTTCTCCACACCCTCTCCAGGCTTTTGTTATTTGCAGATTTTGTTTGGTTTTGTTTTTTGACCACGCAGCATGCAAGGATCTTAGTTCCTGAACCTGCGCCCACTACAGTGGAAGCACAGTCTTAATCGCTGGACCGCCAGGGAAGTCCTGTTATTTGCTTGCTTTTTAATGTGAGGTGGTACCTCATCGTCATTTTGATTTGCATTTCTCCAGTAACTGGCTATGTTGAACATCTTTTCATGTGCCTATTGGCCATGTGTATGTCTTCTTTGGAGAGATGTCTATTTTGGTCTTCTGCCCATATTTTAATTAGATTGTTTTATTAACTTGTATGAGCTCTTTGTATTATTTTGGAAATTAAGCCCTTGTCAGTCGCATCATTTGCAAATATTTTCTCCCATTCTGTAGTTTTTTTTGTTTTATGGTTTCAAGTTTGATTAGATCCCATTTGTGTGACTTCTAAACTTATCAATCAGTGACCTTTTAAAAACTTTTAAAATCCTACTATGTATCACGTTATCTATACTTAGGATGATGGCAGGTTAAGACTTGGGAAACAAACTACGGAAACTCCAAAGGCAGCATTATACATACTTGCGGGGGGGGGGGGCGGTCCACATGATTTGAGAGCAGAAGTGTATAAAAAACCTGCATCATCTTTATTTTGCATACTTTAATTTCAGAACAAAACAAACAAAAACACAATACACAACATTCCAACCCCATGTCAAATGTGGAAAGGAACAGGGCTCGAGGCCCTTATATCCTGCCTTAGACAGAAGGACAGAAATAAAACCACGAGAGATCAGCAGAAGGAACCAAGTGGGCCAAGGCCACTGGGGCTGCTGCTGGGGGAGCCATGGGGACACTATACAGAGGAAACAAAGTCTGCAGGTAGAAATTCCTAATCTACTTCTTCCATGCGAGAGGCATCCTCGTCACCCTCAAGGGGGGGGATCTCATCAGGAACAGCAGTACTGGGCTCCTCTGCTGTCACTTCATCTTCATCAATGCCTAAAAGTAGGAAGAATGCCACTTGAGATCTGACCCAAAAAGCACTCAATCCAATCTGCCCACCAGACCAGTTCCTCCTCTCCTTGCCAACCCTCAAGAGGACAAGAGTACTCACCCAAGCCTAGCTTGATCATGCGGTAGATGCGGTTGGAGTGGGTCTGGGGATCCTCAAGCGAGAAGCCGGAAGAGAGCAGTGCAGTTTCGAACAGCAGCACCACCAGGTCCTTGACAGCCTTGTCATTCTTGTCTGCCTCTGCCTTCTGCCGCAGGGTCTCCACAATGGGGTGGTCAGGATTTATCTCTAGGTGCTTTTTGGCCATCATGTAGCCCATGGTCGAGTTGTCCCGAAGTGCCTGGGCTTTCATGATGCGCTCCATGTTGGCAGTCCAGCCATAGGTGCTCGTCACGATGCAGCAGGGTGAAGACACAAGCCTATTGGAGATTGTCACCTGTGGACAGTCACAAAAACCTTGGGTTCATATTAAATCAAATTGCCACCTTGAGACAAACGTGATACTTGAAGTTCTGTTCGGGGAGGCGGGGGGAGAATACCTCATCTTTGGTAAGTTTAATAGAAACAGTAACCTTAAAATCTGCCTGGTTAAGAAAACAAAGGGTAGGATTGGCGCTAAACAAATTAGGCTGCCCCAAACCACTAACTGCATAGCAACCAGAGACTGAGGGAAATAGCCCTGAAGGCATCTGTTACAAATAACTTAGTTCCAGAGTTGCTTATTACCTTCTCCACCTTCTTATCCAAGATCTCTTTCATGAGTTTGCAGAGGTTCTCAAACTTCGCCTTGCTCTCTTCCATCTTCTTCTTCTCCTCCTCATCCTCAGGCAGCTCCAGGCCCTCCTTGGTAACAGAGACCAGACTCTTCCCATCAAACTCCTTGAGCTGCTGCACACAGTACTCATCTATCGGCTCTGTCATATACACCACCTCGAAGCCCCGCTTCCGCACTCGCTCCACAAATGCAGAGTTGGCAACCTGCTCTTTGCTCTCACCTGTAGGATTACTTAGTGTGACTCAAGGGCCAGAATGCCTCAACCTGCCAGTTCCCAGGTGTCCTCGAGTGTCCTCCCCTTCTCCCCACACCTCTAAGGAGAGGCTTTGATCAGACCCAGGCTCCAACGCACCAGTGATGTAATAGATGGACTTCTGGGTCTCCTTCATGCGAGACACGTATTCTGAGAGAGAAGTCATCTCATCTCCAGACTGGGAGGTGTGATAGCGCAGCAGCTCAGAAAGGCGTCGCCGGTTAGTGGAGTCCTCATGGATTCCAAGCTTTAAGGGTAGAAAGAAAATAAAACAATCTTGCTAAGAAATAATTTATCCTCTATGTGAGTAAGAAATAAGCCATCATAATCATTAAGCAAGAAAGTACTTGCTGCCTCTTTACCTTCAGGTTTTTAGAGAATGCCTCATAGAATTTCTTGTAGTTCTCCTTGTCTTCTGCCAGCTCTGAGAAGAGCTCGAGGCACTTCTTAACAATGTTTTTGCGAATGACCTTCAAGATTTTGCTCTGCTGGAGCATTTCTCGGGAGATGTTCAGGGGAAGGTCTTCAGAGTCAACCACACCACGGATGAAGTCTGAAATCAAGTACGTAAGCTCAGTTAAAAAAAGGTAGGGGAGGGGCTTCCCTGGTGGCGCAGTGGTTGCGCGTCCGCCTGCCGATAAAGGTATACACAGGGTTAGCTGGACTCAACAGAACCAATTTTCTCACCGAACCTTCGCCTGTTATGTTGCAGAGGATCCTTAATCTAAGATAAAGACTTCAGTCCCCTTGAAAATGCTGAATGCAAGTACATTAGGCCAAAAAGATACTCACTGAGATATTCTGGTATTAATTCATCACAGCTGTCCATGATAAACACACGGCGGACATAGAGTTTAATGTTGTTCTTCTTCTTTTTGTTCTCAAAGAGGTCAAAAGGAGCCCGACGAGGGATGAACAGCAATGCTCTGAATTCCAACTGACCTTCTACAGAGAAGTGCTGAAAGAAATCCAAGATAATCCAACTGCGTATTTCAAAATAAGAGTGGCTTTTTGTCCCAACACCAAATTATCCAATATTTGGAACTAAAATCTTCCCCCTAAGCACCAGAAATAGAGCAGACGCTAAGGCAACTGTTGAGAAAATTTAAGCTCTAACGCCCTAAATGAACCCAACATGGTACAAGCTGTGTATAATCCCTGGGT
This sequence comes from Physeter macrocephalus, assembly GCF_002837175.3. NCBI lineage: Eukaryota > Metazoa > Chordata > Mammalia > Artiodactyla > Physeteridae > Physeter > Physeter macrocephalus. The sequence goes on along the minus strand of NC_041231.1, from coordinate 77,355,921 downwards.
TAATGAGGAAATCGTCAAATCAGGACCCCGGATGGGTAAAGCTGCCACAGAACAAGGGAGGTAACTGGGGAAAATGTCATTTCTCCACCCTGGAAGGGTCCATTAGCAAGTGAACTCATGGCATTCACAGCTCCCAGCTACCAACCAGTTGGGTAAGTTCCATTTGCCCATTATCGGCTCCTCCTATTGAGCCAATAAGTAAGGCTTCTTACCTTCACTGCCAAGTGATCTTCCCAGTCGTTGGTAAGGCTCTTATAGAACTCTCCGTATTCCTCCTGGGTGATGTCATCAGGGTTTCTGGTCCAAATGGGCTTGGTCTTGTTCAGTTCTTCCTGATCAATATATTTCTCCTTGATCTTCTTTGTCTTCTTTTTCTTATCTTTGCCGCTATCATCCTCCTCATCTGAGCCCACATCTTCAATCTTAGGCTTCTCCTCATCATCTTTATCTTCCTCTTCTTTCTCACCTTTCTCTTCCTCTGCCTCATCATCACTGATTTCCTTCTCACGTTCCTTCTCCAGCTAAAAGTATCAAAGACGATAAATGCAGAATACAGAAAGCAAAAAACCAAAGATCCATTTAGATTCTCTAAAGCATCTTCACTTGAGTTACCAGTCCATACTTACATAAAGTGTGATGGGATAACCTATGAACTGTGAGTGCTTCTTCACCACTTCTTTGACCCGCCTTTCTTCTAAGTACTCTGTCTGATCTTCCTTAAGGTGGAGAATCACTTTGGTACCCCGCCCAATGGGCTCACCTAGAAAGTCAATCAAAATGGAATAAAAAATGAAACTAAGTGCAAAACTATAAATCTAACTGCTTTACAGATAAAATGCTCAAGATCTTTATTACTGTTTCCCCAGAATTCTCACCCAGACTCCTTAGGAGGAAAGCCAACTCACCATGGTCAGCACGTACAGTGAAGGAACCCCCAGCAGAAGACTCCCAGGCATACTGTTCATCATCATTGTGCTTTGTGATCACAACCACTTTCTCTGCCACTAGGTAGGCAGAATAGAAGCCAACACCAAATTGCCCAATCATGGAAATGTCTGCACCAGCCTGCCAAAGAGTTTAAGGAAGTCGAACACAAGTTTCAAAGAAACAGCAAACCAAACACCAAAAAATACGAATGGTGTGTGCCTAGCCAAAATACAACATACCTGAAGAGCCTCCATAAATGCTTTAGTACCAGACTTGGCAATGGTTCCCAAATTATTTACAAGATCAGCTTTGGTCATGCCAATGCCAGTGTCTACCAGAGTCAGGGTGCGCTCCTGGGGGTTGGGGATGATGTCAATTTTCAGCTCTTTACCACTGTCCAATTTGGAAGGGTCTGTCAGGCTCTCGTAACGAATCTTGTCCAAAGCCTGGAAATACAAATTGCAATTTTACAACCCTGCTTCCTTAACGCCCACTTCACCCAAAAGAAAAAACTTTTTTTTAATTCCCAAATACCCTCAATTCTGATTACCCATTTAACTTGTAGTTTGAGAACCACATCCAACTATAGTCTCTATCCACATCTATCCACCTTCCCACCATGGAATAAAGCAAACCTTTTTGTAACTGCAGCAAATTTATATCCCCTTCAACACTGACCACCACAAAATGCCAAACCACCCCTTCTCCCCCCTTTTTTGGGAGTACTTGAAAAACAAAAAACGAACGCCAATGAAAACACCCAAGGTACTCACATCAGAAGCATTACTGATCAACTCCCGAAGAAAAATTTCCTTGTTGGAATAGAAGGTATTGATAATAAGAGACATGAGTTGGGCAATTTCTGCCTGGAAAGCAAAAGTCTCCACCTCCTCCTCGCCATGGTGCACTTCCTCAGGCATCTAAAATAAGAAAACTCAAGAACTTAAAACTACTAGAGTTCGCCCCGGTTACAATAAAGACATTAAGAGATTCATTTCAAACTGTTTTGAGCTGTGTACTGAGACAAAATCCTTTCCTGTAAAAATTTCAGGCTGCATCCTTAGACGGAAAACAATGGGGAGAGGAGGTGCGCCTAACACACTCGATGAAATGTGTTAAGGTTTCTTGTACTTTGGAACCAAACTACTGTTAAAATGATCCATGGATCACCATCACCTGGTAATTTGTTAGGCATGCAGAGTATCGCCCCTAACCCAGGTTATCTCGAATGCAAGTAATAAACCCGGTTAATTCACACATTTAAATATGCAAATCACTACAGTTATACCATTTTGGATGGGGGGACCTCCAATATGACTAGTTTTACGTTAAAGAGCAATGACTTGAAACTGCTCTCCCATGACGCATCTCCAGGCAGATGTGGGATTACTGCCTCACGTGGTAGGGGAAGCTAACTCGAGAGATCAGTGGGATGCCCACCCAGGGTGGCTATTAAGACAAAGAACCGATAAAGCAAGAGCTCCACCGTGACCCCTGAGCACACGTGACTGAGATGCAGGTCCAAACCAAACACAACTAAGATGGTGGCCATAGTCCGCTGGGCCGACTCTAGTCCTTGTCGGACATGCGTCGGCCAGGACCACGCGAGAAGGGGGCGCCACCGCGCAGCCTCCCTTCGCCCCAGCATCCGGGCACCAGGGCGGGGCACCGGGCTCCAGAAGCTTCCAGAACAATCTCAGCTCTCGAGGAGGGGCGGGGGAGGAATAAACCCATGAATCCCAGAGCCTGCCTCCTTCCCTCTCCTCTCCCGTCCCTCCTCCTGCACTAAGACCGCAGGCCAGAGGCGACCGAAAACATCCCTCGCCGCAGACCCTCCCGGAAGGCACCCGAAAAAACTTAAAAACCGTGTCCAATACAAGAGATGGCAAAACCTGATCAGGACTGGGCTGTGCTGAGTCACACCGAGCGCGCACACCCACAACCCTTGGGGACCCTCCGGCGCCCCGTAGCCGCGTCCGGAAGTGGAGAGGCAAACATGGCAGCGTCCCGGGCCGGCGCGGCCACCACGTGCAGCTGCCCACCAGCCCAGACCCACTCCGGGGCCCACCTCGCCCATGGCTAATAGCTGCCTAGAAGCAGCCCCACCACCAAGCACAGAAAAGAGCCTGAACTCAAGAGCTCCCTCCCACCCACAACATAAAATGGGAGCGTTATCCCAAAAGCTGCCCCAACACAACAAAATGTGGAGTCGGAAAGGACGCGAGAGACGAAAACAACTCGGAACAGCAATCTAACCCGAAAAGCCCAGAGAAGACTGCAGCCTTACCTTAAAGAATAAGAATCGCAGATACTAGAGAGCTGAGCGGGTAAGGACTACCTCAATCTCCCTCGCCACAACAGGGGTGCACAGGGGTGACTCAAAAGAACGGTTGTGCGCCCCCAGTCGCCTTATATAAGACGAAGCACAGCCTAGCTGCCCGCCCCCGGATCCCTCCGCCTTAAAGGAGGATGCCTGTCAGCACCGCACCTGCCGCTGCCCGCCCACCTTGACGTCATGGTCCAACATAGGGGAGGGGGCGGTGAAGAACGGGAGCAGCCGGCCTCAGTCTGCACGGGGAGCGCACGTATTTATTCGTTTTCATAGCCCCGTCTCTGCGCTTCCAAGACAGGACACCATCAGAAATAGATGTTGGGAATGCTCTCATGACGTAAGCGGCAGGTCAGGGGCGAGGATCCCCACTGACCTCCGTAGAAACTTGTAGGGCAGGCGTCTCCACACCCAAGAGTCCCGGCCTCGAAGGACGCCTAAAAAGCGGCCAACCACTCCCACCTACGCTCCCAGGCTCGATCTCCCTTTAGAATCTTCGCTACACATTCCAACAGCTCGATAACGGGAAGGGGTCTTTTCCGCGGGCGCTGCGGAATCGGAAGCCCAACTCTGGGCAGCCCGGGGAATCCCGGCCCTCCCGGGGGCAGGGCCCGCGTTTTGCTGCGGGGCGTGGCTCCGGCTGCGGGAAGGGTGCCGGCTCCGGCTGGCGGGGGACTCTTTGCCTGCATGCGGCGGAAGGAGCCACGGCGGCGGTACTGCGATGCTTCCAGCAGGTTCCAGGCCCGCCTAGGCGGTCCCGCCCCGCCCCCTTCCCTCGAGGCTCCGCCCCTCCCTCTGCGGCCTGGATTGTGCCTCTGCGGCGGCTCCGCCCCGCGACCGTTCTTCTAGGATCCTGGGGTTGAAGTGGGCTGCCCTCATCCCGTTTGCTGTAGGAAGCTGCAGGGGGCACCCTTTACCCCACCTACGAGGCCCAGCTAGCCCAGCACTGCGTCTGGGGTTGGGATTGACCCCGCTTCTCCCCCATCAATCACACGGGCTGTTGGGGCAGCTCTAAGGGCCGCCTTTCAGAGAGCGGAAACCGGGGATGGGTTCGCTACGCGATGGACCCTCCCCAGCTTTTGCAGCCTCCCACAGGTGTGGAGCGCAGAGACATGCACATCGAGTTGTTTCTCAGTCTGGTTTCTTTTTCTTTTTTTCTTTTTTCCACCCTCTTCTCTCTTTCTGCAGCTGCCTAGATCTGGGGAGGGTCGGGTCTCCAAGGACCCCTCTGCAGGGTGGCAGAAGTTATTGGAGGCAGCATGAGGACTCTGGCCAGAGTGTAGCCCGCTCCAGGCGGCTGGAACCACGTCGTTCCCCTTCAGCGGTGGCGCCGGAGGCTCCAAGCCATGGGCCTGCCCAGCGAGCTGCAGGACGCCGTGCCTCTTCTGGCTCTGCCCCTTTTGCATGCCCTCCGGCTGGTGAGCTGTCCTTGCCTTTCCAAGGCCTCATCTTGGAAGCCTACTGGACCCACAGACCCTCCAGGAGAGAATGGCCACCCCCTACGCTGTGACCTTGTGGATGTCCAGCAACTCCCTTCGTGGCCCACTTTGTCGGCCCCTGGCGTGCTGGGGAGGGCTTCCCCCACCACCACCCGCGGACCTCCCTCAGCAGCCCTGGTGCCCAGTCTTATTCTTTCACATCTTCTTGGTTTATGTGTTCAGTTTCAAGGAACAAAGGACCCTTGCTTTCCTTTTCCTCGCCCCACACTCCAGACCTCATCAACCCTGCCATCACTACCTCAATTTCATCTCCTTACACTTCCACTCCCCTTCTTTATGGTCTGGGAGGAGTCAGTGAGTGGGGGAAGGGCCGTGGTGCTGCTGCTAGGAGGCCCCCCAGATGCTGTGTTCCTGATGGAAACCTCAAACCAGGAGCGTCACCCCCCAACACACCCTCCCTCCCCCTGGGCAGAAGGGGCCTAGTTAATTAAACACCTGCTCCCTGGTTCACAAAGAGGAGTCACAACATCTCACAGTCCTGTGAAGAGGTGGGAGTGAATCTGCACATTCTAGAAACTGGGCGAGGAAGGCTTCAGTGAGTACCCCAGGGTGGGTCAGCTCAGAGCCTTTGCTCCGCTAACTCCCTTGCTCCCTGCTCCAGAAATGGAGTGGGGATGCTGTTTCTTCTCCCAGGACTCAAGCCCAAAGCAGAGCAAGAATCACTCCTGTGGACCAGTGTCAGGACCAGAGAGTCCTCGGGGGTTTCCTAATGGGAAAATCTGAAATCTCGCACCAGCACAGAAATTCTGCTTTCCCTTCCAGAAATCTTCAGGATGACTTCTCCAGCTCATTGACACTCACTAATTCCCTGTGAGCCTTGTCTGAGGATACAGAGATGCATAAACAGGACAGGGAGCCCTTAGCCCACTAGGGGGAGCTGCAGCAGACCAAGTGTGAATCAGAGCAGCTGGCAGCAAGGGAGAAGCCTGAGTTTCCCAGCTCAGCCTGGGTAAGGGGGCAGGTTCAGTGCTACGTGGCACAGGTCTACTCCCCAGCAAAGGGAAAGCATGGGAAAGGCACAGCCCTGCCAGAGGGACCACAGCCCAGGAACCCTCAAGGGAGGCAGGAGTCACTGAAAGTGGCCCTGCAGGCAGGGGTTAGGTCACAGAGGGCCACAATGCCATGCTAAGTAGTTCTGACCTTAACTTAGGGTCAGCGAAGCCACTGAAGGCTATTAAAGATGACTTTAACACCCCTGAATCCCCAGAAGCCTATTCCCAGCAGCATTTGCAACCCTTGGTGTTCCCAAGATACCCTTTATTCCCCGACCAGGCCTCAAAGACCCAGCCCAACCTTCTGCTGTTTGGAGGGCAGCCAGATGAAGTAAGGACTGATAAACTATGGCCTGCAGTTGGTGGGCTTATCACTTGTTTTTGTATGGCCTGTGGATAAGGATGGTTTTTACATTGTTTAATGGCTGAAAAAAAATCAAAGGGAAGATAATATTTTGGCATGTGAAGAGTATAGGAAATTTGAATTTATGTCTGTAAAGTTTTACTGAAACAAGCTCTACTTATTTGTTTACATGTTGTCTTTGGCTAGTTTCACTCTGTAATGAGGGAGTTGATAGTTGTGACAGAGACCGGATAGCTTGCAAAGTCTAAAATATTTACCCCCTTACCTTTTACAGAAAAGCTTTGCAGACCCCTGATCTAGCTAAAGCTAAGTAGGGCCTCGGAGGGAGCAGAGACTCAGCCTGGACAGGCTGCTGCTCGGACTGGGACTTCTCCTAGTTAGGAAGCACCAATGGCCTCTCAGGGAGGTCAGGGGGCCACTGAGGGGAGCTTAGATAAGGGGCCATGGATGAATCAAACAACCGGAGGCATCAGGACGTCAGGGACTATTTAAGCATGAGGAGTAGCTCTGGCTCCTTAACCCCCAGAACAAGCAGCCTCCCAAGCTCAGCGCCTGCCAGGCGTGCCCTGTCAGTTCTGGTCTTCCCAGTTCCACCAGGCTTACAGCTCTGAATTCCTGAGCTGACATCCTCCTGGGCCAACAGACCTGACATTCAGATATGTTGGACAGCTGAGCAGGTCTGCATTGGCCAACCAGGGCTCCATCTCTTTGCCTCCGTTTCCATATTCTGCGGGGACATGTCTCTTTGCACCACTTTTGCTCATTTGATTGTTAGTATGTTATTTTTTGATGCAATGGCAAATGGAAATTTGCCTTCATTTTCTGTTTCCTGGAGAGTTTGAAAAACGATTGTTGTATATTGATCCCACAACTTGGTCAGCTACCTTATTTTTAATTTGTCTGTCAGTCTTTTGTTGTTTTCTAGTACAACCCTAGCTATCATCTGAGAACAATGATAGTTTGGTTTCTGCCTTTCTAACCCTTGTATCTCATATTTCTTGTTACAGTGCACCAGCTAGGACCAGCAGAACAATGATGTGTGGAAACAGTGATTCTGGGCATCCCTGTCTCCTTTCTGATCAGAAAAGGAACACTTCATCATTGAGCATATTTTCTCTTTCTGCTCCTAACTTGTTATACATCTTAATCTGAATGGGTATCAAAATTATTTTTCTGCATCTATTGTTTTTAAAATTTCCTTAATCTATTTATGTGTTTAACTTGTTAATAGACTTACTAACATTAGACTGAAATTATCCATTTCTTTAAAGTTTTGTAGAACTCACCTATAAAAATGCCTGTTGTTTCTATTGTTTCCTATATGAAAATATTTTAACTAGGAACTCAAATTTTTTAATGGCATAGGTCTATTCAGGTTTTCTACTACTCCTTGAGTGAATTTTGTTTAATTCTTCTGGATGTTTCTTGAAAGCTTTAAAGATTATGGCATACTATTTCCTTTGACTATCTTTTTAGTCTCTGTTCTATCTCAAGTATGTCCCCTTTTTTCACTCCTCAAATTGTTTTTCATGTCTTTTCCCTTTTTTTCATGATCAGTTTCACCAGCGATTTATCTATTTTATTACATAATTTGTTTTCTGCTTCTTTAATTTCTTTACTTTATTCCTTTATTTTTTTAAATTTATGCTAAACTTTTTCTCATTATTTCTACTTTTTGAGGGTCAGGTCTGTTGTTCTTTTTCTATTTTCTTAACTTTAATACTTAGCACATTAAATTTCATCCTTTCCCCTTTTCAGACATAAGGATTTAAGACTATAAATTTCTTTTCAAGTACTATTTTAGCTATATCCCACAAGTTTCAACATGTAGAATTTTTTATTATAATTCAGTTTTAAGGATTTTGATTCCCCTTATGGTATCTCTGTTGATCAGTGGTATCTATTTAAAATGTTCAATTATTTTTATATTATCTTTTCATTATGTTGTAGACATACAATGGTGTGTATGATACTGAACTTTTGTATTTGAGATTTCCTTTGTAATCTAGGATGTGGTTAATATAAATACTCCATGTGTGCTTGAGAAAAATATCTCTTGATATTACCTAGTTGTTGGATAGGTCTAAATATGTTAAATCTATTAAATCAAGCCAGTTAATTGTATTGTTCCAAACAAACAAAAATCCCACTTGGAGACTCCCCGGGATGAAGCTTGGAGAAGGGAGAGGCTGGAGGTGTGGAGCTCACACAGGGGTGGGGAGGAGGCACGGTGTACACATTCTCTGAGGTAGGATGATAAAAGTGGGGCTGAGGGGAGGACCACTCTGGGCTGGAGGGGTCAAGAAGTCTGTTTTAGGCATTGTGGGGCACCAAGGAGAGATGTCCAGGAGGCAGAGGCTGATGGCTGAAGTCATGGGCAAGAACAAAATCTCTCAGGGGAGTGGGGTGAGAAAGCCAGAAATTGTGGTCTAAGCCATTCTGGAATTGTAAATGGAGCATCTTTGGTAACCTCTTTAATACCCATATCAGCGTGTCTTGACTGTCTAAGGGCATAGTATCTGTTGCCTGGGGGTGTGACTGAGTCCCGCCTACCTGCCGTTGTCAGCCCAGCCCAAAAATGTCTGTCCTCCTCCTGCCGTCACACCCACCAGGCATCGCTTTCGTCTTGGGCGTTATTTAGTGTTCCACGCCCCCTTTGACTAAGAAGCTAAAACGTAACCCTAAATTGGTTCAGCCCAGAGCAGATTATAGGCAGAGAAAGGTGCAGGGGGCAGGTGACACCACAAACAACCCTGACCTACTTAACTGTTCTGCTTGCCACCTGTCCTGCCCGAGGGACAAGTCACTGCTCAATGTGCAGGTCTCAACTGGCTGGATTTCTAGGTCATCCACTGGGCCCAGTGCCTGCCTGGCCCACCTGCACCAGATAAGGGACTGGTAGGGCTGTGGTACTTACTGCTGGTGGGTGGTGAGGAACTCACAAACAGGAGGCACTGAGGTTACACATCAGGAAGGACCTTGCTGGTTTCAGCTGGGAAGGATGTCATGCGAGTTCAGGATCCTAGGAGGCTTGGGATCCCTGGGGTGTGAAAAGAGAAGATGCCTCTCTGGAATGTTTTGGAGGCTGGGAGGAAGGTGCACCAAGCCTGCATTACATGCCCCCCTGTCTCGTGAGGCCGTGTACCTTTCCATGCTCTTTACTGCCTGGGAAGTCGCGTGTGTGGGTGGGGGGAGGGAGAGAGACGAGGACTGAGAGACACAGAGATAGAGAAACAGAGACTTAAACTTACCTGGTGCTTTGTAGTTTACAAACTATTTTTCCATCCTTTAAACTTTTCAGCCTCGGTTTTCTGGAGTAAAACAGGCATGGCAATAGTCAGCACTCCATAGGATTATTAGATCATCGGAGTCAGTATATGTACGAGGAGCGGCAGGTGAACGTTATTCATTAACTCAGTGGAGTTTCACAACCGGGAGAGGTAGGCAAGGCAAGTAGTATTACCCCTGCTTTACAGTTGAGCGGCTCCGAGATGTAAAGTGCTTGGCTCAAGGTCACCCGGACTTAAGGGGCAGTAGAGTCTGGACCCCCTTCTGCCAGGTGTCAGATAAGAGGGGCTGCGTGGATAGAGGCCGCGCTCCGGCCAGGGGGCGCGCGCGTCACGGGTGACGTCACTTCCCCCTCTAGCGGCGGGCGGGGCTGAGAACCCAGGTTCCCCTCGTTCGCGCCCCCGGCCCTGCGGTTCTCGGCTGTCCCGCCCGAAGGCAGTGGCCTTTCGCACTTGGCTGGGGTGAAGGAAATGAGGCCTGGTCCTCGAAGCTTCGGGTGCTGAAGATGCGGGGGAGGGGGCCGAACGGCATGCAGGGGGAGCAGCGAGCCCACCAGGCTGAGGTCATCCTAATGACTCTTGGCACCACGTGTCTCTAGGGTCCTCAACTCCTGCACCCAGGCTCTGCCGCAGACCCCCTTAATTTCCTTAGCAAGCCGTACATGTTACCCCGTTTAAAGAACAAGGGATCTGGGCCACAGAGGATAGGTGGCTCGTGCAAGGTCACACAACTGGTACTTGGCAGGCCCAAAATGGAATCCTAGGCTCTGAATCTGAACCATCACCCAACCCGTAGGAAGGCATGGGAGGGGGTAGCTGTCGTGAGAAGCCCCTGCTTTGTGGGGTCTTGCTGACTCACTTAGCACTTGCCCGGCTGTCTGGAGCCAGAACGTCAGGGGCTGATTGGCAGGGAGCACCTGGACCGCCGAGGCTGTGAGGGGCTCTAGTGAGCACATGCTCTCCCGGAGGGGACCCGTGCTGGAAGCCAGGTCGGGCGGAGATGAGCTGGAGAAGCCAAGCTGCGACAAAGGCCCCTGATGCGTTGGGGGGGGCGGAGCGGGGGAACGCCGGCTCTGCCCATCTCCACACTCACTGCCGACCTGCCCCAAGAACCAGCCTGGCCCCTCTCCCTCAGACTGCCACTCTTCCAGTGTCAGGACTTGGATTTCAGGCGGGGCCTGCCGGCCACAGCCGGGCTATCTCTTTAAGGTGACTCTGCACTTCTCTGCTCACATCCATTTTGAATCCCTGTCAGAGTTTAACATCCTGAGGATAATTTTCCCAATAATTGGGGGTTTCCTGTCAAGCACCTGCCCCCATTATACTGCCCCCCACCACCATACTCTTTCCATGTTCACCCCAAAGAATACAAACACAGGTATATTGCAATTCATCCGTTATACCCGACGCTTCACTTCTATTTTTAAGAACGACTGCTAATTTTACTGGGGCTCTTAGCTTTTCAAAAGTTTAAAGCTGCAACAATTCACCATGTAAGATTAAACAAGAGGGAAATTTGTGTTGCAGTGGCGGCCACCCCAGGGAATACAGCAGCCTAATACACAGACCACCGCTTGGGGCAGAAATGTCGCACGGAAGGGAGGTGACGACCAGCACAAGTTCCGCCCATGCCCACCTTACAGGAAGCAAAGTGCTAGGAGGAAAGGTGGTGAGGCCCCAGAGCGGCCTGCCTCCCACAGGCGGTGTTGTCTGCAGAGCGCCCACCTGTGGCCGGGGGCTATCACTGCAGTTGGGTCGGCAGGAGCTACTTTTCCTAACACCCCCAGAGCTCCCCATTCTCAGGTGAGGACACGGAGGGCATGAGTGAAACGAGACTTATTTTTTGGCATTTGCATTCGAAAAAGTTTTGGAAAAAAGAGTCTAGTCATTTTCTTCATCAATTCCAGTTCAGAAAGATGTGACTGTAATCTAAATATTTGTCCTTCAAGCCATTGCTGGAGTTGTGAGAAACCTACTTAACACCCATCTCTATCTCATGGGAACAGGCATTGAAATGAGTGCTACCACACAGCTGGAGTCTGGCCTGTGAAGACTGTGAGGCTGGACAAGCAGATGCAAGGAAGCAAACATCTTCGAGTACCTCTGGGAGCTTAAAAGAGTAAAAAGAGACCCAAACCTGAAAAACATGACAGTCTGGTAACTGGAGTAAGAGCATAGTCACAGTTACAAAAGTTCTGAGGTGCAGAGGGAGAAGGAATTGTAGAAACTGGCTGTTGCTGGTGCTGGTAATCAGGAAATATGTGGCGTGCCCCAGGGAGAGACCGGCCTGAGACTAAATGTTTTCAGATTATTCTGCGGCCGTGTGTGGGATGGGCTGCAGGAGACCTGGCAGGAGTCCTGAAAGGCCGGGCAGGAGGCAAGAAGGGACCCAGGGAAGAAGCACCGGTCCCTGAGGGGCTGTGGTGCTGAGGAAGGAACCCAGTAGGACTCCCGGAAGTTGAGATGGAGTGAGAGGGAGCAGAGCAAGGGTGCAGTTTTTGCTCGGGCTCGTGGCCAAAGGGCACCGCGGGGACGAGAGCACTCAGGGCACACTGTGGTTTTGAAACTGATAGGAAAGGAACACCTTGTTTCCCACCAACCTCAGATTCTGTACCCTGGTTTGGCGTGTACCCTGGGGTATTTCTGTGGACTCCAGTTCCCCCTGTGATGATATATTTAACTCCCCTGTTAGGACTTCAGAGCTCATCAAAAGCCCTTAAAAATGTGCTAACAGCCCTTAATGAAGTCTGAAGCCTTCAATTAAATTAAACTGTCAGAAATAAAGCCCTGACAGCAGTGCCAAGGGCATAGGGGGTGGGGGCAGTGGCAGCTCAGAGGCCAGAGCTCTGGTTTCACTTCCTATCTGGAAGAGTCCTTTTGGAGAAGGGGGACCCAGCAGTATGGCCCCCTCCACCGACACCTCTCACATTCCCGGGCCACTGCACACCTCCCTTGGCCAAAGTTTGGGAAGAGAAAGGGGGCCCAGCTTCCCTGAGGACACACAGGCCCCTTGTTCGCCAAGAAGTCTGCCTTGACTTCGGTGTCAGGGCCGAGTGCCAGGCAGGGCAGAACCCTTGGGCTGCAGCCTCTTCCTGCTGGGAGGGTGGGAGTGCAGCCAGGAGCTTGGGGGGGACAGGGTGGTGGAGCTGGTCATTTGTAGAGAACTCAGTCCCCGGGCTGTGGGGTGAGGACAGAGTGGAGGGGGTGACCGTGAAGACAAAAGAAAGATGGGGCACTGTCTCCACCGCCAGGCCTATGAAAGAAGGGATGAACCGGCAAAGGAAAATGCCCTTTCCCCGTCTTGGCCAACAGTCTGGGTGTCCTGGCTCCAGGCCTGTCCCTCCTCTGCGGCCCCAGCAGGAGGTACTGTAGTCACTCTGAGACTAGAGGACCAACACCCACCCCCACCCCCCATCTTGGACCCCGGCCCAGTGCTGGCCAAGGCCCATCTGGGTCAGGCTCATCCCCCCAGACTCAGGCTGCCATCCCTCCAGCCTCTCCAGGGCATGAAGCCATGGCTGGAGCACACAGGGAGCCATGGAGTGGGGAGAACAGAAAAAAAAAGTTTATTTAATCAGAGAGCCTTTGAAGGCACCTGGTTTGAGTGTAAAAAAAAAAAGGCAGTAAAATGGCAACTGTACAGGGTTCATGATGGGCAAGAACATGGAGAGGTGGGGGGAAGAGGCACATGGGGAGAAGGGGGCAGAAATATCAGACTTCCGAACAAGCAGTCCTGGCCCCTAGCCACCCCTGGTACAGGCAAACAGGTAGACACATGACACACACTCTCTGAGACTACGAGCCTCTGCTGCTCTGCCAGGCAGGGATCAATCAGAGCCAAGTGCGGGGGGGCGGGGGGGACACATGAACAGACACAGAGGCCGTGTCCCCTCCCTCAACTCTGACCCTCAGGCCCACAGTGTCCCCACCGTCCATCCTCAGAGGCTCTCTCCTCCAGGCCTGGATGCTGGGCCCAGCACTGGCCGTGAGACAGCAGAAGTCGGCTAGAAGAGAAAACCTCGAGGAGCCCTGCCCATCCCTGAAGCAGAAGGAAAGCAGGAGCAGGCGGCCGGTGCCATCCTTCTGTCCATCCTCGGTCACACGACTGCCCGGAACAGGAAGGAGAAAACAGCCCCCAGCGCCAGGCCCAGAGACAGAAAGAAGGCCATGATGGCTCCAGCTGTCTCTGCCTCGGCTGGCTTCACTTTCCTAAAGGAGGGAGGGCGAGCCTACCTTAGGATGGCCCCTACCCCAGCTCCACCCAGAGCATCTAATTCCACTTACCCACCTGTCGTACTTCCCCTCTTGGGGGGATGTGTACTGGGGCTGTCTCTACCTTTCCCTGGGAGCCCCTCCCTCACCCTACCCCTCTCCCACCCACCACTGCCTGGGACCCTAGGGCCAGCAGGCTCCTCTCTCAGCCTGGAAACCCTGAGCTCCAGGATCAGGTATCTTCTTTTGCCCTCTCTCCCTCTATTGAGTGTCCCGCACTAGAGCACTAGCCCCCTCCTGAGACCACCACACTCCCCACTCACTTGGGCCCAAAGCACATGCAGAGACTGGCGAGATAGCCGTTGGAGAAGGCGAAGGCAGCCATGAAGAAGATGAACCAGGCATCGTGCTCAAAGACCACAGCCAGGTTGTGGCGGGGATGGACGTTACACAGCAGCAGCAGGGGCACGAAGGCCAGCCGGGCCAGCACCAGGATCGGCAGCCAGCGGCTGTCCTTCCCAGGCTGCGGAGACCAAGCAGTGTCTCAGTCAGGCTGCGCCAGCCCCCAGGGCTCCAACCAAGGCCCCCAGAGCTCCATTTGGGGTCCCTCAGGATCTGAATGGAAATCTCAAAGCCTAGTTACCCTTCAGGGGTACTGACTGGGAGGGGACATGACAGAGTCTTCTGGAGTGCTGGCCATGTTCTATGTCTTGACCTGGGCGATGCTTATCAGGGGGGGTGTGTATGTTTACTTGTGTGTGTATACACAGTCATTAAGGTGTACACCTACAACTTGTACGCCTTACTATACATAGATTGTGTCTTGGTTTTTAAAAAAGCATGGTCGCCTTTCCACCATACTTTCTTGGTTCCCTCTCTGGGTCTCAGGCTGGACTCTCCCCTCTCACAGGGTCTTGGTGCCCCCTTCCTTCACTTACCCACATGGTGAAGGCTGTGAGGCTCCGGCCCAGCCAGTCAAAGATATTGAAAGTCAAGAAACAGGACACAGGAATGAAGTAGTCTCCTGGAAGAGAAAGAGTAGATTAGGGAACGGTTAGCAGGTCCAAGAGAGGCAGAATCTACAACCCTGACCCTCACTGGGACTCAGTTTTCCCAGCTATAAAATGGAGAAGATGCTTCCAGCCCAGGGAAGGGCAAATGGACCAGGAGAGTCTGGCTGGGGAGACAGCAGTCCAGGCTCCCCTCCCCTGGAGTCCTCGCCCTGCTGGAGCCCCTGTCCTTCCCCGTCCTGGGAACCCATGGGGTCCTCACTCCAGGCGCTGGTGCCCGCAATGCTGGACTTGACCTCAGCAGCCACGGCAGGAAACATCCCAATGGTGATGGTGAAGACAAAGCAGACGGAGAGAGCCGGGACTAAGATCTGGAGGAAAGGGACTCAGATCTGTGTCTTCATGGCGGCTGTGCATCATTAAAGAACCAAGATTCCCCAACACACGCACGCGCGCGCGCACACGCACACACACACACACACACACACACACACGAGAATCCAGGAAAGTGGCCAGTCTCCAGTCAGAAAGGGAGGGGATGGGGTCTTCCCCAGTGGTCCAGTGGGTAAGACTCCGCACTCCCAATGCAGGGGGCCTGGGTTCCATCCCTGGTCGGGGAACTAGATCCCGCATGCGTGATGCAACTAAGAAGCCTGCATGATGCAACAAAGATCCCATGTGCCGCAACTAAGACCCGGAGCAGCCAAAATAAATAAATAATTAATTTAAAAAAAAAAAGAAAGAAAGGGAAAGGATGGGCAGTGCCAGGAAGGGTTAGGGTGGGGTGGGGAAAAGAACAAAAGGAGAGAAAGAGGGTGAGGGGTAGAAGGCAGGATGCCCAAGCCCCACATACATTTTTGAGGATGGTGCAGACAGAGTGGCTTTCCTTGGCGGGCTGAGAGTTGGGGGCTGAAACTCCAGCCTCCTCTTGGCCTGCTTTTGACTCCTCTCCTGGGGGGTGACAGGTTGTAGAAGGATCTTCAAGTTGTGGGAAGGACAGAGCAACAGATGACACAATCCCCAAAAGGGCTGGGGTCAGCTGGGGGTGGACATTCCCTTAACCAGTGCACAGCCGCGCCCTGACACTTAGCCCAGGCGGGCTCCGAACTCCCACTGTGCAAGTTCCCTGACCTCTCCCAGGAGCCTCAGGTCAGGTTACGCCCTGTCCAAGAATCTGAAATTGCTTCCCAATGTCCTCAGGCATTCAAGGCCACCCAGGATCTCCCCCCAGCTTCTCTATCCCGGCCCCTATTTACTATTGTTACCCCTCACCCCATCCCTGGTCCCTCTCGCCTCTGGCATCACTGCAGCACGCTCATTCTTGCCCTCAGCTCATGCTGCCTCCCTGCTGGGCAGACTGTCCTCCACCCCAGCTTCCTCAGGCTCTTCAGACCTTTGCTAATGAGGTCCAGCTTGGTCTCCTGCTCCCCGGGCCCTTCGAGCTTGAGTTGCTGGTAATAGCGGTAGAATTCCTATCAAGTGAGGGAGACCAGGAAGGTGGATTCAGAAGCAGAATCTCCAGAATTTCCACCTCCCCCAGGTTTCATACCCAGAACACCCTTGATCTGGAGTCTTGGACCCGCCCTACACCCCAAACCCGGTGTTCTCCAAGAGCTCACCAGCCTCGGCAGGCCCAGATAACAGGCGATCGTCAAAATGATAACCCCACAGGCTGTGATAAAATAGCCGAAGGCACTTTCCGACAGCTCCGAGCCACCTGGGGCGGAGGGTGTCAGCGATCAGAGACAGGCCCCGTCCCCTTCTCCCCACAACAACCAGGGCGACAGGCGGACAGATGGCAAGACTTACTGGCAATGGCGCAGATCATGGCCACAGAGGCAAAGAAGCCTGCCAGGCCCTGACCACTCATGATGGGGGCTGTGTAGCTGGCGGGCAGGAGGCCGGCCAGGCCAAACAGGCTGCCCTGCAGGATGGCACCGAACGCTGGGGAACAGGGTGGGCGTCAGCAGGCGTGGGAGGAGCAGGGTGGGTGGCCGGGGCCCCTGTAATTCCTGCTTTCCTCCCAGGAAGTATTGACGCTGAGCGGCCCTTTTCTCCCCACTCCCAGGGCCTCCCCTCCCACACCTGGTCCATGCCCGCTCAGACCTCTGAATCCTGACCACCCAGAGGGAGAAAGAGATTTCTCTCTGGCCAGCAGTGGGTGTGAAAGAAAGGGGCAGGTATGTGGGAAGACCTCTGGCCCAGGTCCCCACCCAGCCCGGCTTACAGTTAATGAGCATGATCTTGACCATGGTGATGACAAAGAAGGGCGGAGCATCCAGGGGCACCTTCACCAGGATGGCAGTGACCAGGAACACCAACAGGATGGCCACCAGGCTGCCCAGGATCCGCACAGACTGGGGGATCCTGCCAGAGAGGCCACGATGGCAGAGACGGGTGGTAAAGCCAGGGGCTCAGCCCAGGGAGGGCAGGAGGCAGTGAGGAGGGGTCAGGCTGGGGGCCCGGGCACTCACCTCTGATGCAGGAAGGAGTTGAGGCAGGTGAACAGCAGTAGGGGCAGCATGGCACATAAGGTCATGACGTTGTTGAAGATGGCTCTGAGATAGTTCCGCTCTGGCAAGGGTGCTGAGGGGCTGGCCGAAGGCTGGATGTCCTTGCTCGGTTCAGCAGGGACCAAGGACGCATTCTGGGACATGTCCAGGCGGTTTGTGAAATACTGTGGGGGTTGCACAGAGGAGTGTCAGAACCTCTCTCCCCGTGCCCACGGCACAGATCCAGGCCCTACGTGCCCAGTGGACATGCCCCCGGGAGCCCACCCCCCACATCTCACCGCAGTGGCTGTCATGAAAAAATTCCAGGGCAGCAGCGTCCCCAGACCCAGCATGAAGAAGATGAGCCAGACGGCTTTGTACCTGGGGATGGGAGAGGAAAGTAAAGCCAGGTGACTCACCATCCCACCCTCCTTCCCGAATCAAACCTGGGGCAGCCCCCTCCCCTTCAATCTCTCCAGCTGTCCCAGGGCACAGGGCATGCGTCCTCCTATTTGTGTACGTGGAGGGAGAGGTGGCCTGGGATGGGGGAGAGGGCACAGAAGAGTCCCGAGGGGGAAGGGGACCAGGGACATAGGACCGAAGGGCATGGCCAAAAGGACCATTCTCAGCCCCAAAGACTCAGGGGACGCTGCAGGCTTGGGAACCAGTGTGACCCACACATCTGGAGGTGGTTTTGGAAATCCTGCTAAAGGCTAGGGGTGGGAGGGTGAGTGAGAAAGCAAACACAAGACTTCCACCCCGGCCAGGCAGGCTGGAAGTGATTACACTGTCAGGGCAGGGCCGTGTGGCTCTCCAAAGAGGATTCTGAGGTCAGGAAACTCCCAAACCATTCTGGATCTAGGAGGGCAGGCAGGCAGGGAGACTTGGGACATCTGGGAAGCGAGGGAGCTGTTTTTTCCTGGCCTAGACAGAACCACTTTGTAGGTTGCACCACGTAGGGGAGGCCAGGAGGGACCAGGCCACTGGACGTCATCTGGGCCCCAGAGTGTAAATAAGCGCCACCCAGCCTGGGCCAGGTCACTGCCCCAAGCCCTACACCTCAGGGCCTGCCTGGGATGGGACAGCTTTCCCCAGGCAGCCCTGGGCCCTCCCACTGTGGTTTCCAGATGTGTCTGCCATACTTTCCCCAGAGCCCACACCTGCTTTCTTCACAGAGCTGGCAGGGACAAGCCCAAGGCAATGAGGAGACGGGTCTAGCCAGAGTGCAGGGCCTGGCCGCACCGGGGGGAGGCCTGGGTAAGCACCCCAAGTGGGCGGGTCTGAGCCCTGACAAGTGCAGCCCCCCCATCTCCCTCATATATTCCCCACCTTGAAGAAAAGAGGTGAGGCCTTGGTCAAGAGGCCCAAAGGAAGGGAGAATTCCCAGCCAAGGTCCCACAGGACAGAGGGGCAGAGTGGGGCTGGGTGAGTGCCACAAGGCCAATGGAGAAGAGGAAGGGGTTCAGAGAGCTGCCACCAGATGGAGGTGCTGGGATAGGGCGGCAGGCAGCCTGGGAACAAAAGACACCGGGGAGGGAACCAACCAGACAGCTTGGGGCCTGTACTTACTATGTGTCCTTAAATTCCCTCCTACCCAGGTAAACCTCACATCTCTTTTACAGGTGGGAGATGATCTCAGAGAGATAAAGCTAAGTGCCCAAGGTCCCACAGCTAGAAGTGGCCTAGTTCCATGGCCTTTGGCACAGGGGGACAGGAAGGGCAGGGGAGCAGTGATGGGACTGGGGGGCCTGGGTGGAAGGCTGTTTTGGACCCCAGGCACGGCTTCATCAACCTTCTTGGGGCCTAGATTCCTGGGAGAACTTGAATCCAGCTACAACCTCTTCCCCCAAAACACACATGCATGATCATGGATGCAGGTCTAACTGCAGGGAACTCCTAGGCTCCGGAGGTGGGGAAGTGAAAGGGTGAGGCAGAGGCCAGCCCTGCCAGCCGGCCAGCTCAGAAAGGAGGTGTGCTGCCAGATGTCTCCTCACGGTGGTGGCAGGAGCTGGAAGCTGCTGAAGAGCAACACTGGAAACTCTGACAGGCCAGGGAGGGGCTGCTACCCACCACCCTGGGCCTCACCGGCGACCCCCCCATCAGCACCCAGCCACAGCACGAAGGGCCCCCACCCTTGATGCAGACCTGACTCATAGCTACCTCACAGCTGGAAGGCCCGTCAGCGGTGGCAACCCCAAATTCCAAAGGATATGGCACCCAGCCTCCTGGAGACCCATTTCCACTCCCCTGGATTCAGAGCCCAGGTCCACCAGTACCTGTCCTGAGGCTGGTGACTGGTTGTCATGGTGATGGCGTTCTTGGTTATGCCTGGCCGATAGCTTCCTCCCTCCGGTGCTTGCTGGGGGCAGAAGCAGTGTGAGGTCCTGTCTTGGCCCTGCTTCCCCACAGCCCTCTTCAGACTCTTGGTGGGGGGGGTGAGGAGGGCAGGGCAGACAGAACGGGCAGGCTGAAGAGTCCAGAAGGCCCCACTCCCGGCCCTGCCTCTTAGGACTGCTCCCTCTGACCCCTTGGGCCTGGCCCACTGGGCCCCCCTGCCTGCTCAGGCTCTACCTGGCTCCCGGCCTGGCCTGGCCACTGCCGCCGCTATTTTTATCCAGCGGTTGAAGTAGTTTGTAAGCAGGGAAACAGGAGGGTGGAGAGCAGGAGGGAAGGAGGAGGAGGTATGGTTGGGAGGGAGAGAACGGTTAAAGGCAGGGGAGACAGTGGGAGGGGTCAGGGACAGTGATGACAATGGAAGTGGGGACAGGAGGAGGGAGACAGAAAGGAGATAAGAGCAAGAGGACAGGGGGAGGGAGGAGGGAGGAGGGAGGACACAAAACAAACAGATCCTCAGCAGCAGCCTCAGGGGTGGTGACCGAGGCCAAACCAGCAACCAGCGAGGCCTCCCTCCCCAGCTCTCTCTGCAAGTCTGACCTCTCTGCAGTCCCAGGGAGCCCCTGGGCTCATGGCTAGGGTGGGCTTTGGAGAGCCTGTCCCCTCCTGGGGGCACCCCAGACTCCAGCCTCTCTGCTGGTGGCACCCTAACCATCCTTTCCAGCCACTGCCCAGAGGCTCCCTGGTTCCCGGCCAGTCTTCCAGGGACACACTTCAGGATGAGTGTGGGGACCCAGCCTCTCCCCTGACCCCCAGTCCTGGCCACAGGGTCATCCCATCCCGTTCAGAGAGCTGCCACCAGATGGGGGTGCTGGGATAGGGCAGCAGGCAGCCTGGGAACAAAAGACACCGGGGAGGGAACCAACCAGACAGCTTGGGGCCTGAGGCCTCTGGGCCTCACTCCCAGGCCCCTGTCCTCTTCCCCTTTCTGAGAACAAAGTTGGAGGGAAGACTGGAGGGGTGGGAGCAGAGGCTGCCTACTCCCCAGGCACCCAGGCTCCGCCCTCAGTATCCCTTCCCTGCTCGGGCAGGGAGAGGCTCCCTGGCACCAGCAGAGGAAACAGCTTTCCCTCGGATGGCACAGAAAGCCAGGCAGGCGTGTGCTGGCGTGTCCCCAACGTGTGGGCCTAGCTCTGGAGCCAGCTCTACCGTTTTGGGCGAGGACTGGCTTCCTTGCCCACCTGGACCAGCACTCAGACTTGCCCAGACTTGCCAGCAGAAGGGTGGGGGCAGAGGGGGCCTGGGCGGTCCGTGGGAGGTGGTCCTAGCTCAGGCTCAGACAGCAGGCCTTGTCCATGGGCTCCTGCTGAGTAAGGGTCCAGAATGAAGGTGGCAGCGCAGGGCACATCAGGAAAGAACCCCCCAGGCCTCACTGTGGGAGGGAGCAGCCCCATTCTGAGAAGCCTCCGCACAAACACAACCAGGGAGATAAAACCCAGCCCTGTACCTTGGGAGATAAGACAGCCAGCAGTCTCAGCAGGGGAGCTGAGGGGGTGCGTCAACTCACAGGTGCAGCCAGTGCTCCAGGACCCAGCCTGAGACCACAGCCCTGGGGACCCCAAGAAAGGACCTTGATGGGCCTTTCTATCCCCCCCCAATAATTCCTCTCAACCCCTCCCTGGGTAAAACTCCAGCCTCTCCAAGCTCAGCCGCCCAGCCCGCATCTGGGCCATAGGACAGGGAGGGGAGGAGCAGACCCACAGAGCTCCAGATGGAGGCACTCTTCCTTTCCACAAATATTTACCGAAGACCTCTGCACGCCAGCCAGGCACTGTTCTAGGCACTGGGACAGTGCTGAATGACAGTTTATACATTTTCTAGAAGGACGGGGACGAGAGGGCTCTACCCTGGGGTGTGGGCAGAGGAGGTGAGGGGAATCCCCAGTGTCTCACCTCACCCTAACCTGTGCTCCACCCTCACCCGCCACAGGCAAGATTCCTGGCAGTAAAGAGCAGGTGCAGCTTCAAAGCAGGAGGGAGATGGGGCGGGGGCGGAGAATAGAGTATCTCCCCTTCCTCAGTAAAATCTCTCTTAGGCTCCGAGGAGTATTTCTTTCTGCTACACCCTTGCTCTCTGTTCTCAACTGCTCACCCCAGTCCTGGGCAAAATTCAACTCCAGGGGCAACCCACTCCCCCTGCCCACATCCTGACGTTCAGCCGACCTGCCCAGGTATTTTGTTTTTGTCTGCCTTTGCCCAGCAGCAATCAGGGATCTGATACCAGCTCAGAGCATCTGGTGTTCCTCAGCCATGCCTTGGCCTGCCGAGATGAGGCCTTGAAAGCAGCCACCGAACTGAGCACCTCCCCAACCCCAGGGCCCAAACACCTCTCATGCACCGCAGCTTCTAGAGACACCCCTATGGTAGCATCAAATTCACCACTTCCTTGGATCCCACATGGGGTCAGCCACTACCTGGAGATACCTTCTCCTGCCCTTGGTTGCCCTCGCAACCCCCATAAGCTAGTACAAAACTGTCTCCACTAGAACAGACCAGGACAGCTGAAGTTCAGAGAGGTTGAGTCATTTGCCAAAGGTAACAGAGCTAGTGAATGGGTGAGCTGGAATTCAAACTCAATGTGCAGCTTACTCAAGGCTCCTTCCGGGGTGGGGAGGGAGGTATAAAGGGTGCTTCCCATCCAGCCTCCTATACTGGGAGACAGGGTAACTCTACTCCAACTAAGGGGTTAAAAATAAGGTAGGGGTCGAGGTCACCTCCAGCCTGAACTAAGTGTCAGCTGTAAGGCACTCCCCCACCCCATTACACACACATCCTGGCAAGGAGAGTTCACACAGGCAGGAGGACAACGCAGGAAGGCCTGGAGGTGATGAGAGGAATGGGCAAAGGGGCGGCCCCAAGAGGGGTGAGGGTCAGGGGTGGGACCAGCCCTCATCCACCACAGCTCTCCCCTGGGAAGAAAATCTGGGGTATGTCTTTGTTCTTTCTCTGAGTGAAGCAAGGGTCCTCTCTTTGGGAATAAATTAGGAAGCGCCCAGGAAGGGAGGCCAGGTACACGAGTTTGGCAAATAGAAGGCGGGGGTTAAAGAGACAGCTCCTCCACCTCCATTCCGCGTGCCCTCTTCCCCATTCCCTGCACCCAGCGCAGTTAACGGTGCAGCCCCTCCCCAGTACCAACGACAAGAATTGATCGAGATTAACCTTCAACTCGCCCGCCCCTTGCAGAGGTCAGCTCGGCGACAGCCGGTTTCAGGCCCGGGAGCCAGGTCGTCCACGCCCGCTCGGGTCCGGGTCCCCGCAAGGTGCCCCTGCGCCCGTGCCTCGGCGCGCCACGTGCTGCGCGGCTCCGCACGCTCAGCGCGGGGGCGGGGTGGGGCCCAGGGGCCCACCCCGCGTCCCCTCTCCCGGCCGCGCAGCTGCCAGGCCCGGCCTCCCTGCTCTCGTGGCAGGCGGCAAGCGGCGCCTTCCACCCCGGCGACCCCCGGCCCCCGGTTCCCCGGCCCCCAGTCCCCGGGTAGCACCTGCTGGGAAGGAGTCCTCCCGCGTGGAGGTTTGCGCGCTCTCCCTGCCACTTCCCGCGCCCGCCTGAGCACATTCAAACCCGCCCTCCGTTCGCCCCGCCCCGGCGCGCCCCAGCCCGCCCCGGCCCTCGTCCGCTCTCCGGCGCCCGCCGCGGCCCCGCCCCCCGCACGCCGGCTGCCGGCTCAGAGGGTCCCCCGACCCGAGACCTTCCGCCGCCTGGCCTACACCTTGCACTATTTCTGTAGATAGGACCTCTGGGGGCCCTGCCACGCCAAACCCTGCCCCATCACGGAGCACGTGGGGCTGGAGGGTATAGCAGCACACTGGGTACCCCTGGTCTCCGCGCTGGGGTTACACAAACTCCTACACAGCTGTCTCGGGACTCTCCCAGCGACAAACCTGCTCAGACAGATCCGGACGGCCCCTCCGTCGCCCCTACACCATCTCAGACGTTCTGTTATGGCTCCCCAAGCCCCCTCCCACACCACTCTCTTTCACACTGCACCTTTTTCCTTTCCAGCGCCCCCTTCCCTTTTCAGTGCCACTTTCTTCGAGTCAGACTATCCTTTCCTCTTCCCAGCCCCCACGCCGGGGATCCCTCCAACGGAATCAGCATGATGTGTGACCTGGGTTTTCCACACAGATCCGCTCACCCACAACTTTGACTTAGAGATGGATGTGTGTGGCGTGGCGGGGGGAGCGACAGCCCTGTAGCCCTCTCATGATTCACCCTTTCTAAATCCAGAATATTGGAAAAGCTGAGGCACAGCTGGCAACGGGAAGAGAAAAAGCCCGGAACAGCCTTATAGCCTGAGTGAATCCTACGGTCCTGATACTCAGAGGTGGAAGCCTTGCGGAGCCCCACATCCTCCCTGGCTGAGGAGGAAGGGGGTGGGCATGCTGAGGAATGATCAGTCCTTCTTGTACTTCCAAGGGAGGGGGAAGGATTCCCTCCTTTTTCGTTGGTCAGTAAATCTGGGGGGCGGGGGGATCACTGCCCCTACAGCAGCCCTCACTGTAGGAGGACAAGCCAAAGGCTAGAGAGATGCTGAGGACAGAAAATCCAATCCACCCCCCACACCCTTGCCCCGGTTACCCAAGAGGCCTGTACCCTGGAGAAGCCGCAGACGCTAATTAACAATGAGCAGTACTAACATCGTAGGGGTAAGGCAGAGTCCCACCTTCTCCGCAGAGAACAGACTGGGCTCTGAGGGGAAAGGTAGTTTTTCTACTTAGGATTGATCAGTGGACGCACCCCAAGATACTCTGAAGGGCTGTTCCCAGCCTACTGGCTCAGGACCCCACAGAGACATGACACACCAACATCTCCCGGTCTTAACCAAACAGGGCAGGAAGAGGGGTAGGAGCGGTATTTTTCTAGGCACTGCCCCATGCCTTGAGGGCAGCTTCATGTCTGGGTCTCCCTCCCCCCATTCCTACCCTGTGTTTGTCCAGCCTCTCTCTTCCTCTCCTGGCCCTCTTCTCCCCTTTAGCTCGGCCCCTGTCTCTCTCCCCATCCTCATTTCCCGTCTCTAAGTCTGTGGAGGTGGCAGGCCTTAGTGGTCAAATGGATCCCCCAGGCTGGTGGCCATTGGCTGCAGCTGTGTGCAAAGGGGGCTGGAAGTGGAAAGAAACTGGAGGGAAATGGTGAGGGTCACAGGCCAGACAGCGGAAGGCTGGTTTCCCTCCCCACCCCCGCTGAAGCTCAGCCTGCTCACTAGATGGCAATAGCCAGGGCTGTTATTGCTGGACAGAAGCCTGTCTGGCACTCTCCCCGCCTGGGCCCCCAGCCAGCACCCACACCCCTCCAGAGCCACCTCCCTATGCAGAGATGGTTGCTGGGTGCCAGGGCCCTCTGCTGGACAGCCTTGGAGCCCGACTTACAGTGGCCTGTGCCCTCCAGTCCCAGCCAGTCCTTGTCACCCTCTGCCCAATCTTTTGGCTCCCTCAGGTCCCGGGTACAGGGGTAGGGTGTGAAGGGCTGATCCAGCTGCACCCCACCCCCACCGGATCCCCCACCTATTTGAGCCTGTGGCTTGCCCTGATTCCCTCCTCCCCCTTCCAGGCCCCAAGCCTTCCTCATCACCTCACACAACCAGTCCTATCCTTCCCCAGCCCTGCCTCCATCTGTGTTTGCTGGAAGTGGGTTTGCTTGGCTCTGCAGTTTGTCACCAACGCGTCTCATGACAGTTATGTTCTTAGTCCTGTTTGCGACTCTATTTCCGTGGCCCTCTGGCAGGCTGAGACTAGGGAAGAGGCCAGAGACGCAACTTGCCTGAGTCGCAATATTTAAGGGGGCGCCCAAATATTCCAGAATCCAGATTAATAATGTTTAAAGGCAATATTTTTTTAAAAATCAAGTTAATG
Organism: Physeter macrocephalus; assembly: GCF_002837175.3. Taxonomy (NCBI): domain Eukaryota; kingdom Metazoa; phylum Chordata; class Mammalia; order Artiodactyla; family Physeteridae; genus Physeter; species Physeter macrocephalus. Next base: position 77,330,569 of record NC_041231.1, on the reverse strand, counting down.
CAAAAGAAAAAATCCATGATGAACAAAACATCAACTAAACTAAAGCCAGAATCCGGCCCTCTCAGGGTCGGACACCTCAAGTCCCTCACCTTTCTTGTGGGTGTGTACTGGGATCAGGGTTCAAGAAGACTGGGCTTGGTTTTCCAGCTTCATTTCTCAGACCTCTGCCCCTATCCTCTGCTCTGGGAAGGTCTCAGACCTTGGAGACAACTGAATGTGGTTAGGGTAGGGTAGTCATCTCACCACGGCCTCCAAAGTCTGGGAAGATGATCTCCTCCGCCAAAAACCGCAGATGCAGACTCCGTTGATTTCCCCCCGCCCCACGAGCTCCGCGCGCTCCGCTCTCCGCCCCGCCCCACCCGCGCAGACCCCGCCCCCTCGCCGCGGCCCCGCCTCTGCTCCCAGCGCACCTGCAGGGACTTCGGAAGGGACATCCGGAGTTGGGGAGCGCGGACGGAAATTCACAGGCCAGGCGGCCCCTGGTCCCCGTTTGGCCTCCTCACTTCGGGACTGGGGCCGTCGTCGTGGCCGGAAACCGCAGTCCGCGCCGGGTCTGACCGGTCTATGCCGCCGGGCGACAAAGGGGCTGCAACGTGCGATCCCGGCGCCAGCCCCGCGCCCCGCGGCCGGCTCGGTCCCGCCGGCGCCGTTCGGGAGTGAGGAGCGCTCCAGAAGGCCGGCGGGAGGGGAGACCCGGAGCGGGCGAAATAAATAAATAAAGGCGCCCGTGACCCTGGAGGGGACCTGGGGTTCGAATCCCCTTCCCCCCGCCCCTCCCCCGGCCCACCTTCCCGAGGGGGCCGAGCACGTGCACTGGCTTTTCAGGACTCCGGGAGGAAGCAGATAGTGCCGGGGTGTGGGGAGGCGGGGGTCTGGCGGAAAGGCCCGCAGGGCCGGCTTGGGGGCCCACAGCTCTGGTCTCGGTTCTTCCCCCAGGCCAACCTTCTGAGGGGTATGCTAACGGGGTGAGGGTCCTGAAAGGAGCCTGTACTCCTCACTTACCCCTTTGAACCGAGAGCCCAGGACTCGCTGGAGGAGGGTGGGAGGGAGGAGTATTGCATGGGAACCGTAAGCAAATTATCCGGAGGCTGGCATGCAAATGCCTCTGACAGCTCTTTTTTGATCCCCGAGGGGCCTCCCACTGGGGAGGGGAAATAGGTGAATTCCTCAGATCACACCCCATCCACCCGCTACCCCTTAGATCCCATCCTGAGCAGAGGACCCCTCAGGGGTATGCATTTCTACACTGCTCCTCTGGGCGGCTGCTCACAGGGTCCCTCAGCAAACAAATCTCCCTCTTCCCACACCACTAGCTGCGAAGAGTGTCCACAATTGCTGGAGGACGTTTACCTCCTTACCCTGAGCTGGCCAGGCAGACCCAAGACTGCCGGTTTACAGTGTAATCTACGCAAATTAGGCAAGAGAACGTACAAACCGAGAGGGACAATGGAATAGGTAGCAAAAGGAAGACTTGGATTGTTTCCCCACCCCACCCTCTGGACAGGTTCGACTGTCATGCAGTGCAGGAGTGTGACAAAGACTGTCAAAGGCATCCCAGGCATTCAAAGCAACAAATATTTATTGAGCACCTGCTGCATGCTGGGCTTTGGAGGCAGGACTGACTCCCTAGGGAACCAAGGTCTTACTACTCGGTAAATCACGAGTCAAAGACAGTCTGGATTAGCTAAATTGTCCATTGTCCCAGGGTTAAGCATTGTCCCTCATTGGACCTCATGTCCCCATTTGCCTGCGGGTGGGGGTGGCGGAAGGAGGAGAGTCAGTTCCTCTCCCCTCACAGGCCAGAGGTAATTAGAAAAGTTCTTGGAAAAAAAATTAAAAAGATGGGACTTCCCTGGTGGTCCAGTGGTTAAGACTCTGCACTTCCAATGCAGGGGGCGCAGATTCGATCCCTGGTCGGAAACTAAGATCCCACGTGCTGTGCGGCGAAAAAGAAAGAAAGAAAAGAAAAGTTCTTGGGAAGAATGCAGGGGCAGGGAGGGAGGGATAATGATGGGTTTTCTGCTAAATGCAGAGCATCCTTCCAATCATCTCTGCTGGGAGTGTGGGGAGTGGGGAGGCATGTCCTGGCCGGACCCCTCTCATGCTCAATCCCCCACCATGTCTTCTGCCCACTGGGCAGGCTGCAGTCAGTGATGGGGCCAGGACTGTCTTACTCCCAAAGAAAGCGTTTCAGCGGACACAGCTGCTACCAGGATTCACGGCCTCATTTTTGGGAGGCTAGCCTGTCTCTCCTCTCCAGGCGGGCCACTCTGGAGGCCTCCCCAGCATCCGGCGGGTGTCTCTGGCTGAGGACAAACAACAGACAGCCCAGCAAAGCCTCTCGCATATCCTGAGAGCCCAGGCGGTGGGCCAGCCGGCGCAGCAGGGGCAGGAAGTGCCGGCGGGCCAGGCGGGCAGCAGGCAGCAGCAGGCGGGCCAGCAGCGTCCGTAGCAGCAGCGGGACTAGCAGAGTGGGCATGGCCGGTGACTTCCAAGGCGATCTAGACTGTAGGCTTGCCTTTCCTGCTCCCTCCTCGCCTGGCAAAGACATGAGATGGGCAGGATTTAACCCCCGCTTCAGTTTATACCCTCCCGCCCCCATATCTCAATTCACGGGTCATTTTTGCTTTCCAGATGCCCTTTCTTTGGGAAGGGTGGCTGGGGCAGGAGGACACTCACCATAGCACAGATGGAGACAAACAGCCAAGGCAAGAGTAAATGCGGGGCTGGGACCTACAGCTTGCCATTCCCAGCCTCCAGGGGCTCTTACTGTCCCCTGAACCCTCCCTTCCTCTAGTCACCCCCTCCTTCTGTGCACTCTCAGTCACCTGGCATTCCCTAACCCCTCTCCCTCAATCCAATAGGAGTTCTTCCCTGGGCAATTCTAAGTTTTCTTTTCAGGGACCTTGATCCACCCGAACCTGACACTTCCTACCCTCCCAGTCCCCCACCGCCCAGCAGTGGGCAGTAGCCCAGCTCTCACCAGTAGGGACTACCGCTTAGCATCAGTGTCCAGCTGAATTTGCCTGCAGGGGCTACAGCCTCACTGGACACTACCCAGGGCGGCCCCACCCAGCTCAGCCCCACCCAGGACAGCTTGCCTGGGTTGGGGGAGCAAGGAAGAGACAGCTGTGTTCTGGCACCTGGTATGTGGAGGGGAGGAGGCAGCTGGGCTGGAAGAAGTGAGGCAGGAATTCCTCCTGCTGGGTGCAGACCTCAGAGTCTGCACTGCACTTTCTAATGGTGTGATCTGAGGCACGTTGATTCTTCTGGGTTCCAGGCCCCTCGTCTGTTACCTCAGTAATTGGGAGGAGTAACTGGAATGGGACAATGTATGAGACCCACTGAGTCAAAACCTCAGAAGCAGTAAGGTTGCAACCCACACACCGGGCATGCTCAGAGTGGCCGAGATGGAGAATGGACCGGGGCAGGCATTGTGGGCCCTCTCCTGGGATAGAGGCGTGGGGTCACAGTCCATATCATAGCTGGACACAGCTGGGCAGCACTCCCACTCAGGGACGGGAAGAGAGATACCCACGTCAGGACCCTCTTCACCCACGTTTTCCCCCAAAGATTAAATGGAGTTCCATGAGATAGTGAGGTAGAGATGGTCCAGGTTTGTTTTATTTTGTTTTTAAATACCTCATTCTGACGTGTACACACTGCTATATTTAAAATAGATAACCAGGGACTTCCCTGGCAGTCCAGTGGTTAAGACCCTGCGTTTCCAATACAGGGGGCACGGGTTCGATCCCTGGTCGGGGAACAAATATCCCACATGCCACACAGTACATCAATCAATCGATCAATATTTTAAAATAAAACAAAATAAAATAGATAACCAGCAAGGACCTACTGAATAGCACAGGGAACTCTGCTCAATATTCTTTTTTTTTTTTTTTTTTTTTTGCGGTACGCAGGCCTCTCACTGTTGTGGCCTCTCCCGTTGCGGAGCACAGGCTCCGGACGCGCAGGCTCAGCGGCCATGGCTCACGGGACCAGCCGC
>NC_041231.1:77320149-77326509 GCF_002837175.3 Physeter macrocephalus | reverse complement strand
GTGTTCCCTGCATCGGCAGGCGGACTCTCAACCACTGCGCCACCAGGGAAGCCCTCAATATTCTTTAATAACCTAAATGGGAAAAGAATTTGAAAAAGAGTGGATACATGTATAAGTATAACTGAATCACTTTGCTGTACATCTGAAACTAACACAACATTGTTTATCAACTATACTCCAATATAATATAAAAATTTTAAAAATAAATAAATTTTAAAAAATACCTCTTTTTTTGGCCGCCCAGCATGTGGGATCCAAGTTCCCTGACTAGGGATCAAACACGCACCCCCTGCATTGGAAGTGGGAAGTGCAGAGTCTTAACCACCCCCTCATTCTTCTACTTCCTAAAATGGGTATAATTTCTGCCTTGATGGACTCACATGAGATAATGGCCATGAAAGGGTTTTGTAAGAATAAGGACATGGGAATATGATCGTTTATCATCAACCCACCACCATCCCCCACTAGCATTATCACCATCTCCAAAACCATCAAAGACCTTGAAGAAAGAAAACTTCCAATTTTGTCGAAAAGGTCTGTCCCCCTTCTTCCTGGAGGAAGCTGGGCCGGGAGAGGAGCCAAAGTACAGATGTGTAGGTATGGTCTTCCTTTCCCTCCTGTCCCTTCCTGAGGAGCTGTGATGGTCAGTGTCATCCCTGGGCTGTGGGTGGAACGTGTATTGAGTATGTATGTGCATCACGCCTGTGAGTTCATGATCTCACTCAATTCTCATCATCGCTCTGCAGGGGAATGATTATTATGACCTCTGTACAGATAAGGAAACTGAGGTTTAGAGGGGTTAAGCAACTTACCCAGAATTACAGCAGATAAATGGCCGAGTCTCCCCCTCAGACCTGCCCCTCCCTCAGGCTTTCCCCTTATCTGTAAGTGGCAACTGCCTCTCTCTAGTTACTTCTGGCCAAAATCCTAGAATTTATCCTTGACCTCTCTCTTCTTATCACAGTTCACTACCCACATTCGTAAATCCTGGTGGCTCTGCTTTCAAAATATTCAGAATCTCCCCACTTCTCACCAGTGCTGCCCTGACTACCCTCATCTGAGCATTTGTCATCTTTCACATGAATTATTGTAATAGCCTCCTAACTGGTGTTCCCGTTTCTCTTTTCGACACAGTGACCAGAATGATCTTTCTAAAACATGAGTCAGTTCCTGTCCTTTTGGCTCCCTTTTCATTCAGAGTTAAAGCCAAAGGCTTTAATTGTGACCTGTAAGGCCCTCGGTGTCTGACCTCCCCCTGGCTTCCTGATTCAACTTCTAGTCCTTTCTTCTCTCACTCTGCCTGCCCCACTGGCCTCCTGCTGCTCTTAACTGTGCCAGACATGTTTCCGCCTCAGGGCCTTTGCACATACTATTGCTCCTGGCTACAAAGCTCTTTCTCCAGGTATCCACATGGCTCCACCTCTCACCTCCTTTAAGTCTTTGCCCAGATGTTACCCATCCATCCTATTTAACAGTACATTCCCTCCACCCCATCTCCTGCTGCCTTCTCTCCATCCCCTCCTCTGCTTTATTTATCTCCTCAGCAAATCCTTCTGACAGGCTATGTATCTTCCTTCCTTATCTTGCTGATTATCTGCCTCCCTCACTAGAATGTAAACTCCATGAGAGTAGGGACTTATGTCTATTTTGTCTGCTGCTGTGTCCCTAGTGCTCGGCAATAAACATTTCTTGTCAGAATAAATAAATAAATAAAGGTTCTGTGATGGGATCCAAACCCAGGCCTGCTTGTCCTAGAGCCTGTGCTACTGAGCCCCAGAACTCCGTGGATCCAAACACATTCCTAGGATGTGTGTGAGTCCTGCGGGCCACAGTCAACAGGAGAGAGGCATTTGGAGGGGAGGAACTGACCACGCTGAGCCTAAGGGAGGGGAAGTCAGGTTCCCTCTGGGAACCTTCAAAGTATGTAATCTCGAGAGAACTGAGAGAACCGTGGAGGCCTGCCCAAGTGCTGACCTAGATCTGCAATGCTGTGACCTTGGGTAAGTTGCACCCCATACCTCCCAGCTCAGTTTCCACTGCTGTGAGATCTTCCAGTTGTGAGATCCTTGGACCCTGGGTCTGGGGCCAGACGTCTGTCCCATCCCTGCTCCCTGAGACAGTAGGGGGCTCCAGGGGCCTGGGACAGTAAGGCAGGTAAAGGAAACAGGATGTCCTCTCTGGTAACAATAGGAAACCCCAGAGGGAGTTGGGAAGGGAGGTGGGGGAGGGGCGCAGCTGTGTTCAGGGCCTGGATCTGGTTTTAGTTTATTCTCTACCCCTCGTCCCACTCTGGGATTAACTCACTTCTTCATCTCCCTCCCACCTTCACCTGGGATTAATCCCATCCCCCGGCCTGCCCCAAGGCAGAAAAGGATTTCCTCAGCCTGTCCTGGAAAGATAACCATCCCTTCCGGCAACAAAGCCACTGGAGAGCAGTTCCTTCTAGTTCCTGATTTAGCCTTGTGTAATGGATCTTTCACGCAGGGTTCTGACCCCTGCCTCCAACACTCCGCTGGCCAGGGAGGAAACTGGTCAAACACCCTGTTCCTTAAAGGCAATTAAAAAAAAAAAAATGTGTTTGGGTGCCAACTCGTGAAGTTGAGGTCTGTGGGCTGAGCAGTAAGTGACCCCTGAGGTCCTCCTTCGTGATCCTCTCCCCAGATCCTCAGGGCCATACAGAGGTGTCCTGGGGACCCCCCCCCCCCATACATAGACATCATTTAATTGGGCCATTCATGTCAACAACAAGTGTGTACCTGGTGACGAGGACACAGGACTCACACACTAGCAGTCAGCAGCGTGACAGACAAACAGATGGGCAAACTGAGGATGCGGTGGTGAGAGCTGTTAATAGAGCTAATGGGTTCTCGCGAGACCTGTGAGCACTGGGCCTTCCACTCCTCCCACCCTTTTCTGCTGTCTCCATGCCGGGGTTCAAACCATTGTACTGCACAGCCACTCACTCTGCTTGGACCCAAACAGGGAGGTGAAGAGTGCTTCTGAAGGTCACTCCAATCTGGATTCACATGCCAGCTCTGGGACCCTCTCCGGGCTACTCTGGATGCCGGAGCAGACTGCACACTGTGCAACTGGGGGCAGGAGTGACCCCCCTGGAGTTGTGCTGTGCAGCGGGCCTCCTCCCTAAAATGCAAATCATCATAGAACCTGCCTCTGTCAGGAACAAGAGATGGGAGATTACCAAGTCCAGAGCTTGGCTTCTAGAAGGTGTTCAATAAACAACAGTTTCCTTCCTGATTGGGAGTGTGGGATTAGCAGATGCAAACTATTATATATAGGATGGATAAACAACAAGGTCCTACTGTATAGCACAGGGAACTATAGTCAATATCCTGGGATAAACCATAATGGAAAAGAATATGGAAAAGAATATATATATATGTACTGTATAACTGAATCGCTTTGCTGTACAGCAGAAATTAACGCAATGTAAATCAACTATATTTCCATAAATTTTTTTTTTTTTTTTGCCACACTAAGATGTGGGATCTTAGTTCCCCGGCCAGGGATCGAACTCACGCCCCCTGCATTGGAAGCGTGGGGTCTTAACCACTGGACTGCCAGGGAAATCCCAAAGATTTTTTTTTAATTTACACAAAAAAAGTTTCCTTCCTTCCATATTTTTGAGTTGTCTCTCCCAGCACATCCTATGTCTGAGGCCAGCCCTACGGGCTGCTCCTTGAAGACCTGCTATGAGGCACCCTGACACTCATGAACAGCTACTGAGAGCGGGTGCTGGGGCTCAGTTAACGCCTGAAGAAGCAATGGAGGTCTGCGTCCTGGCTCTGCCATGTTCCAGTGCCCTGTCATCACCCCTGGGGGACCAGCACTGGCCTGCAGCCCTTCCCTGTTGTGGGAGGTTGAGGGCAGTGCTGACCCCCAAAGAAAGATTCTGAGAAGAGGCCAGGGAGGCCCCATCCAGGGCAGGCAGTGCTGAGGGGAGCAGGTGCTGAGGTGCAGGTGTGGAGGCCAGCCGGGTATAGAACGTGTCGGTGCGGAAGGGCAGAGTTCCAGCCCTGTCCCCTATCACAACACCTCTCTGCCTGGGACTGTAGTCATTAATCTACCTGAGTGGGGCAATTTTAGGATTTGAGGCCTGAACGTGGCGACAACTAAGAGAAAACCGTGGGAACGGCGGGTCCTCTGAGGTTAGAGAGGGACGGTCCCCTCCCATGACCACCATTCCCCTGCCCTGTACCAGTTCCAGGCAGCGACAGACCCATGAACAGGCAATTGGGCCATAAGACACACACTAGACAGGCTCATAAGACACGAAGAAAAGGGGTCAGGGAGTTGGATGTTGCCTGAAAGAGTAACTAGAGCTGACAGGTGGGGCCCTTCCTTACCCACAAGAACAGTTGCTCTGGCCAGGGAGAGGGAAGCCCAGAGAGGGGCCCGTACAGAATGCAGCTCATTGTTCCCACGGAAACAACTGTGCCTTGCCCCAGACTCAGCTGACGGGCCCCGAGGTGGGAGGTAGGAGCCGTGTCCACTCTGCAAGCCCTCACAGGACTAGTCAGCTGTTGGAGCAGGACAGCTGCCCCCTGGACAGTGGGAGGGGAGGGCGTGGACCAAGGGCCAGGGGTAGGGGGTAAGGAGAGACGCGCCTGGCATAGTTGATGTGGGCACGGGGTAGGGGGAGAGCAGTAAACCCCCCAGGCCCCAGGAACAAATCTAACAAAGACTGAGCAAGACCCTCATGGAGAAAACAGATACAAATTCTTACATAGGGACCAAAAAAGAAGACCTCGTACATGGACGTGCCAAGGTAATGGTCGGGAAGGTATTGTGTTAAAAAGATGTTGGTTCTCCCCCAGATGAATCTGGAAATTCAACACGATTCCAACTAACCCAACAGTGTTGGGTTTTTCCTTTCTGGAATTGGGTAAGCTGATCATAAAATTTATATGGGAAGAAAAAGGGCCAAGAAGAGCCACGTGATCTGAAGAAGAAAAAGAAGAAGGGATACCAATTTGGCCTGAGAGGTACTACTCTGGCCAATCTGGTAATATGGGAATTAAAACTGTGGCAAAATGTAAGAATAGACACAGTGACTAAGGAACAGAATAGAGAGCGTAGAAACGGACCTAAGGATATATGGTGCAGAGGAGAAATTTCTGGTCAGAGGAGAAGGGACATACAGGATCAGAAATAGAACTGGGACAGTTGGCCATCTATGAGGGAAAGATAATATTTGATCCTCTGGCACATCAACTACAAAAGTAAATTCCAGTGGCATTAGAGACCTGAATGTGGAAAGTAAAACTATGAAATATAGGACATGATCTTTAGGAATTTGGGATGATAGAGAATTATTTGTTCTATAGATTTTTACAAATCTTTTTGTTAGGGTAATTTTCAAAATTACACAAAAATAGAGATAACAGTATAATGAACCCCCATGTATCAATCACCCAGCTTCAGTAATAACTAAAAACTTTTAAATAACAAAAGACACCACAGAGTGAAAGACAGTCCCCCACAGACTGGGAGAAGAGATTTGCAATCCACATAACTGAAAAAGATTTAGTATCAATCATAAATAAAGTACTTTTATAATCAGTAAGAAAAGGACACACACACACACACACACACACACACACACATCCCACAGAAAAGTGAACGGAAGATATGGGCAGGTCATTTCCTGAAGAGGAAACATGAGTGGTCCATAAATGTGAAAAGCTACTTATCCACCTTAGCTCATGGGGAAGTGCAAATTATATCCAGAAAGAGCTCTCATTTCACACCCCTCAGAAGCAGAAATTCATGGAGTATTGGACACAATTGTTTTAGAGGGCAATTTGGCACTATCTGGTAAAGCTGGAAACACACATTTCCTTTGGAACTCGGCAGTTCTACTTCTAGGTGTGACTCTAGTGGAATTCTCACAGATGTGCACAGGGAGACATGTATGAGGATGTCCTTTCATGGTTTTTGTAATAACAACAACAACAACAACTGGAAACAACTTCAATGTCTACCTACAGGAGAACAGAAATGTAAACGTAATCAAAGTGGAATACTATACAGCAGATAAAACGAATGCACTAACTCATGTATCAACAGGGATAAGTTTCAAAAATGTTATGTTAAAGTAAAACCAAGTGGCAAAAGAATATAGGTCAAATCATACCACGTATGTAAAAATGCAGGACACATGAGCAATAGGATATATTCTTGTGGATACATACCTACGTATGCCCACGTAGTAAAAGTAAAAACATAGATGGCTTCCCTGGTGGCACACTGGTTGAGAGTCCGCCTGCCGTTGTAGGGGACAAGGGTTCGTGCCCCGGTCCGGGAGGATCCCACATGCCACCGAGCGGCTGGGCCCGTGAG
>NC_041231.1:77308665-77320003 GCF_002837175.3 Physeter macrocephalus | reverse complement strand
CCATGGCCACCGGGCCTGCGCGTCCGGAGCCTGCACTCCGCAACGGGAGAGGTCGCAACAGTGAGAGGCCCGCGTACTGCAAAAAAAAAAAAAAAAAAAACCATCATAGAAGGGAGAGACAGGACTCCAGAGGAATATCTCCCTCTAAAGGAGAAGGGACAGGAAATGATGGCTCATAGGTTTGGGGAGGGGATTATAGCAGTGTCTCTAATGTATTATCCCTTTTAAAAAAAAATGAAGAAAACTAGGGACTTCCGTGGCGGTCCAGTGGTTGAGACTGTTCGCCTCCACTGCAGGGGGCATGGGTTCGATCCCAGGTCAGGAAACTAAGATCCTGGCATGCTGCACAGTGCGGCCAATAAATAAATAAACAAACAAAAATTTTAAAATGAAGAAAACTAAAGGAAGTATGGCAAAATGTTAACACTGTCTAATCTTGGTGGTGAATACATGGATGTATTCTGTTACACTACAGAATTGCTGTCCTCTGCATCTTTTTTTATTCTCCGTATCTATCATTTAATAATGGAACATACATTGGTCCACTTCACCTCTACCCTTTTTCTCTGGACCTAAGTCTCTTCCATCTTTTGCCCTCTCTTTCCCTCCCAACCTCCCTCAAGTTTCTGGCCCCCCAGAAGTAAAGGCTGTGCGTCCTGGCAGTTAGGGGGCATGGTGCCAGGAGGCAGGCCTCTTGCTTCTAGCTGTGCCCTGGGGGCGGGCATCCTCTTTTCTGTCCTCAGTCTCTCCTTGGGTATCCAGCGCTGGGCTCTTTCTGCCCCCTCTCCTTTCTCTGGCCCCCATAGTGCTTTGTGTCAAGGATGAGGGGATGGGGAACAGGACAGGCAAAGGAGGAGGGCCAGGGAAACTATGTACGTGGACGTGACCTTGCTATGCCCCCCCAAGGCAGTCCAGGGGAGCAGAGCCTGTCCCCTGAGCCACAGACACAGAAGGGTCCACCAAAACTCTATCTCTGTTCTCCTGTACCCAGGGTGGCCTCTTCCCTCCCCTTCTTCATCCCCATCTCTCTCTTGGTGAGGAGATTCTGAAAACAAGGGAAGGGAATGGAAACCTCATCCTCAGGATGCTTGGAGGGCCTGGAATGGTGGGATTGGGGATATATATCTGTCAGTACCACTGAAGGTAAGTCCATGTCAAGTATGACAAAACAGATGCCTTTAAACTTCTCTGTGTTTAATTCAGCTGATGAGTATTTATTCTATTTGAATCTGATAATACAAATGTCAAAGAACAAAAAATATGGGCATGATTCTTCTTTTTTTGGCCGCACCGTGCAACATGTGGGAGTTCCCCGACCAGGGATCTAACCCAAGCCCTTTGCAGTGGAAGTACGGAGTCTTAACCACTGGACTGCCAGGGAAGCCCCTAGGCATGGTGCTTTTTAAAGAGCTACATTTTGAACATGTCTCCATCCTTGGGAGATAAGTGGTTATCTACACAAAAATCTACCTACAGATTTACCATTGCAGTTAGAATCATGCTGGGAGAACGTGGTTGTATGATTGGGTCACAAAACCCAATTAATTAATTAATTGAATAGGGCAGCTGTCAGACCAAATGATACTATTATTTAATAGACAGACAATATAGGGTGGTGGTTAAGCAAGTGGAGTTATGTGGTCTGGATTCAAATCCCAGCTCCTCTACTGACTGTGGAATCCTAGGCAAATAAGTCATTAACTGCTCTGTGCCTCAGTATACTTTTCTATAAAAGGGGAGCTGATTTGTTTGGATGAAAGGCATTAATAGTTAGTTGTTAGAACAGTGCCTGGTATAGAAAACATGCTGAATGAATGGTAGCACTCTTTTTTATGATGTACCCACACATCATATTCATTCATCACATTGCCATTTACAAAGTATGTCATTCACTTGGTCTTCACAGTTTTCCCGAGTGTTCTCTTCTCTAGACAGATGAGTAAACTGAGGTTCAGAGATGGCCTCGGTGACAATCAGAAAAGGGTGATAGGAAGACTGTCAGTCGAGATGGAGGAGTTTGCACATCAGACCTAAGAGGATGCCAATTCCAGCTGGGCCACGTTGGCCCTCCAGGAGGCATCCTGGATGGAGAGCTTTGAAGGTTCAATGTGGGAGCGGTCACATTAGCTGGGCTCTGCCATTCCTTTCCTTGGTCAACAAACTTATTAAAGGTTCATACGTGCATGCATTCGAAATGCGTCAATGAAAATGACCGTCCTGCCCCCAGTGTATGGTCAGTAGGGTGACAGAGGAATAAACAGGAAATGACAATACAGAGAGATAAACGGTCTGCCAGGGGAAGTGACTGGCACCTTGGGAATCCGGGGCACGCGGCCAGCAAGGGGCCTGGGTGTGTGTGTGCCGCTTCTCAGAGGAGGCCTCCTGGAACACAGAGCCAGGGAAGGGGGAGGACTGCGGGGGGAGACTCAGGAGGAAAGGGAAGGCGGGGCTGCGCTGGGGCAGAGTGTGACGAACAGGTCGTGGGGAGACCTGCTGCAGGAAGGGGACAGCAAGGAAGAGCATGAGTAAAGACAGGGGACCAAACAGAGAAGGGCGAATTCGGGAAATGTTTGGTGCACGCAAGACAAGACGTGGGCCAGAAACAATGCTTGGGGGAGTCTTGGACGTTCCTCTTGGCTGGTTTCACCAAGCAGAAGGAGGGAAACTAGCATCTTTGGGTGTGATGGGTTGATGATCCGAGGTTTCCACCAAGGTGGTTCTGAAGACCCGATGAGACCAGGAATTTGACGTCTCTGGCAGGAGTGAGGGCAGTGGTTAAGCTTGGAGGGGGTGGGGATGGGGCAGGAGAAACGTGGCCAGGGGTCCAGGAGAGAGAGTGAGGCTGCTGTGGGGATGGGCAGGAGGGAAAATTTCCCCCCACGTCAGCTCCTCGAGCTTACCTCCTTGTGGAGACAGAATAGGGACAAAGAGATATCCAAGAGGGAGGAAAGTGCAGTTATACACTCCCAAAGGAACTGAGTAAATGTAAGAAATTTATTTTGTAAATAAATAAACATATACGCAGTTAAAAACATGCACAGGCATTGATAAACAGGAAGTGGTTATCCTAAGAGGTGGAATATAAGGTGAGCTTTGCTTTTCTTCTGTGTGCTTTTCTGTGTTTTCTACGTTCTACTGAGAATGTGTAACCCCTAAAGTCGATAAAGGACAGAATAAATGTTATTTACACACAAGAGGAGTCTTCAGTATAGAGTCAGATGTCACCAAGAGGTCAGATGTCACCAGGAAGCGTGAGGAACTAAAGGGGCTTTGGGATGTGGCTGTGAGAGGGGGCAGGTGGCCTGGAGAGGGAGGTTCTGCTGGAGCGAAGGGCAGAGTCTATGGGCAAGCGTTAAAAACCTAGTGGAAACACAGATGACAAAGGAAAATATTTGCAGCCCCTACGCAGAGAAAGGTCAAATCTTCCTAAAGTATAAATAGCTCCTAGAATTTTATAAGGAAAAACCACAAAAGCCCAGTATAAAAATGAGCAAAGAATATGAAGCGCTCACAGAAAATGAAATGAAAGGAAAACATGAATATTTGCTCAGCTTCAAATGCAAAAAAAGAAATGCAAATTACAAGGACAGTCAGAAACCATTTTTCTTCTATCACATTAAAAATATGCCAAAGTTTGACCACACACTGCCTTGATGGGGAAATTGACACTCTTATATTGCTAGTGGGAGCGTAAATTGGGATTACCTTTATGGAGGGGAATTTAATATGTATCCGAATTACTGATGTATATACTCTTTAGCTCAATATCCCACTTCTAGAAATTTATCCTATAGAAATATTTCCACTATATGAGATGACATATGTGCAGTGTTATTCACTGTAGCATTGCTTATAGTAGTGAAAGATTGGAAACAACTCAATAAAGAGCTGATAAATAAATGTCGAGACTTCGCTGCAGTGGAATACTCTGCAGCTATAACAAATCATAAGGAAGCTCTCTGTATACTAATAGAAAAATATCTCCAAGGTATGTATATCACCTTTCTCCCCTCTAGCAACCACCTGTTTGTTCTCTGTATCTATAAATCTGTTTCTGTTTTGTTATGTGTGTTCATTTGTTTTATTTTTTAGATTCCACGTATAAGTGAACTCATGCAGTATTTGTCTTTCTCTGTGTGACTTGTCGCACTTCGCATAATACCCTCTAAGTTCATCCATGTTGTCGCAAATGGCCAGATTTCATTCTTTTTTTGTGACTAATATTCCACTGTGTGTGTGTGTGTGTGTGTGTGTGTGTGTATACACACACACACACACATATATCACATCTTCTTTATCCATTCATTTATTGATCGGCACTTGGGTTGCTTTTAATTACTTTTTTAAATAAACTATTTATTTTCAAATAGTTTTCAATTTACGGAAAATTGTGAAGATAGTCCAGAGAGTTTCTGTATACCCACACCCAATTTCCCCTGTAATTAATATCATATCTTAGTACAGTATATTTGTTACAATTAAGGAACCAATATGGATACAATAATATTACCTAAAACCCACACTTATTCAGATTTCCTTAGTTTTTACCTAATGTCACTTTTTCTGTTCCAGGATCCCATCCAGAACACTACAGTACACTTAGTTGTCTTACCTCCTTAGGCTCCTCTTGGCTGTGACAGTTTCTCAGACTTTCCTTGTTTTTGATGACCTTGACAGTTTTTAGGAGTATTGGTCAGGAGTTTTGTATAATGTCCCTCAAGTGGGATTTGTCTGATGTTTTTCTTATGATTAGACTGGAGTTTGGGGTTTTGGGGAAGGAAACCACAGAAGTAAAATGCCATTCTCATCACATCATATCAAGGGTATATTCTATCCACATGGTTTATCTCTCTTGTGTTAACCTTGATCACCTGCCTGAAGTCGTGTTTCTCAGGTTTCTCTACTTTTTCTTTTTTTGGCCACACCGCGCAGCTTGAAGGACCTTAGTTCCCTGATCAGGGATTGGACTCGGGCCCTCAGCTTTCACTGCTTGTGGAGTCCTAAGCAGTGGACCACCAGGGAATTCCCAGCTTTCTCTGTCTTGAAGCTACTCTTTCCTCTCGATTTCCACACTGTCCTCTTTGTAAGGAAGTCACTATGTGCTACCCAGGCTTAAGGGATGGGCAATTACACTCTACCTTTGACATACTCTCATCGTGCTTTTTGTTTTTGCTTTTTTTTTTTTATTGGCATTTCCGTACTTTCTGGCACTACAAGATGCTCCAGGTCCATCCCATATATTTCTTGCCCCAGTCCTAGATTCAGACATTTCCTTCTCATTTTTCTTGTGATGAGAACTTTCAAGATCTACAGCCTTAGCAACTTTCAAATATGCAGCACAGTATTATTAACTATAGTCACTGTGCCATACTTTACATCCCCATGACTTCTTTTTTTGTTGTTGTTTTTGGCCACATCACGCAGCTTGTGGGATCTTAGTTCCTTGAGCAGGGATTGAACCCAGGCCCACGGCAGTGGAAGCACGAAATTCTAACCACTGGACTGCCAGGGAATTCCCCCCATGACTTATCACTGGAAGTTTGTTCCTTTTGACCACTTTCACATATTCCACTCGGCCCTCACTGCCACCTCTGGCAACCACCAATCTGTTCTCTGTATCTATGAGTTTTTTTAAAAATTAATTTATTTATTATTGGCTGCGTTGGGTCTTCGTTGCTGCACGCGGGCTTTCTCTAGTTGTGGCGAGCGGCGGCTACTCTTCATTTGCGGTGCAAGGGCTTCTCATTGCGGTGGCTTCTCTTGTTGAGGAGCACGGGCTCTAGGCACATGGGCTCAGTAGTTGTTGTGGCACGTGGGCTCAGTAGTTGTTGTGGCACGTGGGCTCAGTAGTTGTTGTGGCACGTGGGCTCAGTAGTTGTTGTGGCACGTGGGCTCGGTAGTTGTGGCTCGCAGGCTCTAGAGCGCAGGCTCAGTAGTTGTGGCACACGGGCTTAGCTGCTCCTTGGCATGTGGAAGCTTCCCGGACCAGGGCTCGAACCCGTGTCCCCTGCATTGGCAGGCGGATTCTTAACCACTGCGCCACCAGGGAAGTCCTATGAGTTGTTTTTAAATTATTAAAAAAATTTTTTTAGATTCCACTTGTGAGATCGTAGAGTGTTTGTCTTTCTCTGTCTGAGTTATTTCATTTAGCATAGTGCCCTCAAGGTCCATCCATCTTGTTGCAAATGGCAAGATTTCTAGCACATTTTGACCCCACTTTCTCAGAGACCAGAGGACGAAGCTCTGGAGCTATCTATTCCAAGGGACCTCTGTTTCCTGATGTGGCCTCGTCTTTGCAGTGCAGTTGGAGGGTGTAGAGAAGGGCCTAAAGGAAAGGGGGGCAGCTGCCATGGAGAGTGGCAGTGAGTCATCCAGAGGTGAACTCTAGATTACCATGTGACCTCAGTCAAGGGCGCCCAGCTTGTGTTGTGCAGGGTGCAGGCAGCACGGTCTAGTGCCCTTCCCCAGCAAAACCCCACCTCTGTGAACAGAGGAAGTGCCACATGCTGAGGACCAGAAGAGCAGAGCAGAAAATGGGTTTACGCACCACTGGGAGATGGCAAAGACGTCACAGGAAAGGTCTCCCAAGCATTAGGCTGGGGAAGGAGGCAAGTGAAGTTGAACGAGATTGAGTCAGAAGGGGCTGGTGAGGGTGTGTGTGCAGAGAGCAGACTTGACAGGCAGGAGGAGGGAGCAGCCAGGTCTGGCTGTAGCTGGGGGGACTTTTGTTTTAGAGTTTGGATGTGGAGGAATGTGATGTAGGCATGTTTGCATACATGTTGGATGCATGCATGAATTGGATATGTTTATTAAATGTATGCTAGTTCATCTCACTTTTCCCATACAGGGCAGTCATGTGCTAAAATTCTGGGGATGCCCCTCACATCATAACCTGGGTGAATGACGCCCCTTGTAGTTGTTCAGAGCACAAACTATATATGGGGCTCTGCTAAGTGTGGTGACGACATAAGCAGAAAAGGTAGGGGGATCCAGATATAGTGTTTTTTTTTCCTTAAGATTTTATTTTTATGCATTTATTTATTTATTTTGGCTGCGCAGGATCTTATTTTGGCACGCGGGACCTTTTAGCTGCAGCGTGCAGACTTCTTAGTTGCGGCATGCGGACTCCCAGTTGCGGCATGCGTGCAGGATCTAGTTCCCCGACCAGGGATCGAACCCGGGCCCCCTGCATTGGGAGCGCAGAGTCTTACCATCGGACCGCCAGGGAAGTCCCCAGATATGGTTTTTTGACGTAAGAGAAGCCATGTAAGCCTAAACCGTTTTGTGATCTAAGCCTGGCCAGAATGCTTGCCCTTGAACAGGTCTCAGTAATAATGATCGTAAGGGAACAGAAGAACGAAATGACTTAGGCAAGAGAAGTAAGAATGGCAAAGATAATAAATCAGTTGTAAAGACTCCCAATTCTGGTTCAGTGGTAAAGATTAGCCTGAAGCACTCAACCACCAGCTCGACTGGAACCTAAGAGATGGTGATGTTGACCTTTTCTGGCCCTTGTGACTTCAGTCAACTGAAGCTTGGCCTCTGTTGACTTTTGCCCCAACTCCATGCTGAATTCTCCTCTGCTCAAGCCCCGTCATGAGTATGCATGTACCCTTAGTTTAGAACGTCCCCAAGTTGGCTGCTGGGGAGACACTGCTTTGGGAAAGATCTCCAGTGTTCTCCTTACTTGCTGCAAGTAACAAGTCCTTCCTTCTCCTCCTCTTTGGCTTGGTTGTGTCTTTTGGCTTGACACCCACCAAGAGGGGAACCCAATTTTTAGGTAACAGTAATGAGTTTACCATCTGTGGGAAGCACGGTACTTCACCCTCATAACCTCAGTCGTCCATACAGCAGCCCTCTGAGACAGGCACTGTCACTCCCATTTTTTTTTGGCCGAGCCGCATGGCTTGCGGGATATCTCAGTTCCCCGACCGGGGCTTGAACCTGGGCCGTGGTAGTGAAAGCCCAGAATCCTAACCTCTAGGCCACCAGGGAACTCCCTGTCACCCCCAACTGACAGATGAGAAAAAGGAAACTCTGTTAGAGAAATAAAATAATTTGCCCAAGGCCACCCAGCCAGAGGTTGGCAGCATCTTCCGCTAGAGCAAGGGACAAGGATGGGGTGGGGTCAGCATCTTGCCGGGCTCCCCAGAACCAACTGGGCACTGCTGGGTTCTCTCAAAGCTCAAAGGACCTGCTAGTTTTCCGGCCTCTCCCAAAGGATCCCTGACCCACCCAGGGACCTTTGCTCCTTCGCTGCTCTGAGGAGAAAAGGTAGTGGTAGAAAATTAGGGTGGAGGAATCAGTCTTAAGACCCTCATTAACAGAGTGTGAGCTTCTCTCTCTCAGACAAGACGGCAGAGGTGAGAGGATGGGAGAAGAGAGTGGCAGGGCTGGAAATGATTCCTCGGGAGGTGGTGGGGGAGGCAATGGAGTGACAGTGATGGGCAGTTGTCACAGAGGAGGCAGGGGGCAGGGCTGGTGCAGGGAATCAGTCACCAGACCCAGGAAGGCTGGAAGCCCCCCACGCCCCCAAGCATAAGAGGAATGGGCGTGTTTAGTGCAAAGAGAAGGAAGTCTTTGAGTCCTTACTGTAGGAGGAAACGAAGCTAGCTGCCCCGCGAAGCTGAAAGTACACAGACCCAGGACGGATTCCAATTCTTTTGGGGTTTAGAGTCATTCAACACTAATCTAAAGGAATTTGGAAGCGGTCTGTATGCAAGAGGCTGAAAAGCTTGCAGGCACGGTTCCCCAGAGGGGGAAGCCACAGAGCGATCTGGAAGGCAGGAGAAGTGCAGTTGGGGGACACTGCTGGTGGTCTCAGTCTTCCCACTGCAGCAGGGGGCTGGAAGCAGGGCGTGTCTGAGGCAGAGACTCCAAGGTCAAGGACTGGTGAACCAAGGACCCCTCCACCCTCCCGGTGAGGACCATAGCCTGGCAGTCAGCAGTTTTTTAACAGTAAGAACGATTTGAATCTGAACACCTTTAAGGCAGGAATGAACTCACCCACGGCCACTGTCCCCCACCCCTCCCAGCCACACATCCAAGAGGGTCAGTTCCTTTCTATGACTGGCTGGCTCCTGCCGGCGCAGGATTTTTGACTTTTGCTAGACCAGCAGTGTCACCTTTGGAGACTCCAGTTTGAGGAAGGAGATGGGAGGGGCGGTTCTGGGTCCTGCGGCTCAGCCCTCCCCTCGGATGCTGCTCTGGGTACTGCGCTGTGTACAGTTCATAGACAGGGACTCATGCCTTGAGCATCCCAGCCGCTGCCCATAAACGACAACAGCGCCCTCTAGCGTCTGTGACAACCACACATTTCCAAATGCTCCCTGGACGGGGTGGTATCACCCCAACTGAGAGCTCCTGGGTGTTCCCCTCTTTGGTACTGAGGAAATGACTTACACCCCTGCCAGTTTCTTCCTGACATAGAAACACAGAGACACAGAAGCCGGTGACATGTGCTGTTCATTATAATAATGCCCTTGAGTGAGGGGGAGAAGGGAGGAGCCATGAAACAGGCCAGCGTGAGCAGGGTAGGAAACGTGGACAGCCTCCCCAGCCGGGGACACCGCAGAAGTGTCACTTAATGTTTAGTGAAATGTACTCAGAGAGGGAGGGAGGGAGACTGTGAGGTAAAGCCAGCCACCAGAAGCCTGGCTGGGGTAAAAGAAAAACACTTTGCGCTGGGAGGGCGGGCCTGGAGGTCCTGCTGCTGGAATGAGCACGGCATCTCAGGACCTTCCATCAGCAGAGACCGCAGTGTTGAGTGCCACAGGGAGCACCCCGCCCCCCAGGCCAGAACCCGGCGGGGGTGGGGGTGGGGCGGGGTGGGGTGGGGCGGGGCTGATGGTAGTAGGAAGCCAGGCTCCCGCAGTGACTATCCCCACATGGTTATCTGCAGCCACTGTGGGGCAAGAAGAATATCAGAGGATGGGCGAGGTGGTGGGGGGGGCATGACGTCCGGGGAAAGGGAAGGGCCAGTGGAGCCGCGGGGGCGGGGGTGGGTGGTGGTGGTGCCTGAGGATCCTTTCCATGTACCTGGTTCAGGTTCAAGCAAATCTGGCCAGTATTGTTAGGGTCCATGGTTAGAAAGTATGCTGTTTCAAGGAGGAGGCAAGGGAGAAGGGTTGGAGCTGAGTCAGTGGTCTGCAAGACCCCCTTCCCGACTAGGGAGGATGTCAGAAAGGGTGTAAGAAGCAGTTCCTTCCCTCTTCCCAGCCAAACCCCCAGCCCAGCAGGGAATTAATGGTAAGGACTCCTACAGCCTTGCTCTGAACCAGGGCCTGTTCTGAGTGCTCTCCAAATACTATCTCGTTTAATCTCTGCCTCCATTCTATGCAGGCTGTACTGTTATCTATATTTATAGGTAAGGCAACAGAGGCACAGAGAGATAAAGTGACTTGCTCAAGGCCAACAGAGCCAGCAAGTGGTGGAGCTGGGATCTGAACCCAGATCATCTGTGCCCAGTGGAGGGGAATGGTCCTGGAGCAGTGCTCTTCGTGTGGGTATGCGGGAGAAGGCCAGCGGTCCCCTGGCCCAAGGTGGGGAGTGGGCAGGTGCCTGACTCACTGAACATGGCCTTCAGCCTCACGAAACAGCTGATGAAGCTGTCAAAGTCCATGATCATTCTGTCATCTGCATACCTGGCCACCAACACCTGTGTCACCTTGTTATTCAGTTTGATGCCTGGGAGAGAGAGGAGTGTGGAGGGGGAGAGTCCAGCCCTCTGGCCGCTGCTGCCTCCCCCTCCCTGCCCCAAAGCCCTCTCCTGCCCCTGGCCACCTGCTTTCTCAATTGCCAAGCGCATCTCATAGGAGTTCAAGGTGCCTGAGTGGTCCTGGTCACACTCTCGGAAGATGTCCTGAAGGGACAAGACAGATGTGGTAGGGCCGTGTGCATGGCACGGTGGCTGAAGTGATGAAATGCTTCACGACTGCTACCCAAGACCCCAGGGGCTCCCTACGCTGGCCCACCCCCTGAGCTCCAGTATTCCTATCACCTGGTGACTGTGAGGTTAGTCCTCAATCCTCTGGAGGACCTCTCTTTCTTACCTCCATAAACTGCCCCCTCAATGCCCTTTACCATCCATTTCTTGATTTTTCTCCACAGGATCTGGAACTCCTGAAGCCCCAATTTGCCAGAGCCATCTTTCTGGGAGGTAGTCAAGGATATACGAGGAGGGTGGGGAGGGCATCCTGGGGGTTGGGAGGCAGAGGGACTCACCGAGGTAGAGGGCACAAGACCCAAGGGGCCTGTATGGTAACCATGGTAACAGCCGGAAGACCTGGCATCTTTGTGTGTGTGTGTGTGTGTGTGTGTGTGTGTGTGTGTGTGTGTG
>NC_041231.1:77290155-77308555 GCF_002837175.3 Physeter macrocephalus | reverse complement strand
TCACTGTTGTGGCCTCTCCCGTTGCGGAGCACAGGCTCCGGACGCGCAGGCTCAGCGGCCATGGCTCACGGGCCCAGCCGCTCCGCGGCATGTGGGATCCTCCCGGACCGGGGCACGAACCCGCGTCCCCTGCATCGGCAGGCGGACTCTCAACCACTGCGCCACCAGGGAAGCCCCTGGCATCTTTTGTTACCCCAGCGCCTAATCCCCATCCGGAAGGAGGGCATGGCTGGTCAGAGATGGCCACCTTAGGGCCAGGCTCAGGGGTAGGGGGCTGGGGCAGGAGAGCACTGGACAGGACTGCCCACTGGACAGGAAGATACATCCAAGAGGTTGACCATACAGCGGCACACGTCCAGGCTGAAACCCTTGGTTTTGAGGTTTTTGACTGTGAGGGAGGGAAGGGGCAGGAAGAAGGGGAGGGATGGGCAGGGTGTGGTCGGGGTTTGGGGGGATGGGGGGAGGGCTGGGGGGTGATTAAGGGTGGGGGGAAGGGTTGTGAGTGGGGGATGGAAGACTCACCTTTGGAGACCACCTTGTTGAGCAGCTTCTGTAGCTCATACATGCCCACCTCCTTGTCCTAGGAAGGGGGACCATAAACCCCCGCTCTGGCCCCTTCAGCCCCAAACCACCTCCTTTCAATCCCCCAGCCCTCTGCCTCTCACCTCTCCACCGGCCACTATGTGAAACAAACGTATGAAGTCCTGGTCTATGTCATTCTCAGAGATGTTCTCCTGGAGGGAGAGGAGTGGGAGAGGGACACAGTCCAGAAAGTTCTTCCACACCCCTACATGCTGCCCCCAAATCCCACCCCCCACAGCCTCCCCTCACCTCTTGGAGAAGCTCAGCGAAGTTGGCTTCATCCAGTTCCCTGCGCAGAGGTGGAGGAAGGCTCGGAGTGAGCAGGGGTCAGGGAGACAGGGATTCCAGCGGGATGGTCAGGGAGGTCATGTCATGTGCCTGCAGCCATACGGAACGGGCTCCGTGGGATCTGGCTTCTGATTCTGGCTCTGCTACTACCTGGGACTTCCCTGCCTCATGCCTAAGTTTCCCTGACTGTAAAATAGGGATGGGGGCGGGGGGACCCAGCTGACCGCCCCCTGAGCTTGAATCTTACGGCTCTGGGGCAGGTGGCCTTGGAGCAGTGAGGTGGGGCCCCTCACCAGGACTCGCTGTGCTTCTCTGTGAAGACCCGGAGCAGGAAGTCAGCATCCTTGTGCGGCTCCAAGGTGGAGGGAATGACGATGTATTCCCCAGGAGGCAGCTGGAGGTGGCTGCTCACCTCCCGTGAGTTGGTGAAGATCTCTGAGAAGCCCAGGTCCTGATACTTCACGAAGAAGTCCTTTTTCAAGCGGACGTCCTGGAGGTTCTGAAACTGTACGTGCCCTGGAGATGGGTACAGGGCCCACAGGGGAGGGCAGGGAGGGAGGGACCCCCACGGTGATTGATGCCCGGCTGGGCAGGGCTAGGGAGGGCCTGGACCCTGCCCATCTGGCAGGTAACCCCAGTGTGGTCGTTTCCTTCCCTGACCCTCACTCAGGGCCCAAGGGGGCTGGAACCCTGACCCAGTGGGCCCCAGAACCCTTCGCCGAATGCCACCCCTTGCCCATCCGCATGCCAGGAGTGGGGTGGATGTCTGCCCAGGATCAATCCCCACGTCTTCTGTACCTCCTTTGGGACCTGGGAAGGGAAGAGAGAGGAGGGTCAGATCCCCAGGATGGTGAAGGGGCTCAGGCCTGTGGAAGCCAGGCGTGTGTGTGTTGGGGGGCGCTAAGGGCACTGGAACACTGGTGGTGGGGAGGGGCACGGGCTCTAAGAGCTGAAAGTCCCAGCGTTAATAACACTTCCGCTTTGAATCTAGAAAAACGGTACAGATGAACCAGTCTGCAAGGCACAAATAGAGACACAGACGTAGAGAACAAACGTATGGACACCAAGGGGGGAAAGGGGGGTGGTGGGAAGAATTGGGAGGTTGGGATTGACCTATATACACTAATATGTATAAAATAGATAACTAATAAGAACCTGCTGTATAGCACAGGGAACTCCACTTCGCTGTACAGTAGAAACTAACACAACGTTGTAAAACAACTACACCCTAATAAAAAAAAATAACCCTTCTGCTTTGGATGGCAAAGTATGGTTTACACAGTTTTGCCAAGGGGAGATTTTTACCACTGCAGGTTAAGGATGGGAAACAGAATCCCCCAGAGGTGAGATAACTTGCCCAATCTCGCACTGCGGAACAGCTTAAGAGCTGGGATAAAAAACTAAGAGAGCATTTTTCCATGGAGCGCTCATGTCTTGCAGGAAGTTAATAGGGGATTCTTGAAACCGAGGAGTGAGCACATAGAAGTTTGTAAAAAGGTGAGATAAACCAAGATAAATAGGTTGCTCTCCTCCAGGGATGACCAGAACCTTTAATATACTGATGGCCCCGTGGAGCTCTGGGTTGGGGTGGAGAATACAGCCTTTCCTGGCAGGGCTGTGTCTAACCTTGGAAATGGCTTCAGGTGTGTCTGTTAACCTGGGGGACTCACAGCCTAGGAGGAGGGCAAGGCTCGCGTCTGCTTTTGTTCGCGATTGAACCTCTGGAGACTGACTGGGGCCTGGCATGCAGTAGGTGCTCCATGAATATCACTGACTATGTAAATGAATGGACAAACGGGAATTTCTAGGATTTTGCAAAGCACCGTTTGGGAAATGCTTGTCAGGGGTTTCTCTTGGCCGGAGTCCATGCTCTTGCTGGGGCAGCTGTGGGGAGGCTTGGGGGCCGTGGAGAAATCTCCAAGTGTGTGGGAACTGGTGTGAGTTTGGACAAGTGACCTCACCTCTCTGGCTCCCAATCTCCTTCCTCTTCATTAAAGGCGTTACTATTCGAAAGGCCTTTGGAACAATGCCTGGCACAGAGGAAGTGCTCCCTAAGTGCTTTAGATTTTAAAAATGTGAAAAGAAAACTGCCAGCCATGCCTCAAAAGCGCAAAGCACCACTCCAGAAAGAGACAGGGCCGAGATGGGCGGTGAGGATTAAATTGGGAGACTGGGATTGACATATACACACTACTATATATAAAATAGATAACTAGGACTTCCCTGGTGGCACAGTGGTTAAGAATCCGCCTGCCAATGCAGGGGACACAGGTTCGAGCCCTGGCCCGGGTAGATCCCCACACGCCGTGGAGCAAATAAGCCCGTGTGCCACAACTACAGAGCCTGCACTCTGGACCCCGCAAGCCACAACTACTGAGCCCAAGTGCCACAACTACTGAAGCCCGCGCGCCTAGAGCCTGTGCTCCACAACAAGAGAAGCCACCCGATGAGAAGCCCACGCACTGCAACGAAGAGCAGCCCCCCACTTGCCGCACCTAGAGAAAGCCCACGCGCAGCAACGAAGACCCAATGCAGCCAAAAATACATAAATAAATAAACAAATAAATTTTAAAAAAATTTAAAAAATAGATAACTAATAAGGACCTACTGTATAGCACGGGGAAAACTACTCAATACTCTGTAATGACCTATACGAGAAAAGAATCTTAAAAAAAAAAGTGGATATATGTATAAGTACAACTGATAAACATTGTAAATCAACTATATTCCAATTTAAAAAAAAAAAAAGGAAAAAGGAACGAGCCAGGGGTGTGGAGGTGGATGGAGGGTGTCCTGGTCCCCGGGCAGGTGGTGGGGTGGGGTGGGCAGTGGTCCCAGGGGTGAGGCCACGGAGAGAACGAGAGTGGCTGGGGGACCAGCTGGGCACGCACGGAGTAGATGACAAAGCCGATGGTCTGCAGCTGGGCTCCCTGGGGCCGTGCCTGCCTCCAGTTCTTCTGCATCAGGGCCACCAGGCAGGTGCAGACGGTTTCTTCGTCCTCTGGGGCATCATCCTCCTCGGGGAGAGAGATCTTGAACTGTGGGTTGGTCCAGAATGTGTCTGTGGAGGAAGCAGGTAGGATGGCCCTGCCCTTCCCAGGGTGGACGGGCTTCCCAGCCAAGTGCCCGCCTCCTCAACGGGGCCCAGGTGTGCGGTGAGTCAGTGGCCCATCCCTTGCTCCCTGCTCCCAAGTCCCCTCACCCACCAGTGTAGCTCCGGCAGCCCCCTGCAGTGCTGCCTCTCCTCCAGCTGCCCTCGTAGAAGGTGGTGTGCCAACACCTCTTGTAGTCCCCACAAAGCGTGTCGGGTATCAGGTTGCAGATTTCCAGGAGGGTGAAGTTGTCCAGGAAATCTTGGTAGGACATCCTGTGGTGGAGGGGAGCGGCAGGAAGCCCGCGCACCTAGAGCCCGTGCTCCACAACAAGAGAAGCCACCCAATGAGAAGCCCACGCACCGCAACGAAGAGTAGCCCCCGTTCACCACAACTAGAGAAAAGCCCACACACAGCAGCAAAGACCCAACGCAGCCAAAAATAAAAATAAATTAATAAATTTAGAAAAAAAAGAAAAAAAAAAAAGAAACGTGGGTTCCATCTGCTCCTACCACTCCCAGCCCAGGTGGCCTCAGTCCCCACGTAGGGCCTCAGTGTTCAGCGATGCCATTTACACTGAATCAACCACGCACCGCAACGAAGAGTAGCCCCACACCTGCCGCAACTAGATGGGCCAGAGCCCATCAGCAGCACACACGCACCTGTAGGCGCGCCCCCCCAGAGCCTCCCCATCCAAGGCACAGGTGGGACAGTGGCAGGAGAGATGAAGCGACTGGGTGTGGGGACAGAAGGTGGTCCTTCTCAAGTGGTGCTGACCAGAACTCCCCATCCTCCTTCCTGTGCAGCAGCTGCCTCTGGACGTCTGGGGCCACCTCTTCCCACTCCTTGGCACTGGAGCAGAGACAGGCAGTGGAGGGGCAGGGGGTTGGGAGGCACCTCGGTCCTCCCCCAGGGATGCCCTTACCCCTGAATGTCTGCCTACTGGGGGTCCTGGTTAGATGGAGAATCTAGAGGGGAAGGGCTCACACTGGGCGCAGGTGACCGGATGCCAGTCGGTCCCTCTGTGGCATGGCCTTGCTCGTGGACCTGCTCTGTGCTCTGCCCCTCCCCCCAGAGTGCTGGTCGGGGCACCTACTTGTCACTCCAGGCTCCATTCCACTCAATCCGGCCCCAGGGATTCCGGACCCGAATCAGTGTTTCCATCCTGCCGCGGTACAGGACCTGGGTGGGTTGTGGGCAAAGGTTAGGAGTGTAGGGTCACAGAAGTTCTCCTTCTCCTGTCCCTCTGGGTGGGGTGTAGACTCACATCCTGAAGGCCGGTCACTGAGTAAGCATGTCCTCTCACCAGCATCCTCTGCGTCAACGACTGCAAGTCACTTGGGCTGTTGATCTACACAGAACAGAGAGGAAGGAAAGGAACTCAAGGTCTGGTCAGAGGGATGGGGGCACCTGAAGAGAGGTGACAACTCTCTGGGTTCAATTTTTTTAAAATTAAACTTTGTATTTTCAAATGATTGTAGACTCACACGCAGGTTTCTTTGTTTTGTTTTTGTTTTTGTTTTTTTAGTTGTGGCATGGGGGATCTTTTAGTTGCAGCAGGCAGGATCTAGTTCCCTGACCAGGGGTTGAGCCCGGGCCCCTGCATTGGGAGCCCGGAGTCTTACCCACTGGACCACCAGGGAACTCCCTCACATGCAGTTTTAAGAAATAATACAGAGAGATCTGTGCACCCCATGTCCAATATCCCCCAGTGGTAACATCTTGCAAAACTATAGCACAATATCATGTTTTTTTCTTTTTTGGCTGGGCCACGCAGCATGCAGGATCTTAGATTCCCAACGAGGGATCGAACCCTTGCCCCCTGCAGTGGAAACGCAGAGTCCTAACCCCTGGACTGCCAGAGAATTCCCTATCGCACAATATCAAAACCAGGATGAAGATGTTGACACAATTTGTCAGTCTTATACAGATGTCTCCACTTTTACTAATACTCATTTATGTATGTTTTATGCATTGTTATCATATGTGTAGTCTTCTGTATCCACCACCATCATCACAATATAGAACATTTCCATCACCAGTAGCATCCCTCGTGTTGCCCTTTTATAACCAACATCCACCTCTTATGACCCTCTTCCCTAACCTCTGACAACTCCTATCTGTTCTCCATTAAAAAAAATTTTGTCAGGGCTTCCCTGGTGGCGCAGTGGTTGAGAGTCCATCTGCCGATGCAGGGGACACGGGTTCGTGCCCCCGTCTGGGAAGATCCCGCATGCCGCGGAGCGGCTGGGCCCGTGAGCCACGGCCGCTGAGCCTGCGCTTCCGGAGCCTGTGCTCCGCAACGGGAGAGGCCACAACAGTGAGAGGCCCGCGTACCGCAAAAAAAAAAAAAAAAAAAAAAAAAAATTGTCATTTCAAGACTGTCATATAAATGGAATCATACAGTATGGAATCTTTTGGGATTGGCTTTTTCCATTCAGCATAATTTCCTTGAGATTCATCCAAGTTGTTTTGTGTGTCAATAGTTCATCTCTTCTTATTGCTGAGTAGTATCCCCTGGTATGTATGCACCTGTTAAACTATTCACCCTTTGAAAGACATCTAAGTTGTTTCCAGGTTCTGGTTATTATGAATAGAGCTGCTTTGAACACTTGGGTACAGGCTTTTGTATGGACATAAGTCTTCATTTCTCTGGGATAAATGCCCAAGAATACAATTGCTGGGTCTTACAGTAGCACTCTGGGTTCATTTATTTATTTGAACAAATATGTGTTGGGTATCTATTGCATGCCAAGTACCATCTTAAGTCCCAGGACCCAGCAGTGAATGAGACAAATAAAGTCACTGACTTCATGGAATATGAAAACTGTCTGGAGAAGATTGGTTGTGAATATACACGTCGATAAGTAAGACAGTTTCTGATCATGATAAATGTTGGGGAGAAAATCAAAACAAAGTAGAGAGGAAATGGGGGGCAGGAGTGGCTAATTTAGATTGGGAAGCAGGGAAGGCTAGCCTGAGGAAGGGCCATCTGAACTAAAAAATGAATGAGAAGGAGCTAGTTATGCAGGTATTTGGAGAAAGAACTTTCTAGGTGAAAGCAACAGCAGGTGCAAAGGCCCTGAAGCAGGACCAAGCATGGCTTACTTCGATGGAGCACCCCATGAGGGAGGATCGCTCTATGGCCTTTCTAAGCATCCTCAGCAGGTTCGGAGGGGGCTTCTGGAGTTGGAGGCTCTGGGTCACGCCCCCCGTGAAGTCCTCAAAGCCCTCCACCGTGTTGCCCCCAGACAGGGCTTCATAGGATCCGTTCAGCCTGCGGGCACAGAGAGGGCACCGTCAGGGCTCTGGGATGCAGCTGTGAGCTTGGACCTCAGAGGGTGCGGTGAGGGAAGGGAGGGATGCCCTGCCGCCCCCCTGCCTCTTCCCCTGATTCCAGTTGCTCCCCTACCCCCCGTCACTGCCAACTGTCAGGGCAAGCTTGGAGGCCAGGCGAATCGCCAGGCTGGGGCACTCACTTGGCGTACGCCTTCTCCAGCAGGGCACTCCAGAACTCGGTGCGCTCGGCTGAGTGCACGAACACCAGCTTGCCATTCTTTGTGGGCAGCCGGTCATCCACCACCACGTCCACCCACTGCCCAAACTGCCAAATCTGCGGGCGGCAAGGTGTGTCTCAGCGGGGCGTGGGGCATCTGTATGACCCAGGCCCCCTTCCGAGCTCATACACACATACATGTGCGCACGCGCGCGCGCGAGCACGCACATCCCCCCTCCCTTCTTGCATGAAGACTCTGTTACACGAGCGCCTCCTGGTGTCAGGTTCAGTGACACACCAGTAACAGAGGGCCCCCCACCCCTCCGCCGCCGCCTTCGCCGCCAAAGAAAGGCAGTGAAAGGCCTGAACCTCCCCTCCAGCCTCACCTCCAGGTTCTGCCATGGCCTCCAGAGGGACCCACCCACCTTTTGACCTTGGCTGGACTTTAGGACTTCTGAGGTCTTAAAAACTCTTGTGACTTTCAGAAATATTTTTATGACATGAGGAATTTGTCCACATGTTGAATAATTTGAAGAGCAGATTACAAAAATTACATGACAGAAGCTCCCAATGTCATATGCTCACATGCACATACACACACGTATACGTGCATATACATATGTGAGTGTATCTACCGAGAGAAAGAGACAGAGAGAGAGAGAAGCAGGAGGAAGAGGAGGAGGAGAATGAATCACAAACTGATGACAACTGTTTCCTTTGGGGGCTTTAAAAAATTAGCTTACACAATTTCTGTAGTGAGAGGATATTTCTCTGATAATTAGACAAAAATCCACCCTAATAAATGTCGTTTTTTTTCAAAAAGGAAAGAAAAAAGGTAAACTTCAAAGCATGTACTAATTCTCTCTCTCTCTCTCTCTCTCTCTCTCTCTCTCTCTCTCGCTCTCTCACACACACACACACACACACACACACACCTCATACACAATCAACTCTGGCTTTCAAATCGCCCTTCACCTGAAAATGGAAGATGCCAGCATAGTTTTTCTTGAAGCTCTGCCCCCCGGGCACCACGCGGTACAGCAGTTTGGGGTAGGTAGTAAGGGAGCCGATGGCAGCCAGCAGCCAGCAGTCCCCTGGAAAGACAGAAGGGCTCCCCGCTTGAGCACTCCCGTGTGTGTGGGTCCCAGAGTCCAAGCCCCAGAGGAGTAGGAGCTGCTCTGTGGCCCCCTCCCCGACACAGATGCCCTCCCACTGAGGAGTCTTCAGGGAGGAAGCAAGCAGGCAGAAGCTGCAGAAGGGCCAGGTTTGGGGGCGAGTTCTCCACCTTTTCTGTTAGGCGAGAGACTCACAAATCAGAGCCAGATGTTTTTGTTCTGGGATTTGGGGAGAAGGTGGTTTTGGCCTTCGTCTTACTCCTCCCTCTGGGACCTGCCATCTTTGGGGGACAGCCAATCGTTTCCTGCCCCTTGAACAAGGCCAGTCCCCTTCCCCATGGCCCCCCACCTCTACCCCACGATTACAGTGGTGTGGTGATCAAGATGGCTCTCCTTGTTGTCAGCCCCGTAATACTAGAGATCCAAGGGGCTCAGTCTGTGCCCTCGCTGGGACACAGGGGCAGGATTCTTGGGCTGAGGTCATCTGTTGCTATCTCTCCCGGGGCATCTCAGACCACGGGTGGGGCTTGGGGCAGGGTGGTGCCCTGAGGGGGTACACGGGCCAGGCTGAAGCTGAGGGCACTGGCAAAGCTTCTGTGATTACCAAGGCCTTCTGGCTGCCTGAGGAACCCTTGGAGGGGGGCAGAAGGGGGCAGAAGAATGTTAAGGACACTCTAGTCACCATGGGACTAGGGCACCAAGGGCACCTAGGGAGAAGCAATTTTTCCTCCTGGGCCCTCCGGCCCAATGAGCCCCAGCGGCAGCTGTGGGACCTGCTGTCTCCTTGGCCTTTGCCCTACCCACACCCTGCCCTCTTCTTTGCCACAAATGGGACAGAATTCAGCCCCAGAGGAAGCCCACACTGGCCTTCTTCCTTAAGGTGCAATGAGGGGTTTGGAGGAAACGGGGGGATAGGACCAGGCTTAGGGAGGAAGCTCTCTTTGGGGGCTGTCCGTGGGAGCCTGCGGGAGAGTGGCCGCTCCTTTACCTGATACCCCAGACTGAGGAAGTCGTGTCACTTGCAGGGGTTAGCGGAAGCCTAATTCCCCTCTCCTTGAGCTTAGGCCGGATTGCGAGCTTGCTTTTAACAGCAGAACGTGGGGGAGGTTACCACCTGCTTCTCCTGAGACCAGGTGGTGAAGGCATTCGGGCTTCCTCCTTGTTCTCTCTCTTGGGTCGCTCACTCAGGGGGAGGCCAGCTACCATGTGTGGACACTCAAGCGTCCTACGGAGAAGCTTATGTGGCAAGGACCTGGGGCCTCCTGCCACGTGAGTGCACCATCTTGGAAGGGGATCTTCCAGCTCCTGTGGCACCTCATGAGAAACCCTGAGCCAGACCAACCAGGCTATGCTGCTTCCTAATTCCTGCCCCGGAGAAACTGTGAGATGATAGATGTTTGTTGTTGCTTTCAGTCACTGACTCTTGGAGCAACTGATAACTAATATAGCACCCTGCTCACTCCCAGACCCAGACGGCAGCAGGTAGGGGTGGAATCCGGATTAGGGGAGGAGTAGGGACCCAGAAGAGCTGTCTGAACCCAGAGCTCCCAGTTCCCCAGCCTCAGGAGACACCCCGGCACTCTTTCCCAATTCACCCCCTGCCCCCAGCTTTCCTGCCCCCCACTCACCGAGCACCCCCTGGCAGATGTCGGTCGGGCTGACCCCATTCGCAATGAATTGAGGATTGCTTGTGATTTGCTGCAATGAAGGAGTAAAGGTTTCAGAGAGCCCAGGACACCCCCCCTCCCAAGCTCCCTCCCACTTTCCTGGGGAATGCTGCTGTCTCTTGGAGTTCTAGGGGAACCATGGATGGGGGGCGGCAGGGGCAGCTTGGTCTAATCGTAGGCTGTGATGGCAAAGGTCAGTGAGTGACCTTCCCAGGGGTTTTCTGAGAGGTTTTACTTAAGCATGTCGCGAACCGTCCCCTGCCTTGATGGAAATGGAGTCTAGTACAGAGCCAAGATAGGGCGGTGGGGGATTGGAGTTTATCCAAGTGACTGGGACGTCACTACTACCCCCACCCCCCATGAGTCCACGCCTCCCTTCCCAGTGCCTACACTGGGCCGCTGCCACGTGATGTTCTGCACGTGTTTGGAGTTGGGGCCCAGTTCCTTGAAGCCCAGTGAACTGGGTTCAGCGGGGAAAACGGGGTCCTTGAACAGCTCCCCCTTCCGTAGGCAGAGTGCTCGCAGCTCCTCAAAGCTCTGGTTGTTGTAGTTCTGGGCGTTGTGATGCTGGCCCATGCCCTTGGCCTTGAGTCGGTTCTGGCTTATGTGAGCCGCCATCCCCTTGTTGGTGAAAACGGTCTCCGCTTAACAATAAAAAGACAAATAACCCGATCAAAAAATGGACAAAGGATCTGAATCGGTGTTTTTCTGAAGAAGATGCACAAATGACCAATAACCACATGAAAAACTGCTCAACATCCTTCGTCAACAGACAAATGCAAATCAAGGTCACAAGGAGATACTACTTCACATCCACTAGGATGGCTCTGATCCAAAAGACTGGTAATAAGAAGTGTTGGTGAGGGTGTGGAGAAATTGGAGCCCTCGCACGCTGCTGGTGGGGATGTAAAAGGGTGCAGCCACTTTGGAAAACAGTCTGGCAGTCCCTCAGTTAAACACAGAATTACCATATGATCCAGCAATTTCACCTCTAGGTATATATACTCAAGAGAAATGAAAATATATGTCCATACAAAAAATTCTGCACAGATGTTTATAGCAGCAGCAATGCTCACAATAGCCGAAAAGTGGGGAAAACCCCAAATGTCCATCAGCTGATGAATGGACAAACAAAATGAGGAATACACGTGCAGTGGAATATTACTCAACAATAAAAAGAAATGAAGAACTGAGACATGTTACGACATGGATGAACCTTGAAAACACTATGCTAAGTGAAGACAGCAGTCACAAAGGATCACATATTGTATGATTTCACTTATGTAAAATGCCCCAAACAGGCCAATCTATATAGAGACAGGAAGTATAATCATGGTTGCCTAGTGCTTAGAGGGTTGGGGGATTGGAAGTTGATGGCTAAAGGGTATGGGGTTTCTTTTGCGGGAGAATGAAAAGGTTCTAAAATCGATTGTGGTGATGGTTGCACAACTCCGTGAATGTACTGAAAACCACTGATTGTGCACTTTAAGTGGGTGAATCGTATGGTATGTGAGTCATAGCTCAATAAAGCTGTTTAAAAAAAAATGACCTCCAGACCATGCAAACAGACACTGCCTTTTGGGGAGAGTGGAAATTATGGAGTGCAGCGGGCAGGAGGGCAGAGGGGAAGGGGCTGCTCGCGAGGGAGGGTCCAGTTAGGGAATAGCCCAGTGGGTGGGGTGGCTGGGTCTCTGAGAGGAAAAGTCAGGCGGGCTGACAGGTCCTGAGCCAGCTGGCGGCTGGGGACCCAGGATCCCTCCTCCCCCAGAGGGACTGCAACCTCTTACACCCTTCCTGAGTATGCCCTCCGTGGGACTGACTCCCCCCTGCCACCAGCAGGGGACCCAGGAGGAGAGCGGAGTGGAGGAGGGGTGAGAGGAGCGGAGGTCCACTCTGAATCTCCAGTCCTACCCTTACCCAGGCACCCGGGGCCTGCGCCCCCCCATCTCCCCACATTCTCAGCTGCCTCCGGAATAAGGAAGTGCTTGGGGGAAGGGAGGAAGGATGTGGTCTAAGTTCAACAGAGCCCAATTGGGGCCGGGGTGTGGGAGGAATCCAGAGTGAGGAAAAGAAGGGGGGCAGCTGCAGAAGGGGGCAGGGGGTCCTGGGCTGTCCAGAGGTGAGACCGGATTGGGCCCAGAGAGGGCTGCCTTCCTCAGAGGCGGGAGCAGGGGGTCTCAGCTACGCTTCCTCCCTCGAGTGGACAGGCAAGAAGAGTTAGAACAGCAGAGCTGACAGTCCTGAGCGCCTGCTCTGTGCAGGGCCCGGAGAGAGAGGGCCACGCGGTGCCCAGGGTGACAGGAATAGGAAGCCGGAGCTCGGAGGTCAGTAGTGGGTCGAAGGTCACAGAGTGAGGGCTGAGGTGGACTAAGCCTGACCGCAGACCCCAGATTGGGCTTGTGACCTTCACCCTACGCTGCCCTGGAAGGCGGTGCCTCTCCCCCATGGGAAGGCCTGGGGACCCAGAGCCATCTCCCCATCCTAGTCAACTAAGGAGGTCACAGGCCATTTGCGGCTCAGCTTATCTGATACCCCCTTACTCTTCCCATTACCCAAGCAAGCAAACCCATTCTCCTGTCCCTCACCTGCGTCTCCTGGGACTTCCCTGGGTTCAGGAATGACTCCCGTTCCCTCCACTTATTAGCCTGACAAACCCACACAGGTTGCCACCCACCAGCCCAGTGCCTTGGAGCACAGGCGGCCTTTGTTCTTCAGCTGCATCGACTGTTCCTGCCTCAGTGCCTCTGCTTGGAAACATTCCTCATCCCATGCACACATCTGTCCCCTGGGAAAGTCCTGGCTCAATGCCACCGGCTCGGTGAAGCCTCCCCTGACGCCTGTGCAGAGTCGGGGCTGCCCTGGTGTCCAGCACTCTCCTTTATTATGACACCCATCCCTGCCTGGCCTGTCTGTCCCCCCGCCGGGTGATGAGCTCTCAAGGGTAGAGGTGGGATCCCCTGTCCACTGCTGGGTTCCCTCAGTCTTACACTGCACCTGACCCAGCAGGGGCTCAGAAACGCTTTCAGGGGATGAATGAGTGACTGTCTGCTTTGCAGACAGTAGTAATTTTTTCATCTATGTTTGCAAATCTATGTTTTCTCTCTCCTGCCCTGCTCCCCAATTCCCTGTTCCACTCTAGCTCCACATGTATTTTGGTTATTGGTTGCCTCCCTCATAGAATGAATGCTCACGCAGGCAGGGATTTTGGTCTGTTTTGTTTGCTGCTGTATTCCTGCTGCTGTATTGTGTACATAGTAGGTGATCAATAAATATTTTGAAGGGTGTTCTTGGCAGCATCTGTAGGGAGGAGGTCGGTGTATCTCAGTTTCTCCCACAGGAAGAGGGCCCAATAACAATCTGTGAAGGGAATGGGTGGGCGTGTGGTTCATCCCTGGGACACCCCCATCCATTAGGGAGAGCTCCCTAGCAGGTGCCCAGTAAATGGTGGGAGCTGCAGGCTCCAGTCCAGCACTGTCCACAGGCCATGACTGGGCTGGGGACCAAAAAGGGCTCAGCTCAGCCCAGGAAAGCCAGAGTGCTGGTTCAGGGAATGACAAAGGTCTTGGCTACAGCAGAGAGGTCTCTGGGGTCCCTTGGGGTCCCTGATGCCTGGAGGCTTCTGGCCCCCACTAAGAAAATTTCATTGGCTGTAAGGATTAGGGTGAGTTTGCTGAAGAAAGACTTGGAATCCTGTCCTTTGCTTCTTCCATAATGCCTGTGGCTTGTGATGGGAAGATAGTAGGAATCCTCCCTCAGTTATGAAAGTAACTAGCACTTACACAGCATTTATAAAAGTAAAAATAGTTATCAGAGTTTGAGGACTCAGCGCATGCCTGCATGGCTCTAAACACTTTATGTGCATTAACTCATTGGATCCTCACAACAGCCCTGTTAGTTAGGTTTATTATTATCGTCTCCCTGCTTCAGAGGGAGAAACTGAGGCACACAGGCTGAACTTCCTCAAGGCTGCACACCTGGCTGGCAGCAGAGTCAGGGTCACACCTAGGCAGGCTGGTCCATGCTCTCACCCATTACCCTTACTGCCTTTCAGGGAGGAAGCCTCGGTGGAGGGGCAGAGGCTGTGCTGGAGAGAAGGACAAATAGCGGGTCTGGGGCCATCCCTTCTTCCGTCTTACTACAGCCTCTAGGTGGTCTTTCTTAAGCCTCTTCCCTGGGCTGGGAGGAGAGGTTGAGGATGGTGTTGGAAAAGGGGTCAGGAGGTAGCTTATTTCTCTTTAGCAGAGCTCGTGCCCTGGGCTGCACCAAGCCAGAGTGGATAGCTGTGTGAACTTGGGCAAGTTGTTTACATCTCTGAGCCTCGGTTTCCTCATTTGCATGAAGAGGTTGCTATATCCTATCTTGAAGTATGTATCAGGATTAAATAATGCAACATACATGAAAAAGACAGGTGTTCCATAGGTGCTCAGGCAATGTTAGTTGTCTTCTCCCCACTGATCTGGCTGGTCAACTAGTTAGCATTTATTGAGCTCCTAGCAGGATCACATAGCCTCCTGCATACCCCTCTGTCACAGGACTTAATGATCATAAGGACAGGGTCCTGAGAGGAAGGACAAAGAACATCCCTAAGAGAGAAGAGAATCCAGAACTTGTTTTGTTTCACCGCTGGGTCCTCACCCCATGTTGCCAGCCGACCTGGGTGGGTGAACCAGAGAAGGTAAGTCAGCGGTTCTCACCGAGGGGTTGGGCGTGATCGCATCCCCAGGGAACACTTGGCGATGTCTAGAGACATTTTTCACTGTCCTAACAGGGGACTGGGTGTGGGAGCTACTGGCATCCAGTGGGTAGAGGCCAGAATGCTGCTAAACATCCCACACAGTGCACAGGACAGACCTTACAACAAAGAATTATCCTGCCCCCAAATGTCAAGAGTGTGGAGGGTGAGAAACCTGGACTGAGTGAATGGCCCAAGACCCCGCATGGTGAGGGAACCCTCCGTGCCCTTCCACCATGGGGCTGCCCTCTGCCCGGCTGCCCACAGGAGTGAACATGCTGAGCTCTCCAGGGGGTCTGGAAGGACCACAGAAGGTGCTGGTGTCTAAGAAAATTGGAGAACGTCCGAGGGCAGACCAAGGCGATGAGGGTTAAATGTCACCTCCCTCATCTCCCGGGAGCCCTCCGTCCCTGGACCATCACCGGCCAAGGAGTGAGTGCTCACTGCCCTGACTCCAAACCTGCCTAAGGTCCTGCATACTCTGCTGGCCGGGTCTGCGCTCCTGACTCAGTGGCTGGCAGGGAGGACTCCACACACACACACACACACACACACACACACACACACACACACACACACACACACGCACACACTTCACCACAGTTATCTCCCAGAATGTCTCAGGGCCAGGGGTATGGGCAAGCTGAGACAGACAGACACACAAGGCCGGCTGTGGGAAGGACAGGCAGATTGCCAGAGCAATATGTGAAAACAAGGCGTGAATGTATAGGACGATTTTTGGACAAGACAGGGCATGTCTTGTCTTCCCCCATCAGACTGGGGACCTGTAGATTTAGGGACTGCTTAATTTCCAGAGCAGAGAGCAAATGAAGATGTTGTCTAGACTGGGCTTGGGGTCTCCCCTTCGGCCTGCACTTCCCAAGAAGCCTGGAGGCTGGGTCTAGGGTGCCCCTTATTTCTCTAACAGCCACGGCCATGGCCACGGGGGCTTCCCTCACACAAGCCTGTTTCCCAGGTAGCTGTGACAGCGCGGTCGCTGGTCCCTCTCCTCTCCCTGACTCCAAACTCTCAGTGGTGACAACGAGGTTGGGCTCCTGCCGATCTGACCGTCCGTGGCCCGTTTTATCCCAAACCAGCTGAGGAAGAGGCCTAGCTCCTGTGCTTCAGGAGCACCCAGTCTGATGGAGGAGTCACCCTCAAGGGGACACAGCCCCTTCCCTGTGGGGGAGGCCCCAGTCTGCCAGGGACAGGCGTGGGGCAAACCCCATCAACGCCTACCTGGGGAGTGCAGCATGCTGGTGGCTTGCATGGGGCTTGACAGTTGAAGGTTCTCGGGGGAGGGGCCGGAGGACTCCCCCGCCGCCAGAACTCTCCAACTGCAGTGGGATTCCTAGGTCAGTGGCACGTTTTTGTTTTTTTAATTTATTTATTATTTTTGGCTGCGTTGGGTCTTCGTTGCTGTGCGTGGGCTTTCTCTAGTTGGGGCGAGCTGGGGCTACTCTTCGTTGCAGTGCGCGGGCTTCTCGCTGCAGTGGCTTCTCTTGTCGCAGAACACGGGCTCTAGGCGTGCAGGCTTCAGTAGTTGTGGCTCGCGGGCTCTAGAGCGCAGGCTCAGTAGTTGTGGCGCACGGGCTTAGTTGCTCCGCCGCACGTGGGATCTTCCCGGACCAGGGCTCGAACCCGTGTCCCCTGCATTGGCAGGCGGACTCTTAACCACTGCGCCACCAGGGAAGTCCAGTGGCACGTTTTTAACAGCTGCCTCCTTCCCACTTGTCCCCCCACAAGCTGGTGCTGTCGCTAACCTGGGCCCTTCCATCTGCCTGGTCCCCACCCACCCGTCCAAGGGCCATCTCCCCGTGGGGACAGTAGACCCAGCACCCGCACTCTGGAGGTCACCACGAGGCTGGCTGTCCTCACCATATCATCCGGTTAGGATAAGTCTGAGACCCTCTTCTTCCGCCCACGGCTGCCAGGAAGGGGCTGTCCCTGACACACCAACCAGACCTCTTTATCTTGAAAGCCTCCTCGTTTCCAGAAGCCACTGACATGGCGTTCTCCCTGTGCATCTCACTGTCTTCACATGGCCTTCTCTGTGTCTCTCTCCTATTCTTATAAAGACACCACTTGTATTGGATTAGGGACCCACCCTTTTCCAGCATGACCCTATCTTTTTTTAAAATTTTAATTTTATTTATTTTTTATACAGCAGGTTCTTATTAGTTATCCATTTTATACATATTAGTGTATATATGTCAATCCCAATCACCCAATTCATCACACCACCACCACCTCCACGGCTTTCCCGCCTTGGTGTCCATATGTTTGTTCCCTATGTCTGTGTCTCAATTTCTGCCCTGCAAACCGGTTCATCTGTACCATTTTTCTAGGTTCCACATATATGCGTTAATATACGATATTTTTCTCTTTCTGACTTATGGCACTCTGTATGACAGTCTCTAGATCCATCCATGTCTCTACAAATGGCCCAATTTTGTTCCTTTTTATGGCTAATATTCCACTGTATATATGCACATCTTCTTTATCCATTTGTCTGTCGATGGGAGTTTAGGTTGCTTCCATGACCTGGCTATTGTAAATAGTGCTGCAGTGAACATTGGGGTGCATGTGTCTTTTTGAATGATGGTTTTCTCTGGGTATATGCCCAGGAGTGGGATCAGCATGACCCTATCTTATCTAATTACTTCTGCAATGACCCTATTTCCAAAGTCACATGCTGAGGTATTGGGGATTAGGATTTCAACAGATCTTTTGGGGGGATGCAATTCAACCCATAACATTCTTCTTGGCATGGTTAGGCCACTGGCATGCCTCAGAGCAGGCGATGGGGCTGTTTCTGGCTTAACTCCATGACCCCGGGGGAAGATGTCTGGTACCACGCCAGTCATTTTGGCCTAATTGTGGGTCCTTGAGTCAGCACTCTCCATGTCAGTTTTCTCAGCTGAACACTGAAATGTTTGAATGAGGCAAGATGTCCTGCCTTTAAGCTTCCATAACATCCTAAGATTTTTTTCACCCTGTCCTAGCTCCACCGTGTACAGGTTGCGTTAGCTGGGGCAAGTGACATCTCGGCCATGGGCCTCACGCTTCTCATCTATAAATTTGGAATAGGGCACCTCTGAGGACTTAATTACAGGCCCATCTCATTTTATTGTGCTTCGAAGATATTGCATTTTTTACAGATTGAAGGTTTGTGGCAACTCTGTGTCAGTTAAGCAAGCCTAGCGGGGCCATATTTCCAACAGCATTTGCTCACCTTGTGTCTTTGGGTCACATTTTATTTTATTATTTATTAATTTATTTTTTTGCGGTACGTGGGCCTCTCGCCGTTGTGGCCTCTCCCGTCGCGGAGCACAGGCTCCGAACGCGCAGGCTCAGCGGCCATGGCTCACGGGCCCAGCCGCTCCGCGGCATGTGGGATCTTTCCGGACCGGGGCACGAATCCGTGT
>NC_041231.1:77281421-77290112 GCF_002837175.3 Physeter macrocephalus | reverse complement strand
ATCCGTGTCCCCTGCATCGGCAGGCGGACTCTCAACCACTGCGCCACCAGGGAAGCCCTGGGTCACATTTTAGTATTTAGAACTTACCACCAGCAAAAAGATTACAACTTGCTGAAGTCTCAGATGATGGCTAGCGTATTTTGCAATAAAGTATTTTTAAATTAAGGTATGTACATTTTTTTAGACATAACGCTATTGCACATTAATAGACTACAGTGTAAACGTAACTTTTATGTGCGCTGGGAACCCCCAAAATTCGTCTGACTTGCTTTATTGCGATATTTGCTTTACTGCGGTGGCCTGGAACGGAAACCCCAGTGTCTCTGCGGTCTGCCTGTAGTTCACTCATAGAAAGTGCTAAGAACAGTGCTGGCCCTAGCGAGCACTCCCATCTCTGTCTGGCTTGTCGTGCCCTCGGCTGTGGGTGCCCAGGAGGCAGCCTTGCTCCTCACTGTGTCACCGGTGCACAGTAGGTCCTCAGGATGGTTTGACGGAGGATCAAGGGTGAGACTGCTCTTTGTGGCCTCTGGGGACTGCTGTGCGTGCTCCCTGCTGGAAACTCAGCCAGTTTCTGCCCATCCACCGGCTGGCTCTCTGTTCCCCTGCCCTTGGCCCGGCAGCAACTCCAGCCCTGGGACTTTGGGATGCCTGCCCCCTGGGGTCTACATTTCCCAAGACTGTGGATCTGACACACAGGACACCCGGGCGATTTTTATCAGGCTTTTCTCTGTTTGCTGTCCCCACTGTTGGCCGTTTCTTGCTGACAGTCTGCAGGCCTTTGGGGTACCTGCTTCTTCCTCTTTCTCTGCCTCCTCTGAGTCTCCCCTCCCTTCTGGGAGTTCTTTGACTCTCTTTCTTGTTTTCTGCAGTGGGCGGTGGGTGGCAGGTGGGCAGGAGGATGCTCCAGGGCCTTAGGGGTCACCTGGTCATGCTCCCTGAGTTTACTGATACGGAAACAGGTCCAGAGAGGAGAGGTGGCTCCCCCGGGGATGCACACGGCAGAACCAGGACTGGAGTCCAGGTCGTCTGGCTCCTGTTATACACGCTGTATACTCTGTGGGCCTCTGGAGGGCGGGCTAGAATGGTCACAGGAAATTCCTTAGAAGGTGAATTTGAGTTGGATGTGAGAGGATGGATCAGACTTGAACTGGAGGGTCTGGAGACCCTCCCTTTCCAGTCTCCCTCCCCCTCCAGTCTCCCTCAGGAGAACCTCTCCAAGATCCCTCCCAGGCCGGTATCCTTGGGCAAACCCCATACCCTCCCTGAGCCTGTGTCATCACTCATAAAAAGAGGAAAACCACACCTGCTTTGTAGGTACTATTAGTGAGCACAGTATTAATTACAGTTGACGTTTATGGGGTGTTTACCATGTGCTGGGCACTGGGCCAAGTGAGCACTAGACATATATTATCTCATGTAACTCTCACAGCAAACCCACGCCTGACCTCACAGCCAGCTCTGAGGAGTAAATGCTTTAAAAAGCATAGAAGTCACTTAGTGTAATTCCAGACACATAATAACCACTCAATAAATTGCATCAACAATGACAGCAAATAATCATCACAGTATTTGGTCGACTACTGGGGCCCTATTTTCTTGCCTCTCCCCCTCCAGAGCAGCCCACTAAAAGTCCCTCTCTGGAAGCAGCTGTCCTGGGAGCTTCCTCCTCCAGGAAGCCTTCCTGGACCACTGTGGAACTTGTGGCTCTGCACGGCCTCTCTCCCCTGAATCTCTGTCCCATTTGTGCGGGTCTCAGCAATTCAGAGTGTGCGCCCATGTCCCTGTTCCTCATTCTGAGTGGTCCCACAATTTCCTCAGGGCACGGGGTAGAGGCAGAGATGACAGGTGGTGGAGAGGCTGGCATTGTGAATATAGCAGGCCCCTCCTGTATATTCAGGAGCCTCCTGAGGCTCCACATAGGAAGTCTCTTGCCCAGGTCACATGTGGATGCAGACCTCACAGGTCCTCCAGACCAACAGAAGGGTGGTTGGATGCCAGCCATGTGTCCAGGGCAGCAGCGCAAATCAGACACCTGCCTTGGAGTTTTTCTTTCCATTTTTATTTTAAAGGAAGAAAAAAAAACAACAGTGCAAAACCCCATTTTCCAGTGTCAGCCACGCCCACCCCCCACCCCCAGGTCACCCCCCCCTGGCTTGGGGCCTGACTCTTCCTCCCCCAGCACCCCCTCCCCTCTCATGCAACCCCTTAGGGGCTGGAGGCTCTACTTCCCTGGAGTGCTAGATCCCAGGGGGACTTGGGGGAGGGGAGGTAAGAACTGGGGGGGCAGCCCCTGATCCACCTGCCCCCAGCAGGTCTCCAGCCAGTACCCCCCTTGGCTCTTATTAACCCTTTCCTGATCACACTGGTAGCCCAGGGGGGAACTGATCTGGGGGGAACCCTGTCCACACCCCTCTTTGCCCCGGGGCCGGCTCGGGGCTCTCCTCACTGAGGTTGGGGGGTTCCCTCCCTCCCTCCATGGTGGGGGAGAGCGGTGAAATCCCCAGGTTTAAATACCTTAATGAAAGCAGGGGATGGGAAAGGAAGGGGCTTTAGATCTAATAAATTATTAGCGTTTTAGTGTCCGTGGGGGGCGGGGTGGGCGGGGGCAGGGCGTGGCCTCCAGGGCCCTCCCTCCCCTTACTGGTGAATCTCATTCTCTATGAGGCTGTCCTCACAAGACTGGAAGTCTGTGTCCGTGAGGCCGTCAGGTGGCATCAGCAGGTCCTCATCTTGGGACGAGGATGACGGGGGCTCGTCCCCTGAGCTCCCAGGACCCCCATCCCCATCCCCGTCAACTTCTGAGTCCTGCAGCACCTGAGCGATGTATTTCTGAAGGGGGAGAAGGGTGGGGGTGAGGGTGGACAGCTGCCCCTCGTGGGGAAGGGGTGAGGGGGGACGTCACGGCCTGTGAGGGGAGGGGCGGTGACCCTCTTCCTAGGGCGAGGTGGGGCAGCCCCCAGCCGGTGAAGCCAGATCCCTCCCTACCCCCCCGCTCAACACGGCCCC
Organism: Physeter macrocephalus; assembly: GCF_002837175.3. Classification (NCBI taxonomy): domain Eukaryota; kingdom Metazoa; phylum Chordata; class Mammalia; order Artiodactyla; family Physeteridae; genus Physeter; species Physeter macrocephalus. The sequence continues at coordinate 77,287,106 of NC_041231.1, read as the reverse complement.
CGGGGCGTGGAACAGGCTTTCCTTTCTGGATGACAAATGGCACACCCAGCTTTGGGGCTGGATCTCCACCGGAGGCTCTTCCCCACACTTGGCCGTGGAGCAGGGCACTCACCGCAGATTTGGGGACAGCGGCAGCACTGGGGGGCCGTCCATTGCTTCTGGGGTCCACGGTATCTGTCTCCGTGTGCTCAATCTTGAGGGGCCCAGAACGAGTCAAGCAATGGGGGGAAGGCCCTGGCCCTCAGCCACAGTCACCACCCCACTCTCTCTGCGCATCCCTGCCCTCAGCTCCCAATCCCCCAACCCCCCCCCGCTGAGATTCTGCCCTCGGCCACCTCCCTGCCCCCCTTGCCCCACACCTTGTAGTTGTGGGCACTGAGGTATTTGAAGTGTCCGAAGCAGACGTGGCAGAGGCAGATGACGATGGTGATGACCAGGACCACGAATGTGAACATGGACGTGGGGGCTAGAAACCCTGGTGTCGGGCCGGGCAGAGAAAGGGCCGTTACCTCTCCTCCGGGTCCCCGTCCCACGGGCTTTGGCTCCCTCTGAACGCACTCCCACGCTCGCATACGCTGGGGCCTCTCCCGGGCCCCGGGCCTGCGATCCCCGGCCCTCGTGGCCTCCCGTGGCCTGCTCTGCCTCGACTCTGGCGGGAGTCTCCTCTGCCCACCGTCCAGCCCGGTCCCCGAGGGTGGGGGGGCGGCCCTCACCCGTGCGCATGGTGGAGAAGAAGAGCAGCCAGAAGAGGCACAGGATGGGCGCAGCAACCACCTGGTTCACAGCCCCTGAGTGGATCTTCTTGTCCAGCTTGGCCGGCAGGTAGGCGTAGTAGAGATTGTACCTGTCTACCAGGTGCTTCAGCAGCATGTACATGAGCCCTGGGGGAAGCCACGTGGGCCCTGACCTCGAGCTGCCGGACCTTTGTGTGTCTGTCACGGGTTGTCCTGGGCCTTTTGAGGTCACTGAAGGGCTGGTCCCCCTTCTTCTGCCCCAGGCCCAGTAGAGAATAGAGCCCCAAGCCCCTCGCAGGACCACGGACCCTCGGCTTCCACTGCTTCAACCCCTTCGCTCTGCAGCCCCTCCCTAGGAATTCTACTAGTAGAAATCCATTTGTTTGGGTCAGCAAGCATCCTCTTAAAACCCATATCGTTCTTCCTATCTCTGCCCTTAAACAGGTGAGTATAAATTAGGTGGTAAGTTCCATTCTCCTGGAGCTTGAGGGGATGGGAAATTTCAAATGAGGACAAGGTGGTTAGTCTGGGAGTTTGAAGCCTTCAATAACCAGGGAGGGTGGCGAGGGGTTAGGATGTTAGTGGGGGGAAAGGAGAGGCCACCAGTGGGGGTGATAATTGGGGTGAAGAGAAACTTTGCTAAATTTCTTCAGAAGGAAGAGGGACTTGCCCAGGTCACATGGTACAGCCACAGCAGGGTATTTCCATGAGTAGTAAGGACCACGCCGAAAGGTCTTCCTTGAGTTTACGGGGCTGTGTACAAGTGTGCCCATGGATTCTGCGTAGGACTGTGTGTGTGTGCGTGTGTATGTGTGTGTACACCTCAGTGGGCATGGGATGTGTGTCCAACTATATCCACCCGAGTGAAGGCACTGGTGTGAGCAAACATGGCTGTGTTGGGGAGACTTGGCCCAGGGCCCCAGCACACCAGCTGAGTCCAGCCCGAGCTGAGATGGCTTTTCCCCTCCTCCCCCCTGGCCGAGCCCCAGACTGAGCCAGGGACCGGGCGGGAGGCCCGAGGGGCCGGTCTCCCAGCCGGGGCCCTGTCCACTCGGGTGGCCTGCCTTGCTAGAGTGGAGCGGGAGAGGTCCTGGGTCCCCCCGAGCAGGGCCCAGGTCCCGGCGCGGCGGTGCCTACCGAAGGGCACGATGATGGGGCAGGTGATACTGTAGGTCATGACCACCGTGAAGACGCACATCATCCAAGCGTAGGCTGCGCCAAACTGGAACTCGTAGGCCTGATGCTGGGGGGGAGATGGGCAGGAGGGTAGCTCGGGGCGGGGCGGACTGGAGGGGCTCAGGGCAGGTGGGAAGTGGGAGGGGCCAGGAAAGAAGCCAGCGGGGAAAGGAACCCAATGTCCAGGGCCGGGCAGAGCAAAGCCGATGGAGAGAGGGGCCGTGGCTGAGACGGAAGTCAGGGCGGGCACAGTGATAGGGCGTCAGGAGGGGCCTTCGAGGCATGAGGGGCTGGCAGGTTGGTGGGCTTGGGAATGGGATGCCCAGAGCCCTCGTGCGGGGTTAGGGCGGAGGCACCGTAGGTCTAGACCCAGACCTCCCCCAGCCGCGGTCACAGAACACTAGACTGTCAGAACTGGCGGGGGCCTTCAGGGTTAGCTGTGCCAACCTGTCACTGTACACATGGGAACACTGAGGCCCCAGACGGGAAGAGGGTAACCCAGGGCCACGGAACTCGCTGCCCAAGTCTCAGCACCCCGGGTGCCCCCACACTCTAGCACGGCGGCCACTGTTTCTGGTTGGGCCCACTAGGGGGCGCTGTGCGGACCGCGGCTGCCCCGGGTGGCCCTACCCGCTTCACGTTGCGCCTCTCGGCGGCCGAGCGCGCCAGGCAGAGCCGGATCATATACATGAGCAGGCCCGGGATGCGCAGCAGGTCCATGGCGTTGCCGATAAAGGCTGAGGCAATGACGTAGTTCACGAAGAACGCGCCGTTGTCCGGCAGGAACACGCACCTGCGGGCACCAGGTGCTCCAGCTCTGCACCCTTCGGGGACCCGGTGGCCCCCTGCCCACTGCCAGCGTGCCAGCACCCACAACGTGCCTTCTTCCACGTGGACCCTTCAGGTCAGCCCTCAAAGCACCTGTGTCCCAGTGCCCCCTCAGTGTGAACCCCAGAGGCAGACGCCAGAGTGTCCACAGATGCCTCCAAAGTAAGCCCCAGACCCCCTCAGCGTGAGTGAGCCCAGAGGCACCCCTAGAACTTGTGCCCCATAAAGACCCCTGGAGAGAGTGCTTGAGACCCCTAAGGCCACCAGTGTCCAGGGTGAGATGCCAGAGGTTCCCCCCAACCCCCCCGTGACCCCAAAGACCCCCAAGGGTGGGAGCCCCAGCAATACCCAGAAGGCTCCCTGCCTTAGACCTTAACTTAACCCAGAGTCACCTCTGGAGTATGAGCCTCGGACACCTCCAGAACTCAAGCCCCAGAGACCCTACCCCAGAGATCTTCAGAGGGGGAAGCCCAGGGACCTTTGTCAGTACCCATGACACCCCAAGTGTGAGCCCAAGATTACCACAGATGGCCTAGAGCAAGACCCCTAGAGCTGGTGCCCACATAAACAGCCAAGGTTCGTATCCCCCAAGACCCCCTCACAGGGATTCCCGGGGAAGGTGCGATTCCCAGAGAACTGCAGAGTCACAACTCTGGATGACAGCCCGAGACTCCAGAGGTGTTCCCAGAACTTGTGCCCCAGAAACACCCCAAAGCGTGAGCCCCAGAGTCCCCCATAGGCTCTCTTAGGTATAAGCCCAAGAGCCTTCCATAGATACTCAAAGGTGTGGCTCCAGAGACCTTCAGGGATACCTCTAGGAACCCCCACGTCACTCCCACAGTACAACCAAGATCCCACTATGGACCTCTCCAAACCTCCCGAGTGAAGCTCGACTCCCATTGTTAGTCCGAGGATACAAGCCCCAAAGCCCACCATAGAAACCCCCCAAGTATGGGCCCCAAAGCCCCAAATACACCTCGGGGGTGACCTCAGAATCCAGAGAGGTTCCCAACACAGACCCCGGGACATCCCATGTATACACCCAAGACAGCCTGTGGGGCAACCTTTGGGGTGACCCTGACTGTGATATAAGCCCCCTCCTCCTCCCCGCTGCAGGGGTGGGAGCTTTGCTGCACCATCCCATGGGAGAATACCCACCCCCCCATCTGGTCTCCTTCCCTGGGGACCCCGGTCACTCACTCAAACCGTATAGCTGCCTCAGCCAAGAATTTCTTGTCAAAGAGCCAGCGGAAGAAGAGGTCCAGGCTGGAGAGGAGAGGAGAGGAAAGGGGAGGAGAGGGGGGGTGTGGGGGAGTTGGAATGGCCCAGAACACCGGGGGAGGGGGAGGCCCATCCACAAGCTCTGGAGATCCCCCCAGACATGGGGCCCCTGGCTCTGCAGAGGAGGTGGGAGCCTAAGCTCCCCCTCCCCCTCGGGCCATCCCGGACCCCAGCTCCCACCCGCTCCTCCGAAACCCACCTGCTCAGTCCCAGCGAGGGCAGGAGCAGCACCATGAAGATGAGGAAGGTGTAGCACTTGTGCATGGTGGTCCTGTTCTCCCCAGAGCTGGGGCGGGGCGCATGGGGGGCAGAGGTCAGATGAGCCAGCCCCCATGCCTGCTCCCCCAGCTCGTATGGTGTCCCAGGAGGGTTCCCTGGGAAGGAGGGGGGCTTCCCAAGGTGAGGATGCTGGTCACCATCCCTCCCTTGCCAGCTCTGAGACTGCCCAGGGCAGGGAGCCTGAGGGCAGAGGGTGTGCGCCCAGGAGGACCACAGTGAGGTGTGGTGTGTGTGTGTAGCGGGTATCTCACCGTGTCCAGTGTGCTTCAAAGAAGGCAGAGTAGTAGACGATGGTGGGGAGCAGGGCTGAGAAGCACCACAACAGCAGGGTGGGGAAGAACTGGGTGATGATGGGGTTCTGCAAAGGGCAGAGGGGGGCAGAATGTGTCAGGTGGGGGCAGTCTAGTGGGCCCGGCTTGCTTTGCTTACCTGCCCCCTCCCCGAGTGAGCCCTGGGGCCCCCAGCTCTCAGGGCCTCATGTCAGAAGTCCCGAACAACTCGGGGCCAGGGCCATATGAACAATCCCAGCATGAATAATATTAGTAGTTAGCATCTCTGAACACCTACTGATCATGTACTTTTCATGTATTCTTTTTTCTTTTTTTCTTTTTTTTTTTGCGGTACGCGGGCCTCTCACTGTTGTGGCCTCTTCCGTTGCGGAGCACAGGCTCCGGATGCTCCAGACGCGCAGGCTCAGCGGCCATGGCTCATGGGCCCAGCCGCTCCGCGGCATGTGGGATCTTCCCGGACCGGGGCATGAACCCGCGTCCCCTGCATCGTCAGGCGGACTCTCAACCACTGCGCCACCAGGGAAGCCCACGTGTATTAATTCTTACATTAATGATATTACCCCATTTTACAGATGAGTAAACTGAGGCAAAATGAGAGTCAATAAATTATCTAGCTAGTAAGCAGTGGGTGGGGGGATTTGAACCCAGGCAGCCTGGGTCTTATCTATCATGCTATCATCACTCAATGATTTTCAAAGTGCCTTCTCATGAACTTTGAGGTTCCAGGGAGGTTTGCAAAAGAAGTGAGGGGAGAGCAGCAGAAATGCCCCCACACCCATTGCCACCTGAGTGACCTTGCTTTCCTACATTGGGTTTCATGTAAGATTCCTTTTGATGAAGGCCATCAGAATCCAAGTTTGGAAGCCAAGGATCTGGTCTGACCCTCCACTCTTTGGTTGGAGAGACCGAGGGATTTGGAGAAGGACCTTGTTCAAGGTCACATGATCAGTTTGGAATGGACCCAGCCTCTCTCTTCCCTCAGAGCCCCTCTAGGTGTGTGTAAACCCAAGGGAGGGGGCTTCCCTGGTGGCGCAGTGGTTGAGAGTCCGCCTGCCGATGCAGGGGACACGGGTTCGTGCCCCGGTCCGGGAAGATCC
>NC_041231.1:77267756-77280891 GCF_002837175.3 Physeter macrocephalus | reverse complement strand
GGTCCGGGAAGATCCCACATGCCGCGGAGCGGCTGGGCCCGTGAGCCGTGGCCGCTGAGCCTGCGCGTCCGGAGCCTGTGCTCCGCAACAGGAGAGGCCACAGCGGTGAGAGGCCCGCGTACCGCAAAAAAAAAAATAAAAATAAAATAAACCCAAGGGAGGCCTCTCCTAGGGGGAAGGTGGCAGGGAGCCCGAGGGAAGTGCACAGAGGGGTTTGCAGCCCATGGTCGTGTGGGACCTTCTTAGTGGGGCTGGGCTAGAAAAGCGGAACAGGAGCTGGACTGGAGGGCATGTGGTCCACCCCCCGCCTGCCGCTGCCAGGAGGGATCTGGGGCCTGGTATCTGCGTTTGGGGACACAGTGTGGAGGGTCGGGGGTGTGGGCCTTACATTGAGGTACTCCACGGGCTTGGTGACATTGAACTTGTCCATGGTGGTGATGATGATGGCCGGGGTGGTGAGGAAGAAGAGGAGGATGAAGAGGACGACATTGATGACCAGGCAGCGCAGCCACCAGATGAAGCCACGGATGGAGAGGTGCTCCCTGGGAAGGTCCGGAGGCGTCACTCCAGGGCTGGACGCCTGATCCGTCCCCAGCGACACCTAGGGCCTCCCTCTCCCCACTGGAGCCCGTGCTGGCCCCACAAAGCCACCCCGCAATCCCCCTTTGCTCACCAGTAGATGTTCTGGGGGTCAGGGGCGTAAGACACGGTCCAGTTGGAGATGTGCAGGGACTCGCTGCAGGACGAGGAGCGGGGCTCCCCGCGGCAGGTGCAGCCCTGGCACTTACACACGTTGAAGTCCTTCAGGATGCTGGGGGAGGGGGGGGCATGGTTACCTGGGACCTGGAGCCCCAGCTAGTCCCTAGGGGCCGGGGCGGGTGGGTGGAGCTCACATGGCGGTGATGGTCTCATTGTGGAAGGTGACAAAAGCCATGCCGAGAGGCTTCTCGTTCACTTTCTCCTTCTCCCGCTTGTAGTCCTCCTTCAGCTTCTGCTCCAGCTTCGTGTAGTACTCAATGGCCTCCACCTGCCAGGGCGGGCGAGGCAGGGCCCTGGTCAGAGCTGCCGGTCCCTGCAGCACCCAGCGGGCACTGCCCCGAGCTGACTGCAGCCCAGGCACTGCTTTAAGCTCTCTGTCCACTCGCTTATCCTCACAACTACACTGGGAGGTGGGTACAAGTAGCTCTGTCCTACAGACGAGGAAACTGAGGCATGGAGCAGTCCAGAAACTTGCCTAAAGCCACAGAGCTAGTAAATACAGCAAGCTGTCCTCTTGGCTGACCTCTTCTGATTTGGGGTTTGAAAACTTGGTCACTGTAGGGATAGGGGGCAAACCCAACAATGGGACTAGGGCTTCCAGGAACAGACGGGGACCTGCTTGCGGTCCGCACCCCAGCTTTGCTTCCTCCGGGAGTCTCTTCACCTCGGGCTATTTATGTGCAAGGCGTGCGTGCGTGTGTGCGTGTGTGTGTGTGTGTGTGTTCCTGGGGATGTGGGACGGGCCCCACCGTGGGGTGCATCCATCTTCACTGTGACCTGTCTCCCCGGGACCTTCCAACTCCCCCCTCACCCATCAGGAGTCTGGGGGCCCTGAGGCCTGAGCCGAGGCCAGGACGCCCCGTACCTGCTCGCAGCCTTGCACCACACAGCAGCAGAGGTGGCCACAGGGCTTGGGGTTGATCATGGTGGGGACGTTGTCCTTGCTTTGGAGGTTTGTGAAGTAAAGCTTTCCCCGCTCGGCCTTCTTCCTGTGGGACCCAGGTGCCCGGTCACCTACTGCCCAGCTGGGTCTGGCTAGAGGATGGGTAGGTAGCCCAGCTCGGGGGTCATGCAGTCTACTCCCCAAGGACAGGGGCCACCTTACTCTTTGGTTTGTTTAGGATGCATAGTTCAGACATGTCCCCAGCCCAGTGTCTCCCCACCATCCCTTGAGGGGCAGAAGTTCTTCCTATAGTCTGGCCTAAGTTTCGCACACTGTAGCTGAGGAAGAGTATGTCCTCAAATGGGGTGGGGACAGTGGGCCCCCTTCCTCTAACCTCCATGCCTTGCTCTTTGCAGAGCTGAACTGACAGGCACTCCAGGGCGTGAATTAAAATCAAACGCCCTGTTCCTGGGGATGTGGGACGGGCCCCACCGTGGGGTGCATCCATCTTCACTGTGACCTGTCTCCCCGGGACCTTCCAACTCCCCCCTCACCCATCAGGAGTCTGGGGGCCCTGAGGCCTGAGCCGAGGCCAGGACGCCCCGTACCTGCTCGCAGCCTTGCACCACACAGCAGCAGAGGTGGCCACAGGGCTTGGGGTTGATCATGGTGGGGACGTTGTCCTTGCTTTGGAGGTTTGTGAAGTAAAGCTTTCCCCGCTCGGCCTTCTTCCTGTGGGACCCAGGTGCCCGGTCACCTACTGCCCAGCTGGGTCTGGCTAGAGGATGGGTAGGTAGCCCAGCTCGGGGGTCATGCAGTCCACTCCCCAAGGACAGGGGCCACCTTACTCTTTGGTTTGTTTAGGATGCATAGTTCAGACATGTCCCCAGCCCAGTGTCTCCCCACCATCCCTTGAGGGGCAGAAGTTCTTCCTATAGTCTGGCCTAAGTTTCGCACACTGTAGCTGAGGAAGAGTATGTCCTCAAATGGGGTGGGGACAGTGGGCCCCCTTCCTCTAACCTCCATGCCTTGCTCTTTGCAGAGCTGAACTGACAGGCACTCCAGGGCGTGAATTAAAATCAAACGCCCCTTGGGAATTCCCTGGCCGTCCAGTGGTTAAGACTCTGCACTTCCACTGCAGGGAGCACGGGTTTGATCCCTGGTTGGGGAACTAAGATCCTGCATGCCATGAGGCATGGAAAATCAAATGTCCCGGGAAACACCTGGAAGGGGAGCCAGGCTCCTGAGTGGCAGCCAAGATGCCCTCCACACGGGCAGGGGGCCCTCGGGTGTTGCCCCTGCCCCCAGCCCCATTACCTCTCTGCATCAAGGAACATCAGGCGAGCCACGTTGTAACATGGGCGGGCTTCCAGAACCGTGCAGTTGGGGTAGGCCTCCCTGAAACACAGTCCACCACCATCCTCTGCAGGGACCCTGCCCACCCGCCCCCAACTTTTCCCTGTGACCCCGTCACATTCAAGACACACAGCCTCACTGCAAGCTCCCTCTTTCTGAGTCTGCAAAAATGACAGTTCCCGAGAAGAAAACTTTGAAATTCTTCCTCATGCTTATCTGAGTGGGGGGAGTGTACGCACATAGGCGGGGGCATGGACCCAGATGTGAGCGTGTACCTACGGGGCGCTGGGGACACCACGGCTGTGGTCTGATTCTTGTCTGGGGCTGTGAACTTTAAGTTGAGAGAAACTGTTTCTAGTATGGCTGTTCTCTTAACCCTGCTCCTAGAAGACCTGATTACAGTCCAACACTTAACCTTGACCATCAGCTGACCCCAACCAACCCACAACCCTGGGCTACAGAATGATCTCTGGCCCAAGACCGACCAGAGGTTGATCCTGAAACCTGACCTGAGATTGACCTCTAATCCTGGACGGAGACTGATCCTTTACACTGACCCAAACTGATCCATAACCCAGACCCAATACTGACCCTCTAATCCTGACCCGAGATTGACCCCACCTTGACTTAAGACTGACCAGATAGACTCTCAGTGCCTGGTACCTGGCAGGGCTCGAGTGATGCTTGCAGGCTGAGTGGAGGAGCACTTCCTTTTCCATCCTGATCACACAGGGCTCCTTGATCCTAATCCCTAATCTAAATTGAGTCCCTGTCTTTTTCTTTCTTTCTTTCTTTTTTTTTTTTTAATTTTTAAAGAAGGAAATACCAAGTGTTAAAGATTCAGGAGACATGGTTCTAAAGTAACAAGATGGACCAAACCCACGAGAATTTGGAAACTTAAATCTGGGATGGGGTCCTTGAAAAGCACTTCCCAGGAGGCTTCAGACTTTTCCCCAGACACTGCTATTGCTCAAACCATTTTAGGGTTCCTCTTTGGAAGGGCCTTTAGCCCTGTGGCAGGCTGAGCCCTCATTTTCACCCAACTAATCTCTAATCCCCTAATCCCCGCCACACAGGTTCCCTGATTTTATACACAGGATAACCCCTGATTGTGCTGGGTCAGTCCTCCAACACAGACAGACTGCAGACCTGGACCCCAGACCCTGCCTGATGCTGACAGCTAGCCAGGGGGCTCCACGAGGACAAGGGCTGCCTCCTGCTCAGCACCATATACCCAGGCCTGAGCCAACAGCCTGCACACAGTAGGTGCTCAGTAAATACCCACTGTGCTGTGGAATGAACAAGTCAATGAAATGGTTGTTCCATAATGCTCACCGTACTGATCCTAAAGACTCCAGTTAGGACTGCAGTCTCCCCAACCCCTGCTCATAGGCTGACTGCTAATTTTAATCAGACTGTTTCCTAAACAAAATCACCCACTGACCCCTGAAACAGACAACTTGGACAGTGACCTCCCCACTGATCAAGCCTGGCTCTTCTTTGTCTCCCTGGGATGAAGCACATAGTAAGTGTACAATAAACAGTGTACTGGATCAACGGATGCCTGACTCACAGGGTTCACTCCCTCACTGCACTCAGGGCTCTGCTCTAACATCACCCTGCCCGAACCCCTGCTGCCCACCCCATCGGAAACTGCAACCCTCCCTGACCCTGCTCACCCTGTCCCTCTCCCTGCTTTAGTTTTCTTCTTAGCACCTACCCCTACTTGACTAGTTCATTTCTTTGCTAACTGCCTCACCCCACTAGAATGTAAGCAGATGAGGGCAAGGGCTTTTTCTTTGTTTCCTCCCATATCCCCAAACTCCTGCCCCAGTGTAGGCACATAGCAGGTGCTCAAAGGATCCCTGTTAGTAAAGGACTTGTCTGTACAAGCTGACGGCTGATTCCACTTGAATGGTAACATTAAGATGTCACCTAGGGCTTCCCTGGTGGCGCAGTGGTTGAGAATCTGCCTGCTAATGCAGGGGACACGGGTTCGAGCCCTGGTCTGGGAGGATCCCACATGCCGCAGAGCAACTAGGCCCGTGAGCCACAACTACTGAGGTTGCGCGTCTGGAGCCTGTGCTCTGCAACGAGAGGCCGCGATAGTGAGAGGCCCGTTCACCACGATGAAGAGTGGCCCCCGCTTGCCACAACTAGAGAAAGCCCTCGCACAGAAACGACCCGCGCACCGCGATGAAGAGTGGCCCCCGCTTGCCACAACTAGAGATAGCCCTTGAAACGAAGCCCAGAAACGAAGACCCAACACAGCAAAAAAAAAAAAAAAAAAAAAAAGTTGTCACCTAATTCTCAGCACACACCGTCCTTTATCCTGACCCAGCCTGCCCCCTGATGCTGAGCACAGCTTGAACCCCAGATGGGACCCCAAATCATTCTCTCACACTGACCAATGATTGATGATCTAATTTTGGCTGCTGTTCTATAAACTGTATGAGGGCAGGACTTGTTTCTAATTGATTTATGCCTGGCACACAGAAGGTGACCAATAAATGCATGTTGAATGAAAGAGTATTCACCAACAAATGCCTGTCACAAACCAGTCCTTCTCCTGTAATACAGGAGCCTGGAATCCGACCCCAATCCAGTCCTGATCTAGGACGACTACTGACTTCTCATCCAGACCTCACTAAATCCTGATCCTGACCAGAGACGGAGCCCTGATCCAGACCACCAATGTCTCTTATCAGAACCACCGGACAACTCCTAATACTGACCCCAGACCGATCCCTGAGCAGCCCCTGGACTGGCCCCTAAAGCTGGCCTCTGCATTGAAACCCCCGAGAGCTCGATGGTCTTGTACTCATTTTTATGGTCCCCAGGCCATCACAGTGACCTCAACAGCACCTGAGAACGTTTGCTGAATGGACAGGTGGATGTGTGATAGGATCCCTAATCCTGTACACAGACTGTTCTGGCCACCTGGAGGTGTATATCCATCCCCTCACTAAGACAGACCTCCAGCTAAAAAGCGTCTCGGAGAACATGCAAACCAGGCTCTCCTGGGCTCCCTGAGGATCCACTGAAAGCCGAGGAGCTTCGCCCTGCTAGTCTGCACACAAGCTCTGGAATGCCACGCACAATTCTGAGACCGCCACACACCCCATGGGCCCGTGGACCGGGGGTCGACAATCCATGACCCTGTTCAAGCCAGGAGGAGAGGCCTAGGGGAGTCATTTTTCAAGTATTTCTCCTGCTCTTTGAGGGGTCTGAAGTCTAGCCCAAGTGCTAGACCACCCTGGAGTCAGAGAATTCTTCCTTAGCCTAACCTCCACCCTTCACTGCAGCCCGACCCCCTCGAGAGAGAGGCGTGTGAGGATGCTCTTGGAGATGGAAAGCAAAGAAGGGTCCACAGGTCCTAGGGGTGGGGGTGGAGGAGTTACTCACTCAAAATGCTTCTTGATCTTCTCTGACTCTGCATATTTGGAGATTCCGTTGATGAAGAGAGTCCGCTTCACCTGGGGTGAGATGGGGCAGGTTGGCCTTCCTGAGTCTCCGATCCGGGAGAATGCAGGGAGGGGTGGGTAACAGGTGAGCAGAGAGGAGCAGACAGGAGTAGGAGGAGGCCTTGGGAGAAGCCAGGCCCAGGGAAGGCAGTGGGAGTGTTTCTAATAGAAATCAGGCAGTGAACAGAGTGAGAGCCCTGGGCCCCTTGCTCCCTGAGGGGTTACAGAGTGGGAAGAGGGGGTTCTACTCTCAGATCCTCAGGCTGTGAGGCCCCAGCACAGTGGGTGGCATGCAGTGGGCATTGAGTACTGGTTTTGAGAGTGAATATTGAAGGAGAGCGACAATCACTCCCGTAATATCCATCGCAGATATTTCCTGCCCCGGTGCCTTCCATGCACCGCCTCACCTCACCCACCACCTACCTCGGGAGAGGGACTGTTCTCTCATTCCACAGATGAGGAAACTGAGGCTGCGAGAGGTAACTTAACTGGCAGGATGGTGGGGCGGAGGAATCCTGAGCTGCTGAGCCAGGATTCAAAGCCAGCTTAGGACTCCGGCAGGAGAGGCCTGGAGGGAAGGGGAGGGGCCGGGCTTGGGTGCGGACCTGGGTTCTGCTCCACTCACCAGGTCATCCTCCTTGTAGCGCATCTTGGAGGTGTGTCTGCGCATGCTGTAGACGGTGAGAAGCAGGTACAGGAAGGCGAAAGAGGTGTGCAGCCAGAGCAGGTTGTTCCTGGTGGGCAGAGGGGTGCGTGGAGCCACCGGGGTTGGGAACACTCTCAGACACCCCCAACCTCCCACTGTTAATTAAACCCCGGTACAGGGCCCCTCTAGAGCACTTCTGACCCCCTCCCAAGGCGGGCCCCACACCCCACATCCTCTAGACCCCAAGACTGTTCCATTCCAACTGAAATGTCCCCAAGAAGTCATCTCTTCATGCCCTACCTGCTGGCTATACTGCCCTCCAACCATCACCAGCCAGCCCTCCTTGGCCCGGGGTTGCACACGGCTCTTCTTTATCTGGTCGTCCCTGGGATCTGCTCCTTCTGTTTCCATCCCAAGCCCTCGGGGACCCACAACCATCTCTGCAGGCTCAGCATCTCTCCCCTGAACACTCCCTTTTTCCTCTCCTCCCTGTTCCCATCCAGACTCTGGCCGCAGACCCAGGCCTCACTGACCAGCTTCCCACCCTTACCCTGATTTCAAGTTGGCAATGGTGGTTCTCCCGAAGCTGTAGGCATTGTTCTCTGGGGGGTGGGAGGAGGGAGAGGACGACGGTGGGGTCAGGGCACATCCCCTCCTGCCCCCTCCTCTCCCCGCCCCGCCCATCCTGGCCCTCACTGACCCAGCAGGTCCCCTGAGAAGTTGACGGGCAGCACGATGCCTACGGAGAGGACGCCCACGACCACCAGCAGCCCAATGATGTGTCGCTGGAAGGACAGGTAGTGCACAGCGTCGCCGCCACATTTATCCCGGATCTCGTCATCTCTGCAGGCGCCGGGCACGGAGGGACGCGGTGAGGACCAGGGCAACAGAGGGGCCGCTTGGCTCGCCTGCCCTTGCCCACCCCAGCCCACATCCGCCCTAGCCCCTGCCAGTCTGGCAGCAGGATGGGGTTGAAAGGGGGGGCTCTGGGTCCCCCATGTTCTGGGAGGGGAGGGAGAAAAGAGAGAGAGGGAAGGGGAGGGAGAAAAAGGAAGGATGCAGAGAGAAGGGGAGGGAAAGGGAAAATAGAGGAGGAGGAGAAGGATGAGGGGGGAAGAAAGAAAAAGAAGGGGAGAAAGAAAGAAGGAAGAGAAGAAGGAAGACTGCAGAGAGGAAGAACGCGAGGAATGGGGAGAAAAGGAAGTAAGAGGATAATCTGGAAAGGGAGGATGAGGATGGTGGCAGGAAGAGGCAGAGGCGGGAGGGAGGAGGGAGGTCTGGGAAGCAGTGGCGCTTTAGGGGTGCCAGCAAGCCCTTTAGACTTGGGGAGGGGCCCCAGGGGCCCCGGGGCAAGGGCGGTGGTGGTGCTGACCTGTCTGGGCTTCCTGCCTCTCTCAGGGCTCACTGCCTGCCTGCCGCACTCTGGCTCCATCTCCTGACTTCTGCCTGCTGGATACTGGCTCCTGCCTGCTGCTGGCTGGCTGCTCCCAGCCTGCCTGATGCCCCCACCCGCTAGCTGCCCGAGGCTCTGAGGTGGCGGCGTGAGCCCCTGCTCTCAGGGGTGGCAGGGGCGGGGATAGCTGAGGGCAGAGCGGGACCCCAGGCAGGGGGGTGCACAGGAGACTGTCGGGGGGTAAAGTGAGGCCGGCTTGGAGGAACAGCAGGGGTCTGGCTCCCTGGAGCAGGAAGGAAGGTGCTGGGCTGGCTAGGAGCGCTAAGGCCCTCAAAGCTGCTGGTCTCTGGACTTTGTAGGGAGATGACAGGTCTGAAGTTTCACTCTGTTTCTCTCTTTCTTTAGAGACTGAAGACCGTTCACTTACTTTATCCTGAAGATGGCTGTCAGCCAGGAACAGAAACCCTGCAGGGACAGAGAGCTATCGGCTAGAGTCCTCACCCCACCAGCCCGAGCCTCCCTTCCCCCTCAAGCCTCCCTTCCACCCAACCCCGACCTCGTAACCACCTGCAGGCTGTGGCTCACCTGTCACAGCTCCCACAGTCCCCACAGAAACTAGCTCATCCCCAGAGAAGGGGACAGGAAAGGTGCCAGCCCTCAGAGAAGAAAAAGGACCAAGGCCAAAGGGGGTCATCGGCGGACCCTCGTGCCCAGAGCGCAGATCCCCACGAATACCCAAGGGGGCAGCAGAACTGCAGAAAGTCCTGCAGCTGTGTGGGCCAGGGTGGGGCTGGGTGGGGTTCAGGGTTCTAGGAAGGGACCTCAGGCCTGCAGCTAACACGGAGAGTTTGCAACGTGGCTGCCAAGAGGAGAGCGGTGGGCCACGCTGCCCAAGGTCCTGCACCTACCTTCCAGGATGCCCCGGAGGGACCAACCCAGGGTCACTGTGAGCTGCAATCTCCTGCTCTCAAGCCCCCAGGCTTGTCTTCAGACAGAGACCCCACTCAGGGCAGCGTGGGGATACGCGGGGCAGGGCTAGACAGAGAGACCCTCCCCCAACTTCCTACCGGGAGAAGGTACAGGCATAACACGGGATGAGGGAGAGAGGTGCCCTCCAGCTAAGACGCAGGACTGTGCTCCCTGTTGCCAACATCACTTGAGTCTGGGGATCATCTGGACACCTCTGGCTGGCAGGGGTGATAGCTTTGCTTTGCCACTTACCAAGTATGAGTCCAACTCAGGAAGCTGACAGGCTTCTTCTGCTATGGCGGCTACAGGAGCTGCCGCCCCCAGGGCCCAGAGCCTAAGCTGGACTGATCAGTGCCACCCTAGGGCCTGAGGATTAGAGTTCTGACCAGGATTAGAGTTTTAACCCCGGCAGAATGACAGAGGCCCAGGCAGGTAATGTCGGAGTGTGGGGTCCCCTTGCATCACCAATACATGCCTTGTCTACAGGGGCCCCTGCCCCTCAGCTCCAATCTACAAGCAGGTCAGCTGGCCCCAGGCAGCCAGGGGCTGCCAGCCTGCAACCTCTGAGGAGCACAATGGATTCTGTGTGTTTTGCTAGGTGGGCCTGGGAGGCTCATTATTACTTCTATAACCACATCTAAGAAAAAAGTCGTCATTAGTATTGATCACTGGAGGCGGGCACTAAACTCTATCGGGGCAAATGATGTTTAGAAATCACAGATGTTCAACCTATGCTGGTTTGGAGGATGCCATGGAAGACAGAGCCAGGAGTTCTGGGTCCAGGGGCTACCCCGTGGCTCTCGGACAAGCATTACCCTTGCTGAGGAAAAGGCTACACTCCATAGGCCCGACTCCGTAACACTGGAAGCTACAGGCTGCTGAGCCCACCTGCCCTGGAGGAAGGGGTGATAAGAAGTTGAGGGGAGGGCACTCACATTGTCTCTTTGGTCAAAGTCGACGGAGCTGGAGACAGACGTGAGACGCTCATACCGGTCATGACTGTCCCCGTGCATAGCTGAGGCCACACTGGGGGTGGGGAGATGAGAGATCAGAGAGCTGGTGAGTCCGAGTCCCTGGGGAGCCAGGTGAAGTGGATGGGCTTCCACTCCAGAGCTCCAGGGTCCAGACAAGGCACAGAAAGTGCAGAGGCAGAAGCGGGGATGAGTGGCTGCCCTCTCCCTGCCTCCCTTAAACCCGCCCCTTCCCTTCAGGGGACCCGGGGGACCTGGGGGGCACTGACGCAGGGCATGGGGGTGAAGGGATGGGGTAGTGTTCATCAGCACCCCGTGGAGGTTGAAGGAAGAATGTGAGCCGGCCCTGCAGTTCCCGAGCTGACCAGTGGGGGATGGGGGAGCAGAGCCCACACCTGGCACAGGGCAGTGGAGGGGGTGCGGTGAAGAGCAGGCTGGACCAGGAGAGCCCTAGAAGGGCCGGGGGTGAGGGGGGATTGGGGGGGGGTGTCCTCCACCCTCCCTGTTCCCTGACCCCAGCAGCTGCCGCAACTCCAATGCCAGGCCTATAGACAGAGACGGTGATGGACACAGAAGGCCAGACTCAGAGCTTCTCTGGCAGCCCCCCTCCCAGGCCTCCAGAAGGGGTGAGCAGGGAACCCTGGAATAGGAAGAACTAGCTGTTAGGGGGTGAGAAGCCACTGGAGACACCCAGTCTTGTCTCTGCAACCAACAGGATGACTATACTGTGGGTTCTCGGGAGGATGGCTCCTCCACCCCAGCCAACCAGGACTGCTGAGGCCTGCGTGTATGGGGCACATGGGGAGGGATTTCTCCCAGGCTGGGGGCCGGAGGGAGAGATGGGGGTGTGTGGCAGAGACAAGCTGGGGAGCCCCCTGCTCTGCAAAGCACACCACCTGCGTTAATCCGAACATGAGCCTGCAGAGGAGAAAGCTGAAAAGAGAAACCGGCAACGTGTCAGGAAGAGAAGAGAAGCATGAAAGAGAAGAAAAGGGAAAGCTGGTTTAGTGGGGCTGAGGGGGCTGCTGCCCCACATACTATTCCTGTTCCACTCGGTCCCTCTCCTGCCGCCGGCGCCTGGGGACAGAGAACAGACAGGGTTAGCGGGGGCAGGGGTGGGTCTCCAGGGACTGGCAAGGGACAAAGGCCCAGCTGTGGGCCCTCATGCCCCCATGCCCGCTCTGGGACCAGTCCCTCTTCATCCCCCCACCAAAGAGGATGAGAACAGGCTGGCTCTCCTCCTATCCCCGAGGAGTGTGGACGAGATGTGTGGGTGCACGTGTGTTGTGTACGCATGTGTGTGCACACGCAAGCCTGTGTGTAGGGGGTAGGGGCGGGTCCCGGAGCCTTACCTGTCTGCATCTGTCACCAAGGCCAGCCGCCCATAGTCCCAGGCCACCTTCCGGAGGATAGAGAACAAGAACAGCAGTGCCTGAGGAAGGAGAGGGTGGTTGGCAGGAGGAGAGGCTGTTCACCCCCTGGACTAGCCGGGACAGCAGGGCAGAGGGGCAGAATGTTTGTCTTAGAAAGGGACGACTCTGGCTGGGGTGAATGGTCCGAGGCTAGGCTTGGGCTGGGTGATGGGCATTCCCTCCTGCAGTCATGCCTGGGGAGTCAGGGGCAGGTGGGAGAGTGGTTAGAGCTGCAGGTGTTGGCCTGCTATGTACAGGGTGTGAGTGCCAAGGGTGGAGGGTGGCATGTGGGCACTCACAAGGAAGCACATGAAGTCCAGAGCCAGCACGGTGGGGACACCCCCGAACGGCAGGCCCTGCAGGACGGTGCTGCGGATGCGGGCACTGTAGCAGTAGTCCTTGGGATTGCTGTTGTTGAGGGCTGTGGTGCCCAGTGTGGCCAGCAGGAAGGGCAGCATGGCTGCTACTGCCGCATGGTCCTCCTGGGAAGAGGGCAGAGCAGTCAGCTGGGCTTGGCCCCTGTCCCCCTCACGGTTCTGTTCATGGCTCCGGCAGGATGGGCGTGGGCAGGGGACAGTGAGGGCAGATCCCCGGGCTGCCTGGGTGGGTGGAAGCTGTGGCCTCTGGAGATAAGGGCCTGGGGAGGGGAGGGTTGAGTCACATGGATTTACCTTCACTGGCTCTTGGGATGCAACCCCACCCTGGATCTAGAGAACTTGGCCCAGGTCTGGACTAGGGAGACTGGTTTTTCTAAGCTGGAAGCTGTCTGTGAGTCTCTAGCATTTACCTCCTACCACCTCCACACACACACATTGCCTCTCCCTCCCTCTCTCTCTCTCTCTCTCTTTCCCAACACAAACTCTCTGCCTCTGTCTCTGTCTGTCTCAGGCAGGGGGCAGAACTGAGCCTGAGGGAAGATGGGGAGGGTTCTTAGGTCTAAGTGGAGGGGTCTCTAGGCCAGAGGAGGATGGGTCAGGAGCCAGTTACCTAATCCTGATTTTTTCTTTCTACCCCTATTAGAAAAATGGCATGGTTTCATTTGTTCAGTTTTCAACTCTGTTAATCACCTTCCCAATATAATTGGCTTCAAAATAAGATGTTCAGCTTTAGAGTTGTCCCTCTGTCCTCAGAGTAGGGGTCTGAGGATGGAGTCAGAGTGGGAAGTCCATTAAAAAGCAGGACTTCTGGGGCTTTCCTGGTGGCGCGGTGGTTGAGAATCCTCCTGCCAATGCAGGGGACACGGGTTCGAGCCCTGGTCCGGAAACATCCCACATGCTGCGAG
>NC_041231.1:77228530-77267256 GCF_002837175.3 Physeter macrocephalus | reverse complement strand
TGCCTCACTTTACACAGAAGGAAACTGAGGCTCAGGGAGGAGGCCTGACTTGCCACGGTTAGTGGCAGTGTAGGGTCGGAACCTCACCCAGCATCTTCCATATTCATCCTTTGACTTAATATGCATAAAGCACCCTTTTGGTGAACATCCTTCATACACATCCAGCCTATCCCTCCCGCAGCGCCTCCAGCTTTATTTTGCTTCTGGCAGTATCTGACATTATATATGGATACTCTTTGTCTTCTGTCCCCTTCCCCCACTAGAATGAAGCTCCATGGGGACAAGAATTTTCCCCGCATTTTATTTATCGCCATATTGTCAGCATCTAGAACACATAGTTGCTCAGTGTGGAACTGTGGGATTCATTCATTCATTTGATTTATTCATCTGTTGGCTACCTCTCTCGTGGGCCTTCTCCGTTCTAGACCCTGATAATACAGAGAGGTGTCAGACCCGGCCTCTGTCCTATGGAGCAGGTGGTTTCAGACCCTTTTTTTCAGGCCCCAGCTGCCTGAAGATGGGAGCATGTTGCCTAGGTACGCTGGCTGGGACTCTGGAAGGTCCCCTTGGGGAGAGAGGGGAAAGCTGGGGCTTGGGGGAGAGAATTCTTCTTGAGAAGCAGGTCAGGTCCCAGAGCAGCCTCCAAGGCACAGAGGGGACCAGAGGTGTTAACACAGATAGCCTGTGGCCAGAGAGGGAGGGGGAAAGGAGCGTAGCAACCCACAGGGGGTGAGGGGAGGGAGCATGGAGAAGGATTCTGGGAAAGGAGGGCGAATGGGGTGCTGCAGAGGTACCTAGGGCAGGGGTATGTGGGAGTTGGGGTGGAGGAGAAAGGACAATGACATTTATTGACATTTGGGTGGGTTGGAGAGTAGGGGCTGGCATGGAGAGACAGAAGACCGGGCTCCTACAATGCATATGGTCAGATGGGGAGACATTACACAGACCCAAAGAAAAACTTGATTGAAGGCTCAGTTTTCTCATCTATAAAATGGGAATGATGACCTGACCCTCGGGGTGGGGGAAGGGGAGGTGGACCTTATATGAGCCCATCCCTCTGAATGCCCCCAGCCCCTGTTGGACCCCCAAACACATGCTGGATTGTCCTCCTAACCACTTCTCCCTTTTCCCTGGACACAGCCTCTGGGGAGTGTGGCTCTGGGGCTCTGACCCACCCTCTCTGTTCCCCCACCCCTATGGTTGGTGGCCCAAGAGGATACCCGGTTTCCTCCATCCCACTTGACCAGAACCATCTGGGCTCTGTGGGTGCTGCGGGTTTCCTGGCAGGGGCCCAGGCCTCTGCCTCGCTGGGGGCTGTGAGCAGGAGAGCTACAGCCCAGATTTTGCAAGCCTGAAATAGTTTATGGCTGGGCTGAGGCAGGGAGGAAGGAGGGCATGGCCCCAGGAATGCGGGAGGAATGCCTGGGAGGCTTGTTTCTGCCCCCCATCCCTCCTCAACTCCCCAGGGGGAAGCAGCAAGGCTTCCAGCAGGCTGGGCACTGGGTTGCACAGAAGGAAATGGTTTGGACCCTGAACATTCCTGGGGCTGGGGTGCTCTCAGGGCCCAGCAGAGGGTGTGTGTGTGAGGGGAGAGCTAGTCTTCCTTTTGATGTGGGGATCATCTCCAAGGAGGCTGCCTAGATAGACCTATCTTACCCCCTTTAGTCTTCCCCCCGACTTGGCCAGCAGTACCATGGGCACACATCGTCACTACTGGCAGGGGAGGGGGCTGTGTTTTGGCTTGAAGTAGGGCCTCTGGGTCTTCCTTCAAACGGGGAGCTTTCTGAAGTCAGGGTTTCTGTTTTCCCTTCAGATTGGGGGGTTTCCTTAAGGCCTGAGGCTATGATGCTGAGGGGAGGGCTGTGTCACCCCTGCACCCAAATGTTTCCTACGGCCGGGATGGGGTGACCACTGAAACTGGAACCACAGGTGAGTCTTCACCCCTGTTCCTTTAGATCCAAGACTGAATCTTCTTCAAATCTGGCTGGAAAGTGGGAACCCTATAAGGGTGAGTTGAGTCTTGTGGACCAGACACCAGCCTCCTAACAGCCTTTGCCCCCACTCCTGTTCATGGGACACCTGAGGCCCTTACCTAGGTGAGGCAGGGAGAAGCCAGACCCGGTCGCCCATCTGGACAGTCCACTTGGCCTTCCCACACCACACTCCAGGCTCACCCACCCTGCTTGTGCCCTGGGGTCTGCCCCCGGGGAGGGGTTTGGAGCAGACAAGCCAACGCGTGCCAGGCCTCTGTCCACTAATGATACCTGCACATTCCTGAGCCCTGCATCGGGGCCAGTCATCTTCCTTTTCCCGTCTGGCCCTGCGGTGGATGCGGTGGGGCTGGGCAGGGGCCCTGGGGCAGCCAGGCAGCAATAGTGGGAGGCTGGCGCCCGGCCAAGGTCACAAGGTGCCAGTGCCCTCAGGCCCCGCCAGGCTCTGTCAGGGAAGATACAAGCTGTCAAAACTCTGGCTGATCAGACCCCGTCCCTTTTTTTCTGGCCATGGCTTTCTGGTCTCCATTGACAGCACATCCCTTTCCCATCTGCTCCCCCCACCCCTTCTCGTAGACCAGCCCCAGGGGGTCAGTCTGTGGTCAGGGTTATGGAGAATCTATGTAGAGTTGGGCCACTCTGTGGTTAGAATTACAGGGACGGAGATCAGGGTTTAGGATCAGGCTCTGACCAGGGTTAGGAGTCAGCCTGTTTTCTGGGTTAGGGGAATTCGATTTTGGCTAGGTAGGATTAAGGGTCAGGCTGTAGCCAAGATCAAGGGTCAGTCTACACCTAGGATTAGGAGTCAGTCTGTACACAGGATCAAAGATATGGCTTACTCAAAAACGGAGTGGTCTATACCCAGAAGTAGGGGGTGATGGGCACCAAAGGGCAAGTGTTTGTTTTGCACTAGAACTGAACCTACAACTTGGCCACAAAAGGTGACCCTGGCCCAGTTGGTCATAGAAAGCAGAGAGTACAGTTTGCAGTGTGGAGGGGCGGGATTCACTGATCCCTTGGCCATCCCCTCTGGGTACCCACCAGCAGGGGGTACTAGGGACAGAGTGAGGAACCTTATCGCTCTCAGAGAAACCTTCACCATAAGCCCCATGGGGATGGAGCACAGTGTCCAGGCAAGGTCCAGGGAGTGGCTCAGAGGCAACATTGCCCAATGCCATGGCCAGCCAGGAAGAATACCAAGCGATTCCGCAGATGGCGCTTCTGTTTACACTGTACCTCTTGAAACTCATTCACTAGTAGCTCATTCCGCACACATTTCCTGAATACCTACCATGCTTTAGGCCAGAGGTTCTCAAATGTAAGTGCACAGAAGAATCAGTCAGGAAGCTTGTGAAAAAAGGCTGATTCCTGGGCCCCTCCCCAGGGACTCTGGAGCAGGAAGATACTGGGGGCTGCCCAGGACTCTGTACTTGCAGTAAAGTTCCCAGGAGATTCTGCTGCAGTGGGTTTTTTTTTTTTAATTGCTGCTGTGGTGTTTTTGTTTTTGTTTTTCCAGAGTTTTAATAAAACTTTTAATAGAAGATCAGAATACTAATAAGTATCTTCAAGAAAAACAAGGAAAAGTAAGCAACATGAATTCTTTCAGTTAGAATGGCATGGTGTGGTGGTTTTAAGATCATACTTTTGGGACCTGTCCTCGAAAGGCTCATCGGATTAAAACAGGACTGTGGAAGGGACTTCTTCCCTGGTGGCACAGTGGTTAGGACTCCGCACTCCCAATGCAGGGGGCTCGGGTTCGAGCCCTGGTCAGGGAGCTAGATCCCACATGCCGCAACTAAGAGTTCGCATGCCACAGCTAGGGAGTCTGCATGCCACAGCTAAGGAGCCTGCGTGCCGCAACTGAGGAACCCAGAAGCCACAACTAAGGAGCACGCCCGCAACTAAGGAGCACGCCCGCAGCAACTAAGACCTGGCGCAACCAGATAAATAAATAAATATTTTTTAAAAATATAAGGATTGTGGAAAACACCTGTAACACCTTCTGGTGAGTTCAGCGAGCAGAGTGGGCGCCAAGGATTTCTGGGATAAAAGGGTGTGTGACCATTTTCAGAGAAGACCCAAGAAGGCCTTGCAAGAAAAGTCAGGGAGTTTCTCTCTCATCTCTTACCACCAGTAAGCTAAAATTGTACTCGTCTTATTGCAAGAATTGTATAAAACTTAGCTGTTTATCCATCCCAAAGCATTTTCATGTGCTTGGCAAGGTAGGAGAATTCAGGCAAACACACAGAAGATTACCTTTAGCAAAGAAGTATAAAGCAAAGTATAATTAATGCATTAAATGAGGCAAAGGAAAAGAATGCATATAAAAAATGCTGTCTTGGTACAGTGCTAAGGAAGGGAACAATGCATGACAACCATTAATATTAATAACTTACCAATTTCTATAAACAATCGTCCTGAAAAACACGACTCAGGCAGCACAGGTCAACTTTGTTTAAATTGTGGCCCCGTGGTTTGCCCCACTGTCTCCTGCCTCATTCCACCGGCCAGGAACCTTGTCTACAGTTGGTATATGGAAACAACAGGGTGTGTGTCTTTATGTTCCCAATATTAAATCACAATATTGATCATGCTTTTGCGGACAGCACATTTCTCTCTCCCCCAGCTGCTCCCTGGTCAAGAATCTGGCGCTGAAGTGCTCAGTCATTTTGAGGACCTTGCTGAAGGCAGGAAGGCTGCACGGGATGCCTCCCTGCTCCCTGGCTCACTGCCATTGGCGTGTTTCTAGAAGCTTACATAGCCTTTCTTTATTTAAAGTTTCCATTCTTCCCTCTGAGAGTGAATGGACTTCTGGGCCTGCCTGTGGAGCAAGTGCTGGAGGTATTATGCTGCTCAAGGGGGGAGAGAGGGCTGGACTGAGTCCGAGGAGCTTCTGGAGGCCACACCCTCCCTGGCTGGTACTGGGATGGCAGACCCTCTCGTGGGGAGGGCAGGAGGTGACCTTCCATTCCCCTGGCCTGGCTGCAGGCCACCTGGTCACAGCCTTCTTGGATACCGCCAGGAAGTTTTTTCATTTATTCCAGTTAAATTTCACCTTGTTGATTTCAGGCCAGTGTTTCCAGCCAGGGACAGTGTTCCCGGCTAGCCAGGGACTTTCCCAGCCCTCTGGACACTCCCATAACTTCTGGGGCTCACCTCCCCAGGGCATCGCTCCATTTTATTCATTCATTCAACAAGCATTCATTGCATACCCATCAGATACCCCATACAGTGCTAGGCACTGGGTTTGAGAGGTGGAGGCCTGGTTCACAGTGTAGACAGGTGGACAGGCACAGAGGCAGATCATCTCTCTAGTGAGGTGTAAGTATGCCAAAAGATTAAGGGGGCATAGGAGGGGGAACTGATTCGGCCTTGGGGTGCATGTGGAAGGCAAGGAGATAATGGCTTATCCGAATCTCAAATTATGAGAAGGGAGGAGGGGGCTGGAGGGTGTTCAGGCAGAGAGAGTACCCTCCCTGAATGTAAGTCTGGAGTCTGGAAACAGCATGGCCAGGGCTGGTTTAGAAATCACCTTCTAGTGGCTAGATCATGAGGTTTGAAGCAGGGAGAGCATGGGGCTGAGTCTGGAGAGGACTGCAGGTGTGAGATCACAGTAGAGTGTGGGGAGCTAAGGCCTTACCCTGTGGGTACTGGGGAGCCATGGAAGGTTTCAGCTAGAAGAGAATGAGCTGGTTAGGTCTGCTGACACGGTCCATTAACATCAGCACCTAATGTATCTTTCCCATGGTTGTGGGTCCCATGGGTCTTTTTTTTTTTTTTTTTTTTTTGCGGTACGCAGGCCTCTCACTGTTGCGGCCTCTCCCGTTGCTGCATCGGCAGGCGGACTCTCAACCACTGCGCCACCAGGAAAGCCCCCATGGGTCTTTCTTAACAGAGAGGTCTGGGAAGGCAGGCTGCCACGAGAACTGGACAGTGTCAAGAGACACTCAACTGCAAAATGCGGGGAAGGGAGAAGACTTCCAAGCCAAAGTGACCTGGGTTTGGATCCTTCACTGAGCCTCAGCTGCCACGTCTGTAGAATGGGAGCCATCTAATACTGATGGCCAAGTGGTGGTGAGAGAGGGACAGAACCTACACTGCAAACTGTCAGGGAGTGCAGCACAGGGGAGGGGGTGGCTGGAGCTCATTCCAAGCCTGTAACTTGGGGTGGGGGGTAGAGCCTGGTCTCCCAGCCTGGGGTCCTGGCCACCATTCCCACTGCTGCCTGAGCAGCTGTCTGTGGTGTCCCTCCCTGCGTGAGGTCTGATAACAGAGCCTGGGGAGCTATCCCCACCATAAACAGTGGGGCCCTGAGTCTTTCCTGATCTGGTGGCTCAGCCCTGTGTGCCCTGTGGCCCGCTGGCCCTCTGGCTCCAGAGCAGAAGTAGAAAAGAAAGGGGTCTGCCCAGCTTCCTGCAGGCCTCATGGTTGTGCAGGGCTGTCTGATTCCAAACAAACTGTAAACCTGCTGCTTCCCAGGCAATTCCAAGCATTCTGGCCAGCAGGTGGCCAGGCTGCCACTGCTGGGGACAGCCAGGGCCCAGGTCACAGGCCAAGCCTGCCTGACCAGGGGTGAACCTAGACTCATGGTGTCCGGGCCTGGCATAGCTGGCTTGCTGGTGAGATGGAAGGAGCTCCGGGCTGGGAGTCAGGGCTTTGAGATCCTAGTCCTAATTTCCCCACCAACTCACTGTGTGACCTAGGGCAAGTTCCTTCCCTTCTCTGGGCCTTAGTGGCCTCAGCTGAGCCTGAGGAGTTTGGTGATGATGATCCAGGGTCCCTTCTTTCCTGGTGTGCTGGGAGTCTGAGTTCCTGTGACCTAGAGACCCCGAGAGATTGGGGAGCGTCTCCCCAGACCCTGGACAAGGGCCATGCCCACCCTTCTCCATTCATTCAGTTTCAGCTCCAAATCCAAAGAGCAAACCACAGGCAAGAGAAGAAGAACTCTGTTTGGTTAACCAGGGCCTGTGTAAGAGCAAGGCACATCTCCTTGGAAGCTTCCAGGTGCTGCTTCATTCGTTATTCAATTCATTCTTTTATTCAATGAAATTGAAAAATGAATTCATTCATTCATTTGGTTAACGAATATAAACGGGCCCCTACTAGGTGGCAGGTACCTGGGATTTACTAGTGAACCAGACGGGCAGGGCCCTAGTTTACTGGAGCTCACAGGCTGGCCTGGCCTTTCTTTCCTGAGAATCGGGAACAGCAGGCTCATGTGTCATGTCTGGAGAGTAAGCCCCGAGAGCCGTGCGCCCCAGCGGGACCGCATCCACGCTCACCGTGCAGACCCCTGTCCTAACCACTGAGGGGAAATGGAGGAGAGCAAATCTATCCCTGCCCCAGGAAGCCCCCATGCTGGGCAGATACCCAGCCCCTACTTCTGGAGCCGGTGGGGAAGCCAGCCAACACCTCAGGGACCCACAGAAGCCCTGTGTCCGCAGGCATAAAGCAGGGCCCTGCCCCGAGGGTCCTGAGTGAGGGCAGCCTGCAGCTCCCAAGGAGTGGGACTGTTTCCTCCCGGGCCTCTTCCCTGGCATATGGGCTAATATAATGTTCAGTGAGAAGGGGTCGGAGAATGGAGGCTGGACATGGCCCCGCAGTGCTTTGGGTCTGGGGGAACCATCCTGGGGAAGGCTCTGGGTCCTACTAGACCTGGGAAGGGAGAGGAGCTTCCCTGGCCAGCATCACCTGAGCAGCTGACCCCTTGTTGTTCCCTAAGCACGGGGCCGCCCTCCCACCTGGCAAAGGCAAGGATGGTATCAGAGCATTGGCTCAGAGGGGGCTCTGTCCACAGGGGGTGCCTTCCACTAGGGTCATGGGCACCAGGACCATGCCTGCCCTCCCTCCATGCCCATGGCCAACTGGACTACCCCTTCTCCCTCCCTGGCCTTCCCAGCCCCCAGGGAAGGGACGCAGAGGCCCAAGACAGGCACCTAGCTCTGCTTCCCCCACACTCCTCGCACCAGGCTCTGTCCAGATGGGTGCTGACAGATCCCTTCTTCTTTTCTGTCCCCTCCCTGTCTCTTATCTTCCAACGATCTCTGATTTATTTAGGCCCCTGTTGAGCTTGGCTTTTTGGATAGTTTCAGACAGCGTGTTCGGTATTCAAGCTAGATAAACTAGTTTAGTATTCCAAGTCAGTGTTCTCTTGGGGAAACTGAGTTCCAGAAGGAGGACAAGGACTTGCCCAGGCTCACACATCCTCCAGGCTGAGCTGGGACCAGAACCCAGGTTTCCTCAGAATCCCGGGCTGGCTGCCTCCTGGACTTCCTCCAAAACTCCATGAGGGACTGGCTGCATAATTCATGGGGCTCACTGCAAAGTGAAGATGCCATACCACTTGCTCAAAATTATTAAGGATTTCAAGATGGTGACAGCAGAGCATGAAACCAAGTGTGCGACCCTTCTAGACGTGAGCCTTTGTGTAAGGGCACAACTCACAGAGGACAGAGTCCGCCTGTTCACTAGGAGTGGGGACCCCAGCCAGATTGCCCCTGGAAGGTCGGAGGACGTGTGCCTCACAGCTGGACGTGTCTCTGAGCCAGCCAAGCCCTTCCTATTCCCAAGATGAGTAAAAGCCCCAGTTTGGGGATCCCGCCTGCACGAGGGCCAGTGGGGTACAATGTCAGGCTTCACCAAAGTCAGGGGAGACAGATTCAGAGGTGTGTCTTTATTAGCAGTTAGCTGCCTTAACTATCCCCTACTAGAAAGTACTTGGGGACCCTGGGAGGGACTGGAGGTGCAGCCACAGCCCCCAGCAGAGGCTCCAGGCTGAGTGATAAGGGAGGTGCTGAGAGGGAAGAGGCTGCAGCGGCTCCTACCACCTTATGCGAGAAGGAGAGAAAAGGGGCTTTGCTGAGGTACTAGAAGATGAAGTGGCTGGGTCCAGAGCAAACTCAGCAAGCTTCTGGGGACCTGAATTAGCAGCAGCGACTGAAACGGGGGGATTACAGCTCCTGGTCCCGTCACCGAGGTCCCACCCCCTTGGTCCCCGCCTGGGCCTCCTCATCTGCTGCCTGGCCTGAGCTCCTGCCTGGGGCCTGTGTGAGGGGCTGGTCCCCTCCACTTAGAGGGGACTGGAGCCTTCCTGGGGAAGGAGCTGCCTGACCCCTGACCCCTGTCCCCTGGGGCACAGGCTCTGAGCAGGCTGGGTGGCCCAATTTGGGCTGAACTGGGACATTTGGTTGAGCTATAGGTTTGAGGGGAAATCACTGCTCCTCTCTGGACCTCTCCTTCCCGCTGATAAGTGGGAGTTTGGTACCGTGGACTCATTGGCCATCCCAGCGGTCCTTGGGCTGGTTCTAGCAGGCGTTAGGTAAGCCACCTCTCAGTCATGTGGTACCTGATGAACAGGAGTGTCCCCAACACAGATGGGACTTTGGATTCTTGGGCTGATGGGTGTCTAATTGTTAAATAAAAATAAGAAAGTGTTTGAGGTCCCACAATCTGGTCCCCACTGGCTTTCCCAGTTTTACTTCTTACTACCTCCCGTGTTATAATTGATGCCGCAAGAACAGCAAGCTGCAGACACCATGCTGTTTGTGTCTGCTGTTCGAATTCTCTGGAATTCTCTGTCCTGGCTCACTCTTCATTTCTTAAGGCCCAGCACTGTCAGCATCCCTCTTGCCCCTCCTCACGGCTCTCAGTGCATGTACAAATTTAACAGTCTTCTCTGTGTCTGTGTCTCTTCTCCCAAGAGACTGCTGGCTTCTTGAGAGCTGGGACACAGCAGGTGCCTGGGCCACACAGGACCTGAGCCTGTGGGCAGCACCTGGTGAGCAGGACACCTCACAGCACACAGGGGAGAGAAGGATGACACAGCAACACAACTATGGAATCGCCTGGGTGTTGAGGGCAGTAGAGAGAATTACAGGGTGACAGGAAAGCATAAAACTGGGGGTATCTGTAAGTGGACGCTTCCAGAGGCAAGGCCTGACAGGGTAGAAGAAGCCTGAAGGAGCAGAGCATTCCAGGCAGAGGGAACCGAAGGTGTAGGGGCCCTGGGAGGGGAAGGTCTTGTGGGAGGAGCTGGGGCCGCGAGAGAGGGTGGGAGACATGGCTGGGGTGGTCCGGCCGGGCCTCAGAGGCTGTGCAGGGGAGTTTAGACCTTATCCGAAGAGCAAGGTGAAGCTATTAAGGGTTTTTTTTTTTTTTTTTTTTAACATCTTTATTGGAGTATAATTGCTTTACAATGGTGTGTTAGTTTCTGCTTTACAACAAAGTGAATCAGTTATACATATACATATGTTCCCATATCTCTTCCCTCTTGCGTCTCCCTCCCTCCCACCCTCCCTATCCCACCCCTCTAGGTGGTCACAAAGCCCCGAGCTGATCTCCCTGTGCTATGCGGCTGCTTCCCACTAGCTATCTATTTTACATTTGGTAGTGTATATATGTCCATGCCACTCTCTCACTTTGTCACAGCTTACCCTTCCCCCGCCCCATATCCTCAAGTCCATTAAGGGGTTTTAAGTAGGCGAGGGAGCTAGGTGATGAGATTTGCATTTCTAAAAGATCCCTTTTCGCTGCTGTGCGAAGAGTGGATTAGGAGGGACAAGAGGCTATTGCTGTCGAGAGAGGGGACAGAGAGGGGAATGGGCAAATTGAGAGATTTAGCATGGGAGCTGACAGCACTTGGAGATGGGAGGATTTGTAGGGAGAAGGAGGAGGAAGGGAGGCTCCAGGTTTCTTGCTCACCCCTCAGGCCGGTCAGTGGCCCTGGGCAGTCTGTGAGCATCTGCGTGCTGTGCACCTGTGTCTGCCACGGCGCGGGACTGGGGATGCCGGGTCCAGCCTCCCCTCCTCAAAGCAGCTCTATGGGACCGCAGTGTGGAACCAGGCAGCAGCTGCCCAGCTGTTCTCCGCGGTCATTGTGCCCGTAACCCTGTCCACGTGGACAGGGGGACCCAGATCCTCACGGACGCGGACACCACGTGTGTGCACACGTACCCTTTGACTCACAGATATATTAGCAGCATCCTCTTGGATGTAGACATTCAAACACTTACCTGGAGACCTAGATTTACAGAGTGGGCCCCTGCATGCACTTGCTGACATGTGTAATTAGACCTATCAATGATAAAAATAACCAACATTTAATGGGTGCTTGGTATGGGCCAGACTTTAAACACTTCAGACCGATAGAGATGCACAAATATTGACAGAGCGCACTCACAGTACATGTGTGTATAAATCATGCATGTATTCACGTGTGCACAATCTATGCACATGCAGGCACCTAAATATTATGCAGTGCTTTGATATAAATGTACACACATTTATTACAAAGGCACAAGTTGCTGCAGAGATATTTTCAAGTGCACACACAAGCACACTCATATATATGCAGTATACACGTTCCGTTCACACACGTGTACTTTCTCTTTTGTGCCAAGCACACTTGCTGTACACACACATCCTCATACGCAACACAAGTGATACACACTTGCACATACATCACAGGCTTGTGTACACACACACATGTGCAGGACACACAGATACACACTCTTTCACCTTTTCTCACACAGAGCAATTTATGACTGGCCAGGCTCATGTCCGGACTTCCCATTAACATTAATGAGGTGATGTCTCCCGGGTGTTTGGAAACCCTTGTCTTGCCGGGGCAGGGGTGGGGGGATGATGGCCAGGGGGAGAGGACAGGGAGGCCGTGGTCACAGGGGAACAGCTAATTATCCGGCTGACCAAGGTTTGATTGTTTTTCCCACGGCTCCCCCCACTGTCCCCAACACAAGGCCAGGTCTGGCTGCACCAGAGGGTGTTGGGGGCAGGGAGCTAGACTAGGGAAGGGGGAGGGGAAGAAGGGAGCAGGAGAAAATGGTGGGAGGTGGGCGGTGACTGACCCCAATTTCAGTGTTCTCCCTCCCCCTTCATCAGACATCCTCTTTGCCTGGAGCTGGAACTGTTTCCTGAAAGGGTTCAAAATTCCTTAAAGGTTTGTGTCTCTGGGGCCTTGTCCTCCCCACCATGAACCTTGTATCAGAGTCAAATTCAACTTTTCATTTCAGGAACTTTCCCTTGCTGACCCAGGGGGCAGAAAAGGAGCCCTGCCCATATGTTCCCACCTCAGCACAGGATGCAGGAGTAACCATGCACAGAGGTCATTGCTTCCTTCCTCCATTCAGTCTCTGAATCAGTGTTTATTGACCAGGAGACACGGTTTGAAGCAGCTCAACTTCCCACAGTCACCTCAATGAAAAACTTTCTCTAAGCACGAGCGAGTGTGGGCTTCCCAGGAACTCCTCAGTCAGAGAAATGGCTCCCAAGCCTTTTGGGCTAATGCCCAAATCATGATAATAAATGAGAAACTATAATCACTTAAAGGCAATAAACGCAGATAACCTCTGCACACCTCTTGCCTCCTTGCAGAGGTGTCTTTCACATCTTGATTCACCTGAGGCTCGGAAGAGTCCTGTGAGGGTTGCAGGGCAGGTACAGTTATCCCCATTTCACTGATGTGGCAACTGAGGCTGAGAGGAGAGGTTCGCCCATAGTCATGTGACCGGGGACTTGAGGCTCAGTCATGAGGCTGAGACTTGGATCTTTTAAGTCACTTCTCTGTGAATCACTCACACGTTCTCCTTCATTTATTTGTGGGGCTTCCCCTCCAAACATAAAATGAATTAGTCTTGGTGTGTTTCCGGGGAACTTTGTATTGCATCTCTTGGGATGCCTGGAGCTGTGCTGGGGTGGAAGGTGGAAGGCGACGGTCATAGACCCCGATGCTGGGAGGAACCTGGGTGGCCACCTTGTCTCCCCAGGTCATTTCATAGATGGGGACTCGAGGCCTTCTTGAGCCCTGGTGGCCCCTGGATGACTGTCTGGGAGGCTTAGATTAAAGATCGGAGGGCTGGAAGGGGCCTCTTAAGAGCCTGGTCTAAACACTGCCTCCAGGCATGTCCACCTCAGGAATTATTAGCTCAGTTTACAAACAAGGAAATTGGCTGAAGTCATTAAGGCAACAATACTTATTGAACACCTATTACATTATTAAACCCTGAACTCAGTGCTGGATATGATGGAGGAGTCAATGGTCATAGCTCTCAAAAGAGTTTAGAGTCTTGTAGGGAAGAAAGCATTTAGGACTTGGAATCACAGAGTCTGGGTCTGAGTTCCAGCTTAGAAGGTCACTTTTTTTTTTTTTCATTACGCGGGCCTCTCACTGTTGTGACCTCTCCCTTTGCGGAGCACAGGCTCCAGACGCGCAGGCCCAGCGGCCATGGCTCACGGGCCCAGCCTCTCCGCGGCATGTGGGATCTTCCCGGACCGGGGCACGAACCCGCGTCCCCTGCATCGGCAGGCGGACTCTCGACCACTGCGCCACCAGGGAAGCCCCAAGTCATTTGCTTTTGAATGACTTTGAAGGAAAGTCACTTTACCTCCCTGAGCCTCAGTATTCTCATCTCTAGAATGGGGATGCTCCTACCTTCCTTCAAGGCTGTGGTTACAATTTGATACACGCAATGCCTGTCCCAATGCCCCTCACAAACACGATGCTCAGTTGCTGTGTTCTTCCCTCAATTTCCTGCCAGACTCTTCCCGGCTTCACTTCTCCCTCCCCACCCCGACCCGCCTCCCTCCCTCTGGCCACTCTGTCACGACCGACCACCTCTTGTAGAAATACCTGAACTCTCAGCCCAACTTTGTCAAATCCCCCACCATCCCCGGCCTTGTCCAAGCTTGGGTGGGAGTGGGGACCCTCTTAGGAGGGATGCTGAGAGGCATGGGGGCACTGGGGGGTCAGTGGCTCTTCCCTGCAGCCTCTTACTTCATCGCCCTACCACCCAGAGGAGACAGGGAGACCCACAGACACTCCCTACACCCTTCTCCGGCTTCCTCAGTCCAGGACACTGTTTTTCCCAGGAAGACCCATTTCACCCAGCCAGGGGCTCTTGAAAGCTTGTGGGGGAAACTAAACCCCTTTCTCAATGCCCTTAAGGGACTGAATCCAGAGAGACAAATGCATGGATCAACTAGCCCCATCTGGGATGTCCTAGGAGGGGTGGCTTAAAAGCCCCCCAGGGGACATTTGCTCCCCTCCCAACTCTGCAGGTCAGCCCTGTTGGGTGAGGATGCGGGTGAGCCTCTGTGACAGGAGTCTCCTTCCAGCTGAACAGAAAGTGGCCCCTGATAAGGTCGTTGGGGGTCAAGGTCTGTCTGCCAGAGCTCTGCAGAACCTGTGCGGCCTCCCTGTCTCTGTCCAGCCTGGATGGGGACGAGCACCCCAGATGGGGATGAGGACTTCTGAGTATCTGCCCCTGCTGTGCCACCGCCTTCCACCTTGGCCTCAGGTCTGCTCTCTGGGCCTCAGTCCCTTTTCCTGTAAAATGGGTGAATAACCATCCCCACCCCCGCCAAACCTACCCAAACTGGTATGTTATGGGCCTCTCATAAGACTATGAATGAGAAACACTTTTAAATGCCTGCAGTGCCATTTACTTGGAACAGGGGTCCCTTGTGGGGACTTGGACAGGGCTGTGGTGTTCAGGCTAGACCCCTGCACGTTCTTGGTGCGCAGGAGGGCTGCCGATGTCAAGGGACCGTGCGTCACTGGCCCTGCCCCTCCTCCAGCCTTAAGCAGTAGAAACGCCAGCTAAACAGAGCCAAAGATGCCTCAGAATTCTTTTCGGGGGCAGCACGAGGCAGTGGGTCCTGCCAACACCAACACAGAGAGCCTGCTGGCTGCCTGGGTGCCCTGGTCAAGTCCCCTGGGCTCAGCAGGTCCCCGGGGGCTTGGTCCCTTGGGAAGGTAGCCTGGCGGGAATCTCATAGTATTCCAGGTTCAGGGCCTGTCCAGGGGCACCTGGGGCAGGGGGTGAGTGGGGGGTGCCTGGAGATAGTGGGTTGGGAGGGGACTTGCCAGGAATGTGAGCAGAGAGAGAGGAGCATGTGAGTAAACAGTGGACGGGGCAGAGGGCCATGGGGAGCGGGAATGTGGATGTGGATATGGGGGTGGGGGCACTGGCTGGGAGGGGCTGGGGGGTGAGGACCAGGCTGAGTGATTGGTCCCTGGTTAGAATTTCACACTGGGCTGTGAACCTGTCCGCCAGCACTCAGACTCACCAGCATGAGCAGGTGGGGTTGGGATGGGGTACTGGGTTCTGGGGTTCCTCCCCCGACCCCCCAGGGCAGGCCTCTGTGCTTTCTCAGGGGTCTCATCTTAATAGCCTGAGATCTTACGGGGAGAGCTGGGCTCTGTGCCTACTATGTGCCCTGTACCCTTTCTACCTAAGGCTAAGGACCTCTTCCCAGAAAAGGCCCCAGAGCTTACATGTGCTTGTAAAATCAGGAGCGCAGGGTCACCAGGTTCAGAGGCCTGTTTGTTCCATTTTTGCCTCCTTGCATCGCGGCCCAAGGCAAATGGTTTCCCCTCTTTGATACCTCAGGTCCCTTTATCTCTACAGTGGGGATTAAATAATCTCTGCCCACCACTGCAAGGTGTGTGGGGTTGGGGGACTGGTGTGGGCCTCTGGAAGAAGCTGACAGGGCCCCAGAGGTGGTCTTTGTGGGCGAGAGGGTGGGCGCTTTGGCGGGACCCGGGGAGGAGGAGGAGGGGCGCGGAGCACCTCCTTGGCCAGCTCACTTAACAATAAGCACATGATTTAATGCGACCAGTAAATCCTTTTCTACCTCAGCTTCTCAGCTACTGCAGGACAGGCTCATAATTCAGTTTTTTAAAAATAAATTTTATTTATTTATTTATTGGCTGCATTGGGTCTTCGTTGCTGTGTGCGGGCTTTCTCTAGTTGGGGTGAGCGGGGGCTACTCTTTGTTGCGGTGCGCGGGATTCTCATTGTCGTGGCTTCTCTTGCTGCGGAGCACGGGCTCTAGGCGCGTAGGCTTCAGTAGTTGTGGCACGTGAGCTCAGTAGTTGTGGCTGGTGGGCTCTAGAGCTCAGACTCAGTAGTTGCGGCGCACGGGTTTAGTTGCTCCGCGGCATGTGGGATCTTCCCGGGCCAGGGCTTGAACCTGTGTCCCTTGCATTGGCAGGCAGATTCTTAACCACTGTGCCACCAGGGAAGCCCATAATTCAGTTTTAAACAACTCTAGGATTAGGGCTGCAGCTGTGAGATGCAGGGGGTGTCTGTGTGTGTGTTGGGGGGTGCATCTGTCCTGGTGGGCTGGCCACTCTGCCTCCTGTGCAGGGGCGGGGGTGGGGCATGGTGTCCATGGAAGAACTGTCTCAAGCAGAGACCTCATGGCCTTGGGGAGGGTTAAGGCCTTGCAGAGGAGTTCCTAGAACCACAGAATCTCAGGGCTGGAAGGGACCCCAGGCTCCACCATGTTTTTGGGAAGCAGGAGAAAATGGGACATCATCATCAGTCAAGGACAATTGGTCTCGGTTTTCTCATGTTGAATTTATTTGAAGCGGAGCCTGCTTCTAAATTCCCATGAGGCTTTTTCTTATGTTTCAGGTTTTCAGAACTTGAGGATTGGGAAACGGGGATGGAGAGGGACCCTGAAACCCTTGCTCAGAGAGGAGGATGGGGAGATGCGGGTGCTGCGGAAACAGTCTTCAAACCCAGTAACTCTGTCCTACGGAGTGCAGGCTGGGTTTCTGCGGGGGCTGCTCCACCAGCAGGATTAATACTCATGGGAGGAGCAACGGAGACAAGACTCCTCAGAGCCCCAGAGTGCTGCCCTGGAGAGGAAGGAATGAGCTCCTGACAGGGACAGAAAGCAGCTGAGGCATCTGTGACCACGAGGCAGGTCACACAGAGACACCGAGGGGGTAGCCGGACTGCCCTGGTTCAAATCCCAGCCTCCCCAGTTACCTAAGTTGTGTGGTCAAGTTACTTCATCTGTCTGAGGCACTTGATTTGAAGGTTAAATAAGATAGTAATTCAAGAAATGTTTGTCCCATTTCCCCCAAAAGGGTCTCAGAGATTTGTAGTGCACAGAAATGGAGCCTTTCCCAATGGGCTATCCTGCTTCCGGGCGTAGCAGGGCATTTGCCCCTGGGCACGTGGGGTGTTTGCACCTGGGCATGGTGGGATGTCTGTCCTACAGACAGCGGACTCCTTTGTACGCTAGCTGGATGTTCTTCTCTCGGCTCCCAGGACACCCTGCGCTTTCTGATTTCTTTGGCCTTTTCCTCTGCCTGCTCTGGAGAGAGTGGGCCCAGGATCTCATCCACATCTCTGGCTCCCGTCAACACCTCCACCCGCAGCTCCTGTCTCTAGCCCTCGCCTCTCCCCCAGACCCCTCCCTCCCTCCCTCATTGTCCTCCCCCGTCCCCTGCCACACCTGCTCCTCCTCTGGCTTCCCTGCTCATCCATGAAGCCAGACCAACCGTGACTGCAGAGCCCTGTGGCCAGACAGCCAGCATGTGCAAGTTCTGGTCAGTTCTGCCTCTCAAACCTGCCGAGTCCTCCCAAACTCTCTTCTTCAGCTGCCTTCTCTATCAGGCTTCCAGCAGGTTCTCTGGCTTCTCAACCAGACATGCCCCCCAACCTCCACCAGTCTATCCCTAAGAGGTCACCAGTGAGTTGTTTAAAATGCACACTATGTCATGCTTTAAAAAGCTCTGATGGTTCCCATTACCTACGGGATAAAGAGCAAACTTCCCAGCATACAATGGGGGCCTCCCCTCCTGCCTCCCGCCCTTCCTAGTCCCTGTGCCTTCTGCCTTGGAGTCCTGAGCTCAGTCACCCTGGCCTGTGTCCCTCACACTTTCCTACCTCTGTGCTGTGGCAGAAGTTTTGCCCTCTGCCTAGAATACCTTCCTCTGCTTCTCCGTCCCACAAAGCGCCACCTCAGTGGAGCCTCCATCACTCCTTCAGGCTCTTTCTCTGTCCTAAGGCCCTCCAGTGCTCCTCCCAGGCCTCCAGAAGCAAGTCTCAATGGGTCAGGGTCCCAACAGGCTTCTGAGTCTGTCTTAAAGGGGTAACTGAAGGGAGTTGGATGCAGGGCTATTTAGTGGCGTGTGAGCAGAGCCAAGGGAACCAACATGGGTTGGAGCCACCCCTTGGCCTGTAGGGACCAGGGCAGTAGCCATTGCTGCAGGAGAGGGGTCACCTGCCAGGATCTGTGGCCATAGATAGAGGGAGACAACCCACTGCCAAACTGTGGTCTAGCAAGGCTTCTGGGGTCCTCTCTTTTCTCCCATCCTCAGGTCACCTGCTGGTATCTCCCATTGGCTCAATTCAACGAGAAGCCAGAGGGCGGGGGAACTGGGGTGATGGTGTCCTTGGGAGCCAGCCTCCCCAAACAGAGAACAGTGGAGAATGGGCCTTGGACCCCAGCTCCTGGTGTGGTTGCCTTGGTGCTCTGGCCCCAGTCCACCTCCCCAGTTACATGCCTCTCATGGCCTCTATGACTCTAGCTAAACGGGCCCCTGAAACTGCAGTGCCCCAACTTGCCAAGTCTGTACCTTAGCAATGTTATTTCCTGAGTTTCAAAAGCCCTTTGCCAACTACCTGTTTTGGCTGAGGCTTTGGACCCTCAGCTAAGGTAGTGCCTCTGAGGGTCAGGACTAGGTTTCAAAAGTGCCTATTTGCTGCCCACCTCATAGTAAGTGCTCATTTAAATGCTTATGGAATTGAATTCTAGCACTTGTGTCACTGTAGAAGGGTGATTTGCTTATGTTACTCTCTCCCCACAATCACCATCTCCTTGAGAGCAGGAAGCAAGTCTAACTCTGCTCAGCATCCCCCAGCACCTAAGATAGTGGCTGTTTAAATAATGTCTGCCTGCATGAATGAATGAATATGTGGGGGGCAAAGCAGACAGAAAGAATGGGCTACATAAACCACATGCTCTGAGAGTTCAGAAAGAGACACTGCTTCTAGTTAGGGAGAATCAGGGAAGACTTTACAGAGGCGCTAACTTGGGAGTTGGCCTTGAAGGATGGAGTTGTGAGGAAGGGTTGGGAAGGCACTTGCGGTGGGGGGGAATGGCACGTGCAAGGGCCCCGGGGCAGGAGAGTCCTGGCTTCTTGGGGAAGCCCAGTGGGGTTGGGGAGTGTCAGGAGGTAAGTGAAGAGAGGCAGGAGTGCTCTGGTTGGCCACCCAGTTTCCTGTCCTTTCTTCTGTGCAGAGTCTTTCTCTTCCTTTCCCCCAGCTTCTCTTCCACTTCTGCCCCACCTCCTCCAGGAGCTCCACAGATTGATCTGCCCCTCTCGGTATTCCCGTCTCTCTGGCTCAGCACACTCCCTGCTCTGCCCGGACTGTGAGCCACACCCGGGAGCTCTGCATCGGCTCCTCTGTTCTCTCCCCGTCCCTCCTCCTTGGGCCCTGGCTCTGAGCCTCAGGGAGCTTGGGCTGTGAGTTCGAGTTTGGGCAGGAGCCCACTCACCCCACAGTGACGTGTTGGGACCGTCTGGGCCGCAGGGAGCCAGACGGGAAAACCGCCAGTCCACGGAGCAGGGTGGCTGGCCACAGTGCGCCAGCCTGGGTGCCCACCCCGCCCCTCCCAACCCTCCCTTCCCTGAGGGGTGTCCCCAGTGGACTGGCCAGTGGCCCGTGGCTCTGAGGGGAACATGCTTTCTGCAGGCTGTGGCTGAAGAAGACATGCACCGGCTGCCTTGCCAGCTCTGTGTGGGGAAGGGGGAGGTGCCCCTTGCCAGCCGGCACCCCACAGGACGCCAGCCACAGGCAGATTGACCAAGGCTCTGGCCTCTGTCCCCTACCCCACTGGTCACTTTCCCCTTGGGGCCCCTGATGGGAAAGCCAGAGCCTCCAGTACTGGAGCGGGGGTGACCCCCCCAGGAGGGTGTTTATGGGCATGGGCTCGGGGCCTGAGAGAAGCTCACACTGACTGGGACCACTGGTTCTACAGCTGGCAGACTGTGGTGGGGCACAGGGAGGGAGCGCCCACCCCCCGAAACCTGGGCTCCCTTCCATTGCCAGCCATCTACCAAGCACCTACTGGGTGCCTGGCTCCCACTGGTCCTCAGAGGGCCCGGGGGAGAAGAGGCCAGAGAGGTCCCAACAGAGCCTCTCGGGCCTCCTTCCCATCCCTTCCCCCAGCCCTCCCAGGCCTGAGGCAGGCACCCGAGGAAAAGGGGTGTTTGCCGCTCCAGTGATGCAGAGAGGGGCCTCCTCTGAAAGGGGCCAAGCGTGGAGGAGTGGGCCCTGGGAGGGGAGGCTCTAGAGGGGGTGAGGTCTGTGGACGGGGCTCGCTGCCCAGTGGTGGAAGGCAAACAAAAACAGAGCTCATTCTTACCCTACAGCACGGCCCCCTGCAGTGAGGGTCTACGTCCAGGCTGTTGGTTTTCTTCCAGAGCAATAAAGAGAATCAAGACAAGGATCCTGTTTCCTTCAGATTCACTTATGGATTCAATCCTGCCCTCCCTCAGTGTTTGCCTGGTTTGTTCCTTCCTCTTCCTTGGTTCGTTCGTTTGTTCGTTCATTGATTCAATAAATGCATCTGAGTACTGACAAGTACTTGGCCTTTTGCTGGGCTCTGAGGGTCTAAAGAAGTGGGGAATGCGAGTTCTTAACCTTTTGGGGAGCAAAAGTCTTCTTGATGAGTGATAAGCAGTATATATCCCCTTTCCCAGAAAACTGCCTATGTCACCAACCTGGGTTAAAAATTCCTTAATGCTATCAGCCTTGCCAGGGAGGCAGACATGAAACCGGGAACTAAACACGGTGTGATAAATGCTAAGTGGGTTTGATTTCTAGCTTACTAAGTAAGTCTCTTACCTCTTTGAACCCCATTTCTTCACCTTTAAAAAGGGGATAATTATATCACCTCTAAGTGTCATTGTGGAGAATAAATGAAATAAACTCTGGAAAGGGCCTAGCAGTGCCTATGTATAATAGGCGCTCATATATATGAATTCTCTTTCCCTCGCCTACTTTTGCTTGAGCGATGCAAACTCCTGTGACAGCCCTAAGCAGGGAGAGCAAACACTCTAGCAGGGGCCTAGAGGAAGGGTCCTGTCTGAATGGGTTCTGAAGGATGATTAGGTGTTTATGATAATCTCTCTCTCTCCCTCTCTCTGTTCTTTTAATGCAAAAGCTCTGGTCCGTATCAGCAGGAGCCAGTCATGGTGCTAGAAATCCTGCTTCTCAATAATGTTAACGCTTGTCTGACACTCTGTTTGTGCCCTGCACTGTTCTAGGCATCTTGCATTTATCAGGTGACTCAAGTGTTATAACCCTAGGAGACGGGTACTATTATCACTCCATTTTACAGAAGAGAAAACTGAGGCACAGGTAAAGCAGTGTCACACAGCTGATAAGTAGCAGAGCTGGGATCTAAACCTACCTGGTCTGGCTCCAGAGTCCTTGCTCTGAACCACTACCCTATACTGCTTTATCAGAGTGGCTCTGCTTTCTTTCCCAGGTTTGAACCTCTAACTCCCACTCATCTTGTTGCAGATCACTTCTGTTGGAACAAAGGATCCAGGTCAGAAAATGGAAGTCCTAGAGGAAATCTACTTCCCCTCCCAAAAATACAAGTTCAAGTTTAAGCGTAGAGGTGAGGGGGAAGGATGTCTCTAGAGGAAAAACTTGAAGGAGGGGTAGGAACATCAGCCTGGAGCCAGAACAGCTAGTTTGGGTTTTGTTTCTGCCATTTAGAAACCAACCTCTCCAGGCCTCCATTTCCTCATCTGTAACGGGCATGGCAACTCCAGTGTCACAGACTGGAGCAAAGTCTATAAAACCCTTTGAGGCAGCTGCCCTGTGTGCCTCCCGTGGCCTCTTACCAAGGGCCAGTCCTGTTCCAGGGCCTAATGTCTGCCTCTCCACAGACTGCAACCCCTCCAAGGCAGGGCTGGGTCTGTGTTTTTCTACCAGCTCTTGGTACCATGTCTGGCACATGTGGCACTCGATAAATGCTTGCTAGATGAAGAAACCAAGAGGCACCTCCGAAATGTCAGACCTTACTTACACCAGGAGACCTCCTTCCTTTTCGCAGTCTGGAAGCCTGATCCGTCCCTGTCTAGGGAGTTCCAGGAGAACAGCCAGGGTTCCTGGAGGCATGCCTTTCCCAGGGTCCAGGAGAAGCGCCTCCCCCAAAGCCACGCTGTCCTCGGCCCAGCACTGTCAACCCCCACCAACCCAGCCCTCAGATGTCTAGCAACGCCCAGAACACGCTGGAACCAGAAAGAACCCCTCAGCCCCCAAGGTACAGACAGGTGGCCTGAGAGGGACCAGGTCACCTCAACTTCATGCAAAGAACCTGCCAAAGTTCTTTTATTAATACACTGGCCTTCTACGCACAGTCCCCCAGAGACCCACCAGGAAGGCAGGAGCGGGGGTGGCCAGCAAAGAGGTCTAGGAACCAGCCTCTATCAGAATTTTATTCTGTAACTTGCATCCTATATACTAAGCCATAAGGTCATTGGTTATTTGAAGAGATCTGTGGTGAATTCCTGTGTAAAAGTAGAGAGAGAACTCCTTGAGGGAACCTTTGTATAAATCTAGGTTTGCTTAAAGGGAAGCTGAAGCTTGCCCCAGGCTCCCTGCTCTCAGACCAGAAAACCAAGGTCCCAAGGGTCCAAGTGCTTTGCCCAGGACCCAGGAGTAGAGTCTGAGCAGAGAGCAGGCCTGTCCCCCCCAGGGAGGAGCTGGGGAGGCAGCGGACTCAAGGCCACGGCAGGCAAGAGCAAGGGCCTGTGCAGCCACGCGAGGGTGCCGGCAGGGGTGAACAGGGCGTCCTGAACAGGTGAACAGGGCAGTGTTGCCACGGGTATGGTTACCTGACCATCCACTCTGGGTCAGTGGACCTTCATGCACGTGGACAAGGCAGCACAACCTTGTGCACCAGGGTCTGAGTCCAAAGCAGTGCTGCCAGAGTGGGGCCCAGCCGGTCATTGCTGGATGATCACCCAGAACAACTAGAATGGATTCCGTTCCCCTCCTCAGCAGCTGGCCAGCTTTTAGTGAGGGAATAAGTCAGGTATGCAAAGCCCTAAGTTTCCATAGACTTTTCTCAATCACCCTCTTAGCAGCACAGGGCTCTGTGCTGCTAAGGGAGGGGGGCTGGGTGCAGATGGGAGTAGAGAGTAGAATAAACAGGAACTACAGTCAGTCCTCAGCCTGAGGGGTCCCTAAATCTGCAGGAAGGGGCTGCCATAGCTTGTGCCCACAAGGAGAATTTGAGGAGGGCAAGCACAGTGGTAGGAACAGCAGAATACAGAAAAACTGCAGCTCTAGATCGTTCATTCTTTAATTCATCTGTTCAACAACTATTAAGCACCTAGTATGTGCCAGGCACCATTCTAGGCTCTGTGGATACAGCAATGAACAAAACAGATAAAAACCCTTCCTTCCTGGAGCTCACATTCTGGTAGGTGAAGATAAAAAACAAAACAAAACAGAAAAACCCTGATAAACATGCATATACATCAGTAGCCATAATTACTCCAAAGAAACATAAAGCAGGGCAAGGCAAGGGGGTGGAGAGTAGATAGGAGATGGGAGGCAGGTAGGAAAGGCAGGTAAGTTTTCTCTGAAAAGGTGACATTCGAGTAGAGACATGAGGGAGTGAATCATATGGATATATGGGGAAGAGCATTTTAGGCAGCAGGAGCAGTAAGTGCAAAGGCCCTGAGGCAGGTGTATGCTTGTGTTGAAGGAACAATGATGAGGCCAGGGTGGCTGGAGTAGAGTGAGGGGGCAAGTGGAGGGACTGAGTTCAGGGAGGTAGCAAGGAAGCAGATCACGTGGGGCCTTGTTGGTCACAGTACAGTCATGAGTGAGCTGAGCAGAGGAAGGCCGTGATCTGACTTATACTTTAACAGGCTCACTCTGGCTGATGTGTAGAGAATTGACTATAAGGGACAAGTGAGGGCAGAAGCAGAAGGCCAGCAAGGAGGCCCTACAGCAGACCAGGTGGGAGATGATGGTGGCTTGGAAAGGGTGTAGCAGTGACCTTCTGAGTAATTGAGAGAAAGTGGTCAGATTCCCTGCTCTACTACTTTCTAGCTGTGTGCCCCTGGGCAGATTACTTAACCTCTCTGAGCCTCTATTTTCTATCTGGAAAACACGGTTGATAATAATACTCAGCTACTTACCTGGTGGGATTTGGTGATGCCTACACAAGACATAGCACTGTGCCTGGCACACATTTGGTGCTCACTCAGTGCCAACTCTTAGTCATTATTAACCCCCAGGAACCATTGCTCTGGGAACCACATATTCAAGGTGGAATTAACTGAGCCCAGAAAACCCAAGGAGATCTGAGGGGCCAGCTGGATCTGGGGGAGAGGGTCTTAGGGCTCAGTTGGGCACTGTCCTCCCATTGCCTGCTTCGGGTCCCATGCCCCTGGACAGAGGTGCCTTTCGGCCTCCTGTTTATTTGTTTGCCTTTTACCTGCGTTGAAGTTTCAGCTGAGAAATCAGCCCCGCCAGTCAATGGGCCCGGCATCCCGCCACATGGGCTGCCAGAGACTCCTGCAAAGTCTACATCGCCTAGGACAGTGAAGCGGGAGGGGACAGCAGGGAGTTCACAGCCCACGGTTCTCCCTGGCAA
Organism: Physeter macrocephalus; assembly: GCF_002837175.3. Taxonomy (NCBI): domain Eukaryota; kingdom Metazoa; phylum Chordata; class Mammalia; order Artiodactyla; family Physeteridae; genus Physeter; species Physeter macrocephalus. The sequence continues at coordinate 77,242,816 of NC_041231.1, read as the reverse complement.
GGATGTGACCCTCAGAGATGACCGTCAGAGAGGTAATGATGGGGGGAAAACCTCAGGGAGTTAACTCAGTTCTCGGGTGGATACTGGTGGCTGCAGTGCCTTCAGGACTGACCCTCTGGCTGTGGACAGGAGATGGCTATGCTAAACAAGGGATGGCTCCGGGAGCAGCTGCTGACATTTGCCCTCCCTGGGAGATACTGGCTTAGAAGCCTGAAGCCTTGGTCTACCCCTGCTGCTGCACCGGGATGGCTCCGGGAGCAGCTGCTGACATTTGCCCTCCCTGGGAGATACTGGCTTAGAAGCCTGAAGCCTTGGTCTACCCCTGCTGCACCCTCGCCTTGACTTACCCTCTTATCTGTTTATTCAAAATACTGAAGCCTGCTGTGTGCCAGGGCCTGGGCTTAAACGTTCCTCCCACAAAGAGCATTTCTTAGGAAGAGTGAGAGTCTCATGGGGAGAAACAACTTCTGCCTATGGGGAGTCTCCAGGCTCTTACATCCAAGGGCTTAAGTCTTGAAGAGTTAATCCAGTGGCCCTGCAGGCCACACCACCCCATAGCCCTCTGCTCTGGAAGCTAGTGGGTGAGCTGGGGGCCTGCCCTAATCTCTAGCTTAAAGGGTAGCAGACCTCTGCCTCTGGCCATGGAGGCTGACCTGGATGGGGTCTTCAAGCTACTCCCTGCAAATGGCCAGTCCCCCTCTGCCCCAGAGCCTCCCCCAGTGTAAGCAGCCCCTGCTGCTTCTTCACACCACCTCAGGCCTCAGGTATCTCTCCAGAAGGCTCTTCTCCCTGCCCTAAGCTCTGGCACTGCTAGTCCAACCTAGAGGTATGCCCAGTGCCTGCTTCCTATCCAGCCCAGGCTCCCCATGTCGAGGATGGTGGTGGGAACAGGGCTGAAGGTCGGGCCTGGGGCCAACAGGGCCTGGGAAACTGCGAAGTCCGCGGTGGGTCAGGAGGGCCCAGCTTCTGTTTGTTGGCCCTGAGCTGTAGACACAGGAGGAAGCATCTTGTCCCTTCCCGCGTCTCCTCTCTGGGCTGAGTTCTGCCCTCCTCCCTTCCCTGGTCCTCTGTGGTCACAGGCGCTGCCCCCACCCAACTACCCAGGCTGCTCCCCTTCTTGTCCACCCCCCTGCTCCTTGGCCACCCTACTTCAGGCCCACTCCAAGTGGGGCTTACATGTAAAAATAACCCAGCTTTTTTTGAGCTTGTTATCTACTATTTTTATCAGATGGTCCAAGCAAAGCATGGCCGAAAAAAGGGAAAATCATACAGCTCTGTTTGCCAGGCTCTATAGAAATAGCAACAGGGTGGGCTATTTTTAACAAGATGAATACCCCTGTCCTCTGAGGTCTCCCCTGGCCCTACACCAGCCTCCTTTGTCTCTCTGCCTGGACAGCAGATTTTAAAATATACCCAGAGTTGCCAAACCACTAAATGCACCCAAGACGGTGACTGAGGCACTTGGAGCCAAGGAGGACCGTGGGGGGTAGTTTTTCCCTTTTCCTTCCCTCCTGTGAAGGAAATCACACTCTTTTGTTTGAAAAGCCTTCCAGGTCGGTTTTCAAGGCCTTTTCCTGGTTGTCCCACTCCCACGGGAACAGCAGAGGTTACTCTGAAACATGCGGTGGTTTGGGCAGAGTGGCCCCAGAGGCCTGGCTCCTGTGCCGGGCTATGGCAGGGCAGGGACACAGAAGGAGCCCGTAGAAGCCAGGGCTTCGAGCAGGGGCGGCAGGAGACACGTGGGGAAGGCTGTGGGCTGGGAGGCACCGGGTCTGCACTCCGCCACCGTCCCCACGGTAGGCTGAGTCACCGCTGCCTCTCTGCTCGGCCATGACAAAGCCAGTCTGTTACACACACCCATCACTATGGGAAAGCCACTTCTCACCCCAGAGCAGTGACTGGGGTGAGAACCAGCCCTGGAGTCAGGAGACTTAGTGAGGGAGCAAGTCACAGCCTCTCTCCAGGCCCCAGTGTGCCCCTGTATACCAGGAGGGATGTGACTAGCCGGAGCCATCTGGAGTGTGTGGCTGGGAAGGAAAAAGAAAACAGAAACAAAAGGTAACATTCACCAAGCACTTAGGGAGTCCTTGAATGAAACACTGTGTATCAGTGTATTGTTATCTCCCTTAATTTTCACCACAACCCTATTCCTGCCCTTTACTGAGGTGTACAGAGCGGTCTCTCTTTCCTAGGGGCTGTATGTGAAATCCAGGAGAGGTCTTGGATTACATGCTCGTCCCAGGACCCATCACTGCCCAAGGGGATGGGATTCTACGACAGGCCATCTCTGATCCCAGGCCTTCGCTGTAGCCAAGAGCATGGGGACAACAGTTAGCAGTCCTGCCAGAACTACAAGTAGCAGGAGTGCTAAGCTGCTCCCACCAGATGCTGCTGGAGAAGGGATGGGGAGTCTGGGCAGAGAGACTGGCAGCACCCTCTATAGGTGGTGCAGCCAGGTACCGACTCCAGATGCCCCCATCCCATGCCCTCCTACTGACCTTGCTGGAGAGCTATTCTGCTACAGGTCAGGGCAAAAGGAAAGAGGGGTGGGTCATGGGTGGGAAGAGGTGAAGAGGACCCTGGAGTGACTCCACTTCTGCCACACTGGATCCCCGAGTCCCCTACCCGCCCACGCCGTGCTCTGTCTTGTCTCCAGGCCTTCGCAGAGCTGTTCCTTCTAGAAGCAATCCCCTCCCCCACCCTCACCTTCTCCATCTCATAAGCACACATTTTTCAAGACTCATTTCAATGGCCCTTTTCTGGGCAGCCTTCTCCCCTTTGTAGGCAGGATGGGGACTCCGGAGCCTCTGACATACACCTCTACCCGGCCCTTAAACGCCAGGATATGGTGACTGCTGTCACTTGCTTTCCTGGGGCAGGGACCACGGCCCATTCGTCCTGTTCCCACAGGCCAGCACAGCATAGGAGTGCCAAAGATGTCTGCGGAAGGGATAGAGGGAGAAGAGACCGAGGAATGGGGAGTGAGAAAGGAAAATGAGGAGAAAAGAACAGGTGGGGGCGGGGGGACGGTGGAGCCAGAGCAGTCGCAGCCCAGGGCCGTGGGGGAGGGCGTTCGGGGAGGGCATGTCAGGAAGGGAGGGAGGGCTTTGCGCTGGGGCCAGGAGCACAAGTGGTTTCCCCAGTCCTGGAGGAATCTGGACAGAATCGCTCTCCTGAGAGGCTGGTGTCATAAGTGGGAAGTGGCAACCTGACCATTTTTTCAGTAACATCTGTCGATACCCACTGTCTGCCTGGCACTGTGCTGGGCACACGGTCCCTCTTCTCTGCTGACTGCCCTAGGAAGGGGGATCAGAGTGACGGGGAGAAGGACCCTTGAAAGCATCTGGAGCCCCGAGGAAACGGAGCTGCCCCTCTCTGGACAGCGGGTACCCACCAGCCTCTCCGCCTGGCGCCGTGGCTGGCACGCTGCTCAGAGGACGTTACGTGGCTGGGACATCACTAGAGGCCATGAGGCCTTTCAGTCTTGCCCTGCTTGAGTCTCGCCCCCGCAGGAAGCCCCGAGAGGAGGAGTGCAGGCTCCCACAGAGGTTGGCTCCCCACCCCAGGGAAGAACGGAAACAGGAGGGGAGGGAGTCGGCCGGCAGTGGCTGCCCAGCCTGGTAATGAATCGTCCCAAAGTTTGCCGCCCTGTCTGAATAGCTTTGCTTCTGAAAGGGTTTTGTGACAAAGGGGACATTGACGTCCTCCACCGGACAAGGAGGGCCGCCCGCGTGCACAGGGGAAGCCCCTTTGGGGAGCCGTCAGGAGGCAGCAGCAGGGATCCAGACATGGAGCAACATTCTCTCCCAGAATCCGCCTGGTGGGCGTGACTGGGTTCTCCTTCTTTCTGATTCTGGGCCTGAAAGGGCTCGGGCCTGGTGTGTATGAGGTGATGGAAGACCTCCTTGGTTGCATCTGCGGCCTGAGTGACCAGCTGGGCTGGGGCGGGGGCCCAGGAGAGGGTGGGGCTGAGCTGGCATACACAGAGCGCTTGGCTGTTCAGTTGAGAGTGGAAAATGCCTTTTGAGTTGAGTGCCTTTCCTGGACACTCCCTTCTCCTGGGTCCTGATGGTCAAGATGCTCCCTAGGCCTCCTCAAGACCCCAGCCCAGGTCGTCTGTACTTTTAGAGGCTGGGGTCTCCATCCTGCCTGTCTGGGGGTCCCCGTGGCTTCTGGCAAAATGAGCGGCCTAGGGTGGGGGCCCTAGAGCTCACGGTTCTGGATTTGATTATGATTTTGTTTGTTCAAAAGTTATTGGGAACGGTATTTTTTGTTGATTCAATTTAATATGCATATGTATGTGCATATTTGGTTTTCTCCACCAAAAATCTGGCTCTGTGGAGCCTAATTGGTTTGTGGCCCCACCTTTAGGCCTGAGGTAATTCATGTATTTAATCAGGGGACTTTTTATGAGTGTGAGATGAGCCAAGCAATGACCACACATCTGGAGGCCCAAGGGCTACCCTCACTCGATGGGCCTCTTTTGTCCTGCCCCCTTGAATGTGAGAGAGGGATTGGACAAGAAATAGCCCCGAGATTGCCCTTGTTGAACCCATAGGGACAAATCATGGCTTGATGGGTTGGCCTGCCCTGGGTCTTCAGCCATACCATGTTATGGGACATCCTCCAAATGCCTACTCAGTGCCAGGCACAGTGTCTGCTGTGGTTTGGCCCATGAGCCCTGCAGGTTGCGTCATCAAAATATGTGTGTGTGTGTGTGTGTGTGTGTGTGTGTGTGTGTGTGTATGCGTGTGTGCGTGTATGAGTGTCTGTGTGTGTCCATGCCTTACCAGAAGTGGTATCAAATAAGAATTCTGACTCTGCCACTTATCTGTATGAGGATAACAATAGTATCTCTGTGGCAACTGACTCATCCTACCTGTACCTTGGTTTCCTCATCTGTGAAGTGGGGATAATGGGAGTAACTACTTCATTGGTTGTTGTGAGGTTAATATGGTAAAGCACTTAAGACAATATTTTGCCCATAGCAGGCACTAATAAATGTTAGCTGTCACTGCTACAACTACTACTATCACCTTAGAAGGTGTCTCAGGTCCAGTTCCCCAGAAGCAGATGCTGAGACGGGGAATCACAGCTAAGTGATTTCCTAAGGCGGAGCTCCCCAAGGACACTGGCAAGAGACTGAGTGTAGCTGGACAGGAGATGAAGAGGCCAACAGGGGTGCAGAGGGTGCTTTCAGCCTGTCCCACAGGGGGGCTCTCAAGGTTGTCCCTGTCAGAGGTAAGGGAGCTGGGATCTACTCTCCTGCTCCCTAGTCATTGGCCAAGGGCCACTTTGGGGGTGTAAACTTCCAGGTACTTCTGGCTCTGCAGGCAAGGCAGGTCCTGTAGCCTGGGGCCTTCACCCAGGGAAGTGTGCCCAAAGGAGAGGGCCACAGAAGGCAGAGGAGGTGCCCAGGCCCCATAAAGAGATCTGGGGGAACCTGGAGGATCTGAGGCTGGCACCAACAGTGTCCTCCAGGGAGAGCTACTGTGAGGGGCAAATGAGCAGGGCCTTTCCACGGCAGGCTCTTGATCAATGGTAGTCCCAACCTTTCTGCCTCACCAACCACAGGCTGCTTTTGGTCCAAGGCCAGGGTTACCCCAGGTGTCTGCGAGGTCCCAGCCAGGCTCAGAGCGTCATATATTTGTGTAGGACAGTGGCTCCAGCCATGCTCAAGGAACCAGCGAGAAGAGCCTGCCTGCTTGGCTGCCTGAGCACCGTGGGAGACAAGGAGCCCTGCCAGCCAGTGCAGGCTGCCCTGGATCTGCCCCAGGGCACTGGTATCAGGAAGGAGGGAGAGGCTGTGACAATGTGACAACCACGTGCATCCCCCCAATCCCTCCTAGACACATCTGCCACCTCTTTCCTGCCCTCTCCCTTGCTCTGCCATCCATCCCACTCACATGGGCAGTCCTGCCCTGGGTAGCCCTGAGCCCCACAGCCCAGGTCAGCTCTGACGGGCCTGGCAGCAGCTACCCAAGCCATGGCCTATTAGTGTTCTCCTGGCGGGACTGCATGCCTGGGTATCAGAGGGAATGTTGGAGAACATGGCAGGCCCTGCATCCCTGTCTCCTGTGAAAAGCCTAGACCCTCCTGGAAAGTTCCCACGGCCAGGGGGATTCAAGGGGAGGCAGGAAGGCCACCTATTGGGGGTGATTCTTGGGGGACCCCACATGAAGGATAACAAGAATAACCTATTATCACCCACGATGTGGTGAGTCATCACTGCATGTCAGGTGGAACCCTTTATAGGAACAATTTTATTCAAAGCTCGCCACAACTCCAGGAGGTTTCTGCTCCCAGGTCGGAGAGGCAAAGTTTCAGACCCCAAATCATACAGCTCCTATCTGGTCTCCCTGCCCCTCCCTTGCCCCCTCAGACTATTGCCAGCATGGCAGCGGAGCGAGTCTGGTGGACACAGCCCACGGCTGTCCTCCCTCCAGACTCTGCAGTGGCTCCCTCTCACCCAGGGTAAAAGCCCAAGGCCTCACACAGGCCACCACGCCTTTGCCTGATCTGGCTTCCCAGTGCCCCCAAACTTCTCTCCTACCACCTCGCTTCACTGGCCCCACTCCAGCCCCACCAGCTGCCTCTGCTGTTTTTCAAATGGCCACACAAACTCCGGCCTCAGGGCCCTTGCACGGGCTGCTCCCTCTGCCGGTAGGCTCTTCCCCAGCCGCCGTATGGCTCCCTCTCACTTGCTTCAGGTCTCTGCCCCAGTGTCACCTCCTGAAACCCCCAGCTTTCTCTATTCCCTTTACTCTGCTTTATCATTATTATTTTCGGTAGCTCTTCTATATTGATTTGTGCATTGCCTGTCTCCCTTCACTGAAATGTAAGCTCCACGATGGCAGTGATTTTGCCTTTGGTTCACTGCTGGATCAGGTCCTCGATCAGTGCAATCGATACTTGGTAAATGTATGCAGAATGACTGAATGGTGCCGAGACCAGAACTCAAAAGCTCTAAACATCAGGTACCCTGAGGTTGGGGGAGGGTGGGTGCCACGGTCTGCTGAGTCCTGGGGTCTGTGGTTCTGAGCAGCTTTCTTTTTCTCACAGCCAGAGGGAACAGAGGACAGCAAGTTTGACCCTAAGCACCCGCTTCCTGTGCCCAGTTCCCGCAGCATGGCCTCGAGCAGTCTGCCTTGGGCTCTGCACAGCATCCTTCTCTGGGCTGCCGTCCTTAGCCAGCTCTGCCCTACTTCCTTCCTCTTTTTTCAAATTTTTAAAAAATTTTTTGGCCGCGCCACGCAGCACGTAGGATCTTAGTTCTCCGAACGGGGATCGAACCCGCGCCCCAGAGTCTTAACCACTGGACCACCAGGGAAGTCCTCCCACTTCCTTCCTCTTGACTCTGAGGCCTGAGGGAAACACTGCCCTTTCTCTCCCAGCCTTGGATTCAAGTCCAAGTTCAGAGCAGCTCTGCAGACTCTGAATTCCTCGCCTAGCATTTCCTCCAAAAGGCCTTCTGCAACCTCTCAACACTTGTTCCCTCAAAATAATACCTACCGAGCATCTTCTATGGGGAGAGGGACCCAATTTCCAGCTCTCTGTGCCACTACCGGCCCAGCCTGACCCAGGAGGCCACACAAGACGAAGCTGAAGCAGGAAGGGCTGAGCTGCTGAGGCAGGGTCCAGAGAATGTGGGAGCAGGAGAGGGAGCCCCTAGAGGCAACCCCATCCCACCCTACTTACTCCCTTGGGTGAGAGAGGCAATTTCTTGGGGCAGCAGGGTGGAAAGCCAGCTGTACGGAGGACGGAGAGCAAGCCAGGAACTTGATCTGAAGGACACATGCCAGCCTGTGTCTTCTTCCTCAAGCCCCATTCTGAGAAAGCTTCCCTCTCCTGCCCCCTCCCCGACCCCCAGCTGCTGACCCCCTGCGCCAAAATGCCTGGTTACCTGCCCAAGGTCCCTCTCCTGGGAGCACCTTGGAGCCATGGCAGGGGTCTGATTCCCCCCAGCCCACCTGTGTCTCCCGAGTGGAGAGGTGGGCAGCCTTCTCCTGTGCTTCAGAATCCAGGCCACAAGCTGCCACCTGCCCCTGCCCCACGTGGGCACACACTTCCTCATTCCAAGAACTCCTAGATGTTAGGCTTCTATCCAGATTTCTCCGTGTCTTTGCTGACTGCTGGCAATGAATCCTGGAAGGAGAAGAGAAATGAAGGCCTCCACCAGGCCAGCAAATCAGAATCATGAGTGCCCTGAGGAGGGACCCTGGGGTAGGGCAGCTACTGGGAACAAGAAAACACACAGAGTCCCAAGACTGGTGGGGTCCCTGTGGCAGAAGGCGGTATCTGAGCCTGATCAAATCTCAAAAGGGCATTAACAGTAGACCATGAACTCCCTCCTTGGGCCTCAGAATCCTGGAAGGGCCCTCTGAGTGGGTGGCAATGGGATGGGACTTATCTCCTTTAGATTCCTCGTACCCCTCTCAATGGCCCTGGGGAATCCCCCCACACTTTCTCCACTCCTCCCTGCAGAATGGAGTGGGCCCAGGAACAGGGGTCTCACCTTCGAGGCTGGGCTGGCACTCAGCCGGTCAGCCCTGCTGGGGACCTCCCAGCCCCCTTGCCCCTCAAGCTCTGCTCTGCGGGAGGATGTGTTCAAGTTTCACAGGGCAGACTAGCCCAGGAACTTCAGAAGGCCCAGCCCTGTCTCGTAGGCCTGCAGTGCACACCCCTTGAGCCACAACTGTCTTCTCCTTGAATGTTGGGCCCCCCAGACCAAGATGACCTCAAGAGTAGGACCCAGTGTGACTGGTTTGTGCCCCCAGGCCCAGGAGCAGGAGACACACTGTGCCTCCACCACTTTCTAACTGTGTGACCTCAGTCATGTGACTTTGCTCCTCTGTGCCTCAGTTTCCTCCTCTGTAAAATGGGTAGAATCATCAGCCTATTTCATAGGACTGAGGTGAAGTTAACTGGGATATTCCATGTAAAGCACTTCGAACAGTGCCGGGCACCTAGCAGGTGCTCAATAAATATTACCTGTGTGTCCCTGTCACCACTTAGTGTTCCTCCCTGAGCTATGAAGGATTCCAGGATTGGGGCCAGCTAGGCTTTCTCCCTAACATGACCTGATCCCTTAGGAAACACGAGAGGAGAAGGGGGCCCTCACAGCTGCCTCCAGGCCCCTGGGGGTTGTGGCCACTATGGAAAGCCCCGACTCACCACACTGTTTGGATTGGGTTTCTATTCCCAACACCGGTGAGAGGCCTGCTATTTATGGGTCCCCCCATCCCACCCCCTGGGCAGCCAGACAGTGCGTGGGCTAGGGACCACATGGCTGGCAGCCCGCTCCCCCACCCAACCCGGGCACTCTGACCGGGGCACGTTTCACACGTCAGTTACCCAGCTGGCTCGGCAGTGGCTTTCCCAGCTCCATCTGGCCCCCTGAGGGAGGAGCAGAGATGGAGGGGATGTGAAGGGTCTCCCGCCTCTTCATCCTGGCCTCTGGCTTCTAGAAGGTCTCTTTGAGGAGAGGTGGGTTCTTGGGGGCATGGGGCTGGTACACACACCCCTTTCCATTTCCACCTTTACAATGACACATGCCTCACCTGGTGTCTGCCATGGTGAAAACCCAGGCTCTGGAGCCAGACTGCCTGGGTTCAAGTCCCACTTTGGGTCCTCGTTAGGTGTGACCTTGGGCTAGTGCCCTAACTTCTTTGTTCTCAGTTTCCTCACCTGTAAAATGGAGCTAGGGCTAATACCTGCATCCTAGGGTCATCATGAGAGTTAAAGGAATTGAGTGCTTAGCACCAGGCCGGGCACACAGAAAGCTCTCAAAGTCAATATTCTTATCCCTGTAGGGTCTGGTGCAGGATGCCAACCCTGCCTCCTTCACCCGGCTCCTGTTCTCTGACTAGGCAGGATGGCTGTCGCCTCCGTGCAGATGTAGAAACTGAGCCCTAAATGGGAGCAGTGACCTCTCCAGGGTCACACAACTGGGGATGGCAGAACCCAGGCCCTCTTAGGGCTCTTTCCAGCACACGGGCTGCCTCTTGATCTTTAACCACTAGAGTCCTCCCCCTACTCCTCACCAAAGAGACAAGGAGCTCCACTGGCCAGTCCCAACAAGGGAAGGTGAGGGCCCTGACAGGTGTGCACCCAGCAGGAGCCAGGCCGAGCCCATCCTCGGGGCCTGCCTGCCCCTTGGCCAGTGCCTCCAGCCAGCCCACTCAGGACAGGGGCTATTTTTAGCAGGTGCTGTTTGCCTGGCAGTGGGTATATTTGCAAAGGGTCAGTCTGGTGGTGTCCCTTGGCTTTCAACTAGAAACAGCTCTCGGATGTGCAGCCGATTGGCTGAGAGCATGAGGCTTTGGCGAGCCTTTTCCCTTTACAAAATGTGGCCGTTTCTCCTTCCTGTCCACCCTCTTGCCAAGCCCACAGCTTCTGTTCCTGGCTCCCCGCCGCCAAGATGGTGACAGCCTTCCCAGGTCTGGTGGAATGAGCAAATTGGGCAAAGTGTGGTTTCCTGGCCCTGGCCCAGCATCTTCCTTCCGCTAGTAAACCTGTGGCTAACCAGCCGTGGCCCCACGCTCCATGGCTTAGAGCACCATGCCAGCAAGGCCAAGGTCAGGCTCTACCCCGACTGGCTGGCATCACAGGGAGGTGCGCTCTGTCCCATGCCTCAGCCTGCAGCCCTCAGGGATGAGGGGGATCAGCCCTGGGGGCAGCTGTGAGCCAGTTAGCGTGTGGGCATCTCTGTGTCCCCAGCCCTGGGAGGGCCTAACTGAGCTGGTCCACCTGCTGCCGCTGGGCAAGGCGTGGAGCTGGGCGCTTCCCTACGTGAAGGCTGGCACGTACGTTTGTGGGAACACACTGGAGACCAAGAAAGTGCCAGGTGGGAGGCACACACAAGGCCACCGAGCCAGTTTTCTACATTGGCTGGAGTGGCCCTGGAGAGGTGGCAGAGTGTGGTGATTAAGAGAACAGACTGTGGGGTTCAAATGCCGGACAGGACACTTAGCAGTGGTGTACCGTTCTGTGTGTCAGTGTCCCCATCTGTAAAAAGGGGAGGAACATAGGCCTCTCATGAGGGTGAAGTGAGCTGAGGCTTGGAAGCACTCAGAACTGTAACTGCTACGTGAGTGTTAGCTCTTGTTACCAATGCAGTACCTCAACCCCCAACACTGGTTCCACGGACCCGGTACCCCTCATCTGGCCCCCACTCCCACGCCTTCCCTCCTACCAAGCAAGCCTTCCCTGGCCCCAAGGCCCTCAAGCTGTTGAAGCCCAGGCACATGGGTGGCCCCTCCTCACCCCTCTGGGAGGCCAGATGCTGGGCGTGGCCGGGCCTCAGGTGGGTCCTGCCACAACCCCAGCCAGAGAGAAGCCCAGTGTCCGGGGAATGGGCTGGCACCGGACAGGTGCCCTGCTCTGCTCCCGTGGCTCCTGCCCAGGAGGGCGCGGCCACTGAGTTCAGGTCTATAAATAAGGTATCTGGGAGGAACGGCTTTAATTTGCACTTTACCTATTGGTGTTTACTTTGCTATTTCCAATATGGTAATTTAATTCTGTTGGGCGCCTGGCTGGGGGGGGCTCCTTGGGTGTGCGGTTACCTGACCGCACCAGGAGTGACTCCTGTGTCCCTCTGCAGCTCTGGACACAGATGCCTCAGGGACAGCCATGGTCTGTGGAGCCCCCAGGTGTGGGCACAGTGTGGAGGGACTTGGCTGGACATTGAGACCCCTCTGTACCCAGACCCACAATCCTCCCCGCTCCGTTCGGCTTGTCCTCCTGACAGCAGTGCCAGCACCTCCCTTCCCTGCTGCCCATTCTCCTGTCTCCCCTCAGACGGGGGCTCCTTGAGGGCCAGAACGTGTCTCCCCTGAGACGGGGGCTCCCTGAGGGCGGGGCCGCGTCTCGCCTCAGTCGGGGGCTCCCTGAGGGCGGGGCCATGTCTCCCCTCAGTCGGGGGCTCCCTGAGGTCGGGGCTGTGTCTCCCCTCGGTCTGGGGCTCCCTGAGGGCAGAGAATGTGCTTTTCCCCCAGCTTAGGGGTCTTAAAGGCTTTGGCCCAGCTCTACTCCCTCTGGTCAGGGCTGTCCACTGGGGCCACAAAAAGCATGCTTGTCCTTCCCTTCACTGGCTGGCAGGACGGAGATGTGACTTTTGTCGGCCATAGGCACTTTGCCTGTGTGAGGCCTTCTTCCATAAACTTCGCTGGAATAAAGCCAAATCCATTTGTATTACATATGAAAACCTTTTCTTTGACTTAAGAGATAATTTTTTTCCTTCTGACTTTAAAATAAAACCAAACATTTTCCTGGGCCCCTAAATGTCTTAAGGGTTAACCCTGTCCCAGCTGTGCCTGGTGGGTGCACGGGGCCTGGGCACAGGAACCAGCAGGGAGTCCGGCCATCTGGCAGGGACACCTTTCCCGTCCCTTAGCTCTTATAAACCTCAGGAAGTCCCTAGGAGTCAGGCAGGGCCAGAATTCCTATCCCACACCATCAGCACGGCCACGGCTGCTGCCTCTGGCAGCAGCACCCCAGGGACACCCCTCGGTGGCACGGTGCTCCGTGCCAGGCACTGCGCTGGACACACGTCACACCCTTGTCGTATCTAACCCTCAGAGTCATCCCACGAGGCAGGCACTGTGATTATCTCCCATTTCACAGACAAGGAAAATGAGGCTCAGAGGGGAGAAGTGATGGGTTCAAGGTCACCCAGCCAGTCAGTGACAGGGCGGGAATGGAGGACCCAGAGGTCTGGCTTCAGAAAGTCTAGGTCGTTGCCCTCCAGAAAGGGTGAAGGGCCAGGCCAGGCGTAGGTCAAGGTCAGCTACAGAGATTGGTTCTGACGCCTCCAGGCCTCTTAAAAGGGACGGGGCAAGATCCTGCCCTGGAATCACCAGCTTTCTGGCCCACACTGCCCTCCAGCTTCTAGCCCAGGGCTCTCGGCACTGGGCTGGGCCTGCTAGACTTGATTCCCTGGTGGGGAGGCAGTAGGGGGACTCCTGATGAGGTGCCCCCACCCTTCCTGCTCCAGGTCTGCTAGCTTTCAGGCCCCTGTCCCTGCCCTTCCAGCCACCTGCTCCCAGAGGCTGCCTGGGAGTCTGGGCGGGGAGCTGTGGGGCCCGGAGGGTCGGAGGTAACCTCGTGGCGTGGGGAGTGAGGAGCTCAGAGTGGGGGTCAGGTCAGGAGGAACCCCGGTCAGTGATGATGTGAGGGTGCTCAGGCCCTGCCCCGAGCTTGGGGACGCCCTCTCCCGCTCCGGCAGCCCATCTCTACATCACTACCGTTGTTTCCTCTTTTTACCACTTTGCTCTACATTTTTTGGCCTGTCTTTTCAAACTCCATCTCTGCTTTACTTTTGACTCACCAATCTCTTCGCTTTCTGTCTCTGCCCTGTTCCTCTCCCCCTGCTTCCTTCTCCTCTTCCTGCCATCTCTGTATCTTCTCCCTCTGCATCTCCTTTGTGTGTCTGGTAGGTTTCCACTGTCCATCTTTCCTCTCCCGCTCTGTCCCCCTGTTTCTCTTCCTTCTCTCTGTCTCTGAATGCTTCTCCATCTCCTGCAACGTCTGTCCCTCTGGTTGTCTTTCTCCCTCTCCCATTATTCTGAGATGTGACAGTGCCTGGCCCAGCAGGGACAACAGTTCCACAGACAAATCACCCAACAAAGGTGAGAAAATGTACTCCAAAGGAGCATAATAAGGCGCTGGCCCTACTGCATGTTGTGGGAAGTGTTCCCCACGGAGTTCCCCCCCCGCCCCCCGCTCCAGCCGATCAGGCGCGGGTGCCCGTGGTCAACGGGAGGGGCTGCGTGCCCAAGCTGGGGAAGGGAAGAAGGAAAGGCCTTTTGTGCAGCCCAGGCCCGCTGGCTTTCAAGCAGCAAGTCTTTCTCTTGATCCCTGGAGACACTAAAGGGCCCATCTGCATTTCTGTTTCATGCAGGTAGAGGAGTAGGGGTAGGGATGGGGAGAGAAACGGGGAGGGCAGCAGATATCTGGGGTCAGCCTTGGCCCACCTCTGCGCCTTCTTGGCTGGGGGACCTCTTTGTTGGTGGGCATAGATAATAACTGACTAATGGGGCTGTTTTCAAGATCAAATAAGACGATGTGTTGTAACTAAAAAGCCCAGTAAAGGGGCTTCAAGGGGTTTGGTGTGGGCCAGGAGCAGAGCACGCCCTCTATAAGTAAGAGGGCTTACTTAGCCCTTAAAGTAAGCCCCCAAGGGCTTACTTTAAAAGCCTTCATTGGGGCTTCCCTGGTGGCGCAGTGGTTGAGAGTCCGCCTGCCGATGCAGGGGACGCGGGTTCGTGCCCCGGTCTGGGAGGATCC